>NC_133396.1:22340000-22640000 GCF_047511655.1 Castor canadensis | reverse complement strand
ACCTGACTGGAGCCACCTCTGCTTCCCCTGCTCCGTGACAGCAGTGTGTAAGCTGTACTAAGGCTCACCTTCCTGACCATCTATGGTGACCCCCACACCCTCTCCAGGTCACCTGACATCAGAATATGTGACTTGGTGAAGGCGTTGGCATCCCTTTGTTGTTGACTGCACCCCCAGAGCCTACCCCTTAGTAATGGGGACCTCTCCAGCTGCCCCGCTGCTTCCAGATGAGCCCATACCACCCTGACCCAGCCCTGGGGGCGTCTTGCTACCACTGAAGGTCTCCAAGGTGGCTAATCCTGCTACTTCCCCAAATCAGCTATAAAGGAGTTACTGACACACATCCCAAAGATGGCATCTGGGTCTTGGTGACTGGTTTGGAAATCACACGGTGGTGGAGCCTGCTCATGGGTCCCAACATCACCGCTAACCTGGCCTTTTCCTTCTATTGGCAATCATGGGTAACCACTAACTACAGATCGACTTCTTGGTTTCAACAATGTATTCTTCCCGCCCCTCTTGGGGTCCCACTGATGGCTGCAGACTGGATTCCTAGAGTGATCAGTGCCCACCCTCTAGCCCACAGGTCTTCAGCATTACTGAATCATCTGAAGACGTTGCTTTCACACAGACTCTGGGCCCAGCAAGACTGGGTCTGCAAGCCCACAGGGCACTTGGAAATCTGCACTGCAACAGGAGCCCCCAGGTGGATCTGACTTGCATGCTTTCCTTTGCCCAATCAACCAGCACCATCTGTACCACCACAAAAGCACCTGCTAGATCAGCATTTTCAACTCAGGATAGAATTCAACAAGCCCTCTTCCAGGAGATGTTAACAGGTGGGACCAAATATACTTGGAAATCTGTACTATGCATCTGTCTCAGTGGGTCACAGGTATATCGCATATTAAGGGCTCTGAAAAGTCCTGCAGCAGCAGCAGCTTGTTCCAAACCCATTGGGCCATGGGAGGCTCCCCAGCCCCTGGCACACTTATTGATATTTGCTAGTAGGATTCAATAAAATGTCAACTTAGGACATTGAGGACACATCGTAGGAAACCATCAAGTCACAGCCATTTGTTCCCTGCTGGTTTAGAATTTAAAATAGGACATAGGATTTTTTTGTTTGTTTGTTTGTGATACTGGCATTTGAACTCAGGGCCTACATCTTGAGCCACTTCACCAGCCCTTTTTGTGTTAGGTATTTTCAAGATAGGGTTTTGAGAACTATTTGGCTTGGCTGGTTTTGAACCATGATCCTCTTTATCCCTGCCTCCTGAGTAGCTAGAATTACAGGTGTGAGCCACTGACACCCAGCCAGGATTTTTTAAAATTATTTTTTGTTGTTGTTTTCTTTCTTCCTTCCTCCATCTCTCCCTTCCTTCCTTCTTTCTTTGTTTTGTTTTTTAAGAGCTGCCTTGAACTCACTGTGTAGCCCAGGCTGGCCTTAAACTCATGCTCCTCCTTCCTCAGTCTTCCTGTGCTTCCATCTTAAATTTTAAGTGCAGGTTCCTTTATTTGCAAAGAGTTCTCCACAAGTAGTGTCTACTTCAAACATAGGTATTAAAACTGTAAGTTTAAGGAGCATCAATTTTTTTTAAGCAGTACTAGGGTTTGAGCTCAGTGCCTACACCTTGAACCATTCAACCAGCCCTTTTTTGTGATTTTTTTTTTTTTGAGATAGTCTCACAAACTATTTGCCCTGGTTGGCTTCAAACCACAATCCTTCTGATCTCTGCCTCCTGAGTAGCTAGGATTACAGGCATGAGCCACCAGCACTGGCAGGAGCATCAACTTCTGAGTCTAGAAAATAATTCTAAAATATACGTGTCCTAAAATCCTAAGCCTACATATGCAGCCACCTCTAGGCCGTGACGCTTCCTCTCCATGACACTTGGGGGTCTCCCTTCCCATCCCTCCTGTCCTTGTGGTCATGTTCCACATTCTGAGATGACACCCTTGGGAAACATCTGTCTCTGCCAGGGAGGAGGGGGACACTTTGGACCAGGAAGTGGTCCAGCACACAGAGAGGCTGGCTGCTGGGCCACAGGCTCAGCTTATGTGTTTGGCCACCTATAAGGCTGTGTGGTGTTGTCTGCTGGTAAGAGCAGCAGAAGACAGGCTGGTGGCCTTTGTGCCTTTGTGGCAGGACAGCACACTCCAGCACCTTCTGCAAGGGACTGTAGGAAAAGTGTGCCTTTCAGAGTGAACCTGCCTGGCTTCTGAATTTGGCTCCATCACTTACTATAGGGTGACCTTTAGCAAGTTACTTTTACCTCTCAGAGCCTCAGTTCCCTCATCTGCAAAGAGGGGCTAATTATACCTCCTTGGGAGAGTGGGTAAGGCTCAAGTCTGCAGAAATGAGTGCAGCTGTTATCCTCTGTGGAGTGTGCCCAGCACCCTCCTGCGGGCTGGTGCTGTATCTAGTGGCCAGAGAATCAAACAGGGAAGGAAGCACGGGGCAGGGGTGTTGGTGACATGCAGAATGGCGGGCAAGCATGAGAGGTGCACGTGCTACCAGAGCCTGAGGGACAGAGGGCTGGGGATGGGAGCAGCGGTGGCCCAGGTGTTTGGTTTAGTGGCTTTCCTGGAGCCTCAAGTTGCAGGAGTCGAGGAGGGCCAGAAGCTCAGTGGCAGTGCCCATAGCCTCAGTGGCACAGGAAGGTGCCAGGGGATGAGCAAAGGAGCTTGAAACACAGACCTTTGAGTTGAGGGACCCGGCTGACAGGCCTCCCTGGCAGGCCAGCTACAGGTTCCTTCTCACATGGTTCTGGAAGGCCAGCCTCTTTTATGGCCTCTCCCACAGAGGGACCCTGGGCCTCTTGCTCCTGTCCAGGGGACCCCAGAAGTGCAGTCTCTTCTGAATCCAGCTTGGCCTGGGTCTGCTCCTCTTGCACGTTGGCTTTGATTTCCACATGGAATGTGATCTCGGGAGCAGCCTCGGGCCCTTCCGCCGTGGGCCCTGTGCCAGGCCCGTTGGGCTGTGAGGCTGGGGTCTCTGTGGAAACTTTGGAGAGGAAATCCACAGGGAGTGGGATGACATCCTCAGCTGGCCAACCGAGGATGCCAGTGGCCTCTCTGGAGACCACCGGGGGAGGTGGCCCACTGGGGCCTGGGGAGGCTTGTGAGGGAAGGGAGTCATGGGGCGACGACTCACTGATGTCACGGTCTTCATCTACCTCCTCCTCGCTGCCCTGCCTCTCTTTGCCTTGGTCCCCCTTCAGAGGCAGCCCCTCCTGGTTCTGGTCTCCCCAAAGCTGGCATTTCAGCAGCTCAGAGGCTGGATGGCTTCTCTCTGGGTCCTCAGGTCCTGTCCCCGAAGGCAGGCATATGGCCTCTCTGGGGCTTTGAGGCAGGAGGGGAATGCTGGGTGTGCCAGGCATGTGTTGGTGGGTCAGACCCAGGATTCCTGGATCTGAGGCCTGGCCTCCAGGTTGCTCTGGTTCCCAGGGGAAGCTTTCCCTCCCAGGTTCCAGGTGCAGATGTACAGGGAAGCAGGGCTTTGAGACGACCAGTCCCTCCCTGGCTCGATCCCCATGCTCTGGTCCCCATTCCTGGGGGGCTTGCTGAGGGCCTCTTGGTGGAGGAGGCACTGGGCAGGTAGGATGCTGCTGAGGAGGGTTAGTGATCACTGGGACTGGAGCCTCTCGCTGTTTGTCACCCAGAGGAGGCATTGAGATCTCAGAAACTTCTCCATCGTGTCCGGGCTGAACTTGAACACTAAGCTCCTTGGCCAGTGGCATCTCCCTCTGCAGGCCTGGAACTCTTACCGCCTCTGGGTTTGAAGAGGCAGTGGTGGCGAAAGGTTAATAAGGGCACAGCAATTGTTTAAGAGAGAGAAAATTTTTCTTTCTCTTTTCTTTTTTTGGCAATACTGGGGTTTTGAACTTAGGGCCTTTGTGCTTGCTTGGCAGGTGCTCTACCACTTAAGCCACACTTGTAGTCCTTTTTGCTTTAGTTACTTCCCAGATAGTGTCTCATGCTTTACTGGGTTGACCTTGAACCTTGAGCCTCCTATCTCTACCTCCCAAGTAGCTGGGATTATAGGTGTGAACTAACTGTACTCACTAGGAACATCATTCCTGTCATAAGAAAAAGACACTCACAGGGTATCATGGGCCCAGCTCATAAAGAGCCCAGCTCTGAGCCCCTTGCCTTGCTTTTTTTGCCTGGTCTATCTAACTTGCTGTGTGAACCTGGGTGAGACCTCACCTCTCTGGGTCTCAGTTTTCTCCTCTATAAAAGGGGCACTTGGACCTGGTGACCTCCCCAGACCCTTTTGCGTAGCCATTACCAGTCTGTCTACTGACAGGCTCTGGCCCGGCACTGCCCTGGGCATAATCCACTGAGGTTGCAGAGGCTTCTTCCCCTTGAAGATTTTGGCCTCTAGACAGACCTGGCTGTGGTGCATCAAGGATCCCCTGTCCTCTCCCTCTCTCTCATCCCCTTTCTAGCAGATGAAACAAGCAGGTGCCACAAACCACTCGGCAGCAAGCCCATTTTTTAACAGATTTGGAAAACCAGTAATTTATTATCATCAAGGATCGGGTCTTTACTAATAGACCTGCCATCAGGTTCCTATAAATGGAAGCACATTCACTTCTCCCATGGTCACATCAGAGCTGTCCTTTTGCCTAAGGTGAGGCAGGAGCACTGTGGTAGGAAAGGGCTTGAGGAACCCTGTTGTACCTGGCAACACAGCACTGTGCCCACCAACTCAGTTGGTCGAGGGAACATTCATTTGTTCTCCGGTTCATTCTGTAGCATTCAGGTGAACCCCTTTTCCCAGTATCTGCTTCTTTGGTTCTTCTATTAAGAAACCTCTTATTAGAACATCCCACCTGGTCCCTGATCAGGAAATGACACAGATTCATTCCTCAGCTTTCCTCTGACCAAACTTACAGTCTCAAAGGACTTAGGGACTTGGAAAAGAAATTTGGATGAGAGGAGGGAAAGAGAGGGGAAAACGAGGGTGTGTCCACACACAGCCCAAGGCTCACTAGTGAGAAGATTCACCTCCAGGCTGAGCTCACGGTCTCATTGGTTTTGTGTTCCTAGCACCGGATGCTGCCACACAAGCAGGTGATCCATAAGTGCACCCCATATGGACCAGCTAGGACCAGGAAAATAGACTGGTTTCTGCTCCTCGAAGGGTCTTCAGATGTCTTCAGATGGGGGCCCCGGTCACCTCTAGAATGGATGGCCCAAAAGACAGAGATACAAGAAACCGTGCAGGCCTAAGCCTGCTCTAAGCTCGAGTACTGGGTCTTTGTATCAACCGGCCAGCTCACAGGCCAGAAGCAAGGGCAGCTGCTGGTCATGGTGCCACCCCACAGACCAGGCCTCCACTGCCTTCTGGAAAATGCTTCTCCAAGAATCTCCTACAAATTGTTCTTGCCTGGGATGTTCTGGACTCGGATATACTAGACTACAAGAGACCCCATTCAAAATGAGACAGGGCCCCAAACATAAATAGTAAACATACCTTAAGAAGTCATCAGTTTAGGGCTGCATGGTATGGTTTGTGTGTTGGTGGACAAGGAACCTAACATAACACTTGTGGTTAAACTCCTGCAGGGAGAACCCAGGCTGGGAGAATAGCATATTCAGTTCCTGGAATACCATGAAGGGGTCTGTGAAAATTAGACGTAGCAATCATAGGGGGTTGGGGGGCCCAAGGTAAATAAGCATCTGGCAAACACAGGTCCAGACAAACTATCCCCTGGAGCGCCCACAGGTGTCCAGGGCCACCTAAAGGAGGAAGCCCTGCCACTTGTTGTGAGCTGGGCATGGGCGAGGCCCTCTCAAAATCTGAGCCTTGACAAACTGCAGTTCTACCCTGCAACACCTCTTCTTCTGTTAGGTACCCTGTGAATACAGGCCACCAAGCTTCTCAGTGGGAAAGAGCCACTAAAGCCACAGCCTGCACTGAAAAGCTGCAGGACAAGCGAAACCCACTGCTTTTTATGGAAAGGGATGATGCCTTCTAGAGTTGGACTTTATAAAAGCTTTACTTCTACCTAAGCTGAAAAACACGACCTGAAAGAAACATCAGCTCCTGCAGGCTGGGACCTCTCTAGGAGCAGGAGGGTGTAGTGATTCTCAGCAGGGAAGGGTCCCCTAAAGCCAGGTGGCACCACTAAGCAGCAGACAAATCCCCTATCGCTTTTTGGAGAAAAGAACAGCATCTTTCTACCTTTTCTGAAGTCTAGAAGCTTCCACATTATACAGTCAATAAATCCAGAAAAATGATAGAAAACAAACTCAGTTCGTGTTTTATCTATGTCAGAAGTCTCTATTTCCTACAATTAATACTCTAGTTTTGTTTTTTGTTTGTTTTGGGGTGGGACTGGGGTTTGAACTCAGGGCTTCATGCTTGCAAAGCAGGCACTCTACCACTTGACCCACACCTCCAGTCCATTTTGCCCTGGTTATTTTGGAGATGGAGTCTCCCAAACTATTTGCCCAAGCTGGCCTCGAACCTCAATCCTCCTGACCTCAACCTCCCAAGTATCTAGGATATCAGGTGTGAGCCACCAGCACCCAGCAATACTCTTAAGATTTAATTTTTTTTTTTCTTGGCAATACTGGTGCTTGAACTCAGGACCTCACACTTGGTAGGCAGGTAGGTGCTCTACCACTTGAGCCACACCTCAGTCCTTTTTTGCTTTAGTTACTTTTCAGATTGGGTCTCGCATTTTCACCCAGGACTGGCCTGGACTGAAACCCTCCTACCTTATAGCTCCCATATAGCTGGGGCCACAGACGCGTGCCACCATGCCCAGCTTGTTGGTTGAGATGGGGGGTGGCATCTTGCTAACTTTTTGCCCAGACTGGTCTTGAACTTGGATCCTCCCAATCTCTACCTCTGCTGGAATTACAGGAATGAGCACCATGCTCATTTTTATTTATTTATTTATTTTGAACCCAGCAGTTTGGTTTCTGAGAAGACAATCATGGTGTTTGAAGGCTGTGCAGAAGAAAGCTCTGGGGTGTGGCTGAGGCCGGCTCTTGGACAGGCCAGGGGGCAGCTTGTGGGAGAACCGGCTTCCTTTAGGATGCCGAGCAACCTCAGGAATGACTCAGGAATGGTGTTAGGAAACCTAGCCCAGCTGTTTCCATATTCGAGTAGCCCGCCTTTCAGAAGAACCAGCTCCCTCAAGTCTCCTGGAGGATGCTTAGGGCCCAGGCCCAGCTCCCTTTCAGGGAGAGCCCATCTTAGTGCTCCCATCTCCCTTGTCCCAATCCCAGAGTCTGGAGACAATTTGGGCCCACTGACCTTGAGTCACATGTCCCGCGGCTTGGTCTTCCAGGTTGGGGGTGTCTCCGATGCCCGCTTCTTCAGCTGTTCCGGTGTCAGCAAGGGGAGAGGACAAAAGCAAAGACAGTTAACTGTGTGCTGGAACCCAAGCTCTCTGCACCTTCCACACAATTCCTGAGACCTGAGGGAAAGGCTGGTCCTAAGAGGGCCAGGCGCTGCAGCTCTGCTCCCTGCAAAGGTCCCTGCTGGGACAGTGATGACAAAAGTTCCCAAAACTAAACCCACAACATCACACACCCTATAGGTGACTTTGACCTGGGAAGAAAGAACTTCACAAAGATGCCAGGACGAGGTAGTTTGGAAAAGCAGTGGCTGTGAGGGTGGTAGTTAGGGGAGAGGCTGCACACAGTGGGAGTCAGGCAGCTGGAGGGAGTGAGGACCCCAGTGCCACTGCCTGACCTCTCTGAGCCTCTTTCCCTCATCTGGAACCCCGAGGAGGTGATGCAGGTTTGCCTTGTAGGAGAATGGGAAGGTCAGGAGAGACTCTGTGTAAAGGTGTTTAGCACAGTGCCTGGCATGTGGTAGGCACACCAAAGCTGTTAAGTTTTTTCCCTTTACATCCCTTTAACAGTACCCAGAACAGGTACTGCCTGGCTGGAGGAAGGCTGGCAGGGCCAGAAGGTAGCTTTGGGGGGGTTCTCAGGCTCCTGTTTAGGGAACCAGTTACTCCAAACAAAGAAGGCCGAGAAAAGTCCCTGACCACATCAACAGAACCCATACCTAGAAGACAGGAGAAATCAGGACACAGCTACAGGACAGCCGATGCCAACTGTCCAGAGGTGGAGTTTATGGGGCAAGCTGGCCATGTGCTGACCTCATAACCAAGGAATTACCAGGGTGAGCAGAGACTACCGCCTCTGAGAGATGCCTATAAGCTGATGGCTGGGCCATCAGCCTTGTTTACCCAACCCATGGTACTCAGTCTCTGCACCTAAAACTGACATGTCAGTATGGCCTGCCATAGAGAACATGACAAGCAGATTCTGAGTCAATGGACAGCCCCACCATGACCCTGTAAATACCCAGCCCTTGCCTGTCCCCGGGCAGCTGTAGTGGGGCAGGAGGGGATGGTGGGCTCAGGAGCTCCCCATCTACCAGGTCATCAGCACTACAACGTCTGGGTCCCTGCAGCTGACACTGCAGTGCCCACAAGGTCTGATGGTGACAGTTCATTGTCAGGCGACACAGCATTGGGCAAGCATTGGGTCCACTGTCCAGGAGGCAGAACACTGAGCAGGGATTTGTTCTGAGTTTTGGACAAGGTTGTAGACATGGAATTCAGGCTCAGAGTGACAGCAAGTCCAGCTAAATGGCCATGGGGTCCTAGAGAAAGTGGACACAAGGAGGCATTCTGAGATGCCATGATTGCCTTGGCACTGGGATAGCTGACCCATGCCAATGCAGGGTTGCAATATCCTGGCTCTGATGTGAGGCAGAAATAAGGCTACCAATATCTCTGACCCCGGCAAGGGAGGCTCAGAAAAACTTGAGATGGGAGGGCTCAGTGGTTGGCATAACAGCCTCTCATATCCTTGAGGAGTGTCTTCAGGAGAGCAGGGGGCTCCCGCTCTGTAGCAAGGCAGGGCTCCAGCAGTGGAGCAGTCAGCTGCTGCCTCGATCAGATGTCCATGGGCACCTTCATTGGATGCAGCAAAGCAAGGTGCTAAATCAATGTACGGATTGTCAGTGGACAGCTGAAAAACTGCTCACCCAACTCTAAGACCCATCACCACACCACCACGTGAAGGGTTGGGGTTTTCTTGTGGTGCTGGGGATAGAACCCAGGGCCTTGCTCATGCTAGGCAAGCACTCTACTACTGAACTACATCCCCAATCCTTGGTGTGTATATGTGCGTGTATGCGCGCGTGCGTATGTGTGTGTGCGTGCGCGTGTATGTGTGTGTACGTGTGCGCGTGTGTATATGTGTGTGTGCATGCGCGTGTATGTGTGTGTACGTGTGCGTGCGCGCGTGTGTATATGTGTGTGCGCGCGCACGTGTATGTGTGTGTACGTGTGCGTGTACGCGCACGCGAGCATGTGTATGTGTGTACGCATGCACGCGCGCATGTGTATGTGTGTGCGTGTGCGCGCGCATGTGTATGTGTGTGTGTGTACGCGTGCGCATATGTGTGTGTGCGTGCACACGCGCGTGTGTATGTGTGTGCGTGTGTGTTGCAGGGTCACACTATGTTGCCCAGGCTCTTTCCCAGGCCTCCTGAGTACTGAGATTCAGGTGCATGCCACAATGCCTGGCAGCTCTATGATTTTTAAGACACCACCCGGAGACAGTCACACCCAATGTTTGCTTGCTGGTGTTTCCCACAGATCTGATGTGGGCACAGATCAGAGATAGTGTGAGCGTATCTTAGATCATGTCAGATAGGCACCAGTGGGAGCAAGCCACCCTCAGCAGAAGTGAGGCTGCAGTTGGACCCAGGAGAAAGAGCAGGGAGGACTTGTCTACCAGAATTCAGTGCACAGGAAGGAGAATCTCTAGGGGAAGATAGCAGGAGATAGGAAAGGAGAGGAAAAAATTCAAATAAAGTCTCCAAGTGAGAAAGTGCTACCACTGAATGCCTACAGGGAGTGGGGAGTAGCTCACTCTGCTGCCACTCAGTTGCCTTTCTTAGCCACCTGTTCCGCACCAGCAGCGGAGGGGAGGGCTGAACCCTGAATGAGGTCAGGAACTCCGCTGTGGCATGGGACTTGCCATTCTGATCAACATGGGGCTTTGTAACTATGAAGATAAAGTACTTCTGATAACCGAGGAGGGATGAAAAAGTCAAGAAATGGCTCAAATTCTATCCAAGGCAGGAGATGATGTTCCCCATTGACAAAACTGTGAAGTGACAACTGGAGAGAACAATCAAGTCACCTGTCATCTCACTCTCTGAGTTGTCCCACAGCCTTCACGAGTCCTTCACGCTCAAGGCTGAGGCCCTGCGAGCCCCTCCACCCATCTCCAAACACCTTGCTGAAGGCCTATCCCCTTGCAAAGTAGAACTGCACTGTGAAGGAGCGGGATGGGAGAGGAGGGGATGTCTACGCAATGGACAATCTCAGCTGAAACCTGGAGAGAAAGCCAGAGGCTTTGGGAATGGCAGCCTAGAGAACGTCTTGGGAGGAACAGAGAAACCTCTGCCTGGGGCATTTCCCCACCTTCTTTGCTGGGGCATCTTGTGCAGAGCTCTTTGGCTCTTCTAGCTGGGCATCTGGGCACTTCTGGCTCACCAAGCCAATGGCTGGAGTCTTTTGTGAGCCCAAGGGAAGAGGACACCAAGGGAAAGACACCAGGGGCTCCCAGCTGTGCTGCCTCTCTCCTGGGGGCCCCTCGAAGGACAGCTCTCAAGTGGCTGGACAGCCCTGAGCCCACTGCTCTTTCTGTTGGTGCCCTGTCTGACTGATTCTCCATCACTGTGTTGGTGGACAGTCTCTCTATGCCTGTTTTACGAAGACAGGGTTGAAAGGTAACACTGTCCTTAAAATGGATGCAAGGTCACACTTCTGACCTCCTCCAGGACTGCCCCACTGAGAACCAAAGAACCAAAGGTTTTCGGTGGGTCCAGATGACTGGGCTTCTGCTGTGTGTTCAGGTGCTTCTGGGGGTAAATTGTCCCCTAACAGTGACCTGGGACTAGACAGAGTCCAAGCAGGAGAGGGGACTGACCTTGGGTGTGAAGAAGGTGTGGGTCTGTCCTGCCTGCCTCAGAAAACCCTTCAGAGAACTCTGGCGCTAACACAGTGATTGAGGCAAGATGCAGGATCCAGAAGGAATCCAGAAGGCCCCAAACCCCCTCAGGGAGGCTGGTGGGAAACCACAGGACTCCAAGGCATCTGTTCCTAACAGCCTAAGATTCCCCAGAAGTTGGCATGGCCCACCTTCCTGTCTCACTCAGAGAAGAGGACAACACATCCCTGCAGAAGGTCAGCAGGGTCACCAGGAAGGGCCTTCATAGCTCTGGGGGGCCCTGGGGTCACCCTCACCTGTGGTTCCTTCTCGGATCTCCGTGTGGGGCTGGGCAGCAGCCTGCTCACCAGGGGCTCTTTCCTCCACTAAGGGTGCAATTATGTCTGGAAACCACCAAGAATCACCTTAGAGGGGCAGGAAGGAGCCTCACCTAGCTCCTGACCTTTGCTGCTTATGCAGAGCAATGCGGGGAGGGGACCTGCCACATGCAAGAAAGCACCAGCACAAAGCAGGCCCCAGCTCTCCTGCTTCATCTCCCAAGAAGCACAATGACACACTGCTGGAGTGGCTGTGAAACGCCAGGTCACCTGCCCGGAAAGCCCAGAGGTGCCATGTTAAGTGCTGCAGGGAGACAGTCTGTTGGGGCTGGTCCTGGGGTTTCTACAGAGAATATGGAAATCGTGGGGATGTTTCCAGATGTGTGATCCTTAGAGCAGTGCAGGAGAATGGGACAGGATCCAGGCAGAGCAGAGGTGCTGCAGTATTCCAGCCTTGCAGCCAAGGGCAGCTATAAGTCTCAGCCCTGACCAATGAGGTACAAGTGAAAGTGGGCTGGGTAGAGTATATACAAGAACCAGTCAGGATGGTTTTGCTGTGAGGCTCTGAGCAAGTCCTTTGTCCCCTTTGAGCCTCCATTTCCTCATCTACAAAACAGAAGTGTCATCTCTGAGGTTTCTTCAAGCTCTAGTCCCATGTCTCCCAAGCTCACAACTCCTAATTAAAACGCACTGAGTTTCCTGCATGGCAGTGACCAGGCCTAGTCCTGCCCAGAGTCTGGGACTTGACTATCGATGGGTCCAGCCTCACAGCAGAGTCATGAGGTAGGGGTTGCCCACAAGGAGCTACAGTCAGCATCTCACGGAGGCGAACACTTCAGATGGGTGGCTCTTGGGAGCCCCCTGACTCCACCTTGGGCATTGTGGACACACATGATGAGAGGTCAGCTCTGAGGGATTCCCAGAAGTCTGTGCAGCTTAGCTCTACAACAGACATTTAGATTATAGTTGTCTTTGGTGCAGCCAGGCAAAGCCCAGCCCATGCAGGGCTCCCTCCCTGTGGGGGTGAGCTGATGGTCCTGGTCCCATGCAGGTACAGTCTGGACTGCATGACCTGTGGGAGGAAGCTTCTTTTGGAATGATGCTGCCAGACAACAGGAAGCCATGTTTGGGATCTGGCATGAGGACTGGCATAGAGCTTCAGGACTTTCTCAGGGTGGCAAGCAACTTGCAAAACAAGATGAGCAGGAAATGTCTTGCATCACCAGCTGCCAGGAAAGCAAAGAGAATTTGGCCTGGACATTGCCACCATTCTAAGGACCTCACAGTAAGGGCTATGCCAGCTGTATCCTCCAAAGATGCACCATTATGCCAAGCAACTTGGCAGGGATTTGACAGCCACTTTCTGGATTAATTCAAAGGTGGACACTTGGGGAAATATGTCACCTGGTGACACAATGCCCAAGGAAGGCACAGGGCCTGGAGAAGAGGTGAGAATGGAAGCTTGAACATCCTCAGGGAGAATGGAGAAATGGAGAAGCAGATACCACAAACAGGTTACTCAAAAGCTGTTCTTAATGTTCTTCTCCCTTCATTTTTTCTACTACAAAATGTTCAATATCCCAGCCTTGCAGCCGGGAGTGGCCATGAGACCCAGGTATGGTCACACCCAAGTGGAAGTCTGCCAGGTGGAGTTTGCAGGAAAACTCCTGCTTTCCTAACAAAAAGGGAACACACTGGGCTTCCTGACCCTTTGGCCACTTTGCTTTGTACCTGTTCTTGCTTAGAAGGCAGATATGATGCTTAAGAGTGCAGCAGCCATCTTGCAACCAGGAGGCAGCAGTCCAACTATTAAAGATGGCAAAAGATGAAGACAGGAGAGCACAGGTGACACTGGGAGCTGCTGTCAAGTCCAGGCATCTATTTCGTGACACAGATAAGCTTCTTCATGTATGTGCGAGTCAGTTGGGTTTTCTATTTCCTGCAGTCAAATGTCACAGTCTCGACTGACACAGATGGGAAGCAAGAGAAGGGGATGAAAATCAGGACTAAGGAGCATTTTAGGAAATGACAAGGACATTACAACAGTCCAACACCGAATGTCGGCAGGGGACAGGCCAGAATACTTGAAACACACAGCATGGTCAAAGTCCAGAGGCTCAGACCACACCCAGAGTCCACAAAATGAAAGACACCAAACAAAGACCAGTCCCAAGGTGTGGTGTGGAGATGCACCCTGCCCAAATGGACACACTAGGCCCTGGTGGCCCCTGAAAGAAGAGTGAGGTGGGGGCTTTTGAGGACAGTGGATATGGGACGTGGATATGGGAGCAGTGCATGGGCCAGACATTACCACACCACTCCAAGCGTGGCTGCCTGAGTACACAGGGGACCAATGTGCTCACACCTAGCACTAGTGAGCAAGGCAGAGAAGCAGGGCCTGGCCCCACAAAGCACTGGACAGGCACGTCTCTCAGCCAGCGAGTGAGGGAACAGCAGGTGCAGGTTGAAGGGTGGCATTCGAGGTGCCCATTTGGGAAGGGTGGCTCAGAACATGGCTAAGCGCAGGCTGGTGGCAGGGAGGGAGAGGTCTGAGGAAGTGATGGGAGGAGGGAGACCCCACCTTCGGCCGTCGGAGTGCTCTTAGCATCAGAGGTCTCAGAGCCTGGTTCCTCGGATCCGTCATCGGCGGGGGTCTGCAGGGGAGATTCTGGAACATACACAATGAGCCCTCAGAATGGCCGCCTCTCCCCAGCTCCTTCTGCCCTCAGGAGGAACTTGGGAGCAGTGTCCTTTCAGCTGCAAGCCCCTCAGTGTGGACCCCAAGGCCTCATGATTGAACAACAAAGGGGACCACAAAGGGCTCCCCCAACACAACCATACCCTCCCTGCCCCAGGGTCATCGGATGAAGTCACAGGTTTTTTTGTGTCTGGTGAGAGAAGATAGGCTTTTTATGTTGTTGTAGTGGGCCTTGAACTCAGGGCCTTTTGCTTGCTAGGCAGGAGCTCTACCATTTGAGCCACACCCTAGCCCAAGATATGCCTTTTAATCAGCCAGTGTTGCCCTAAAATTGACAAATGGGCAGCAGATACAGAAAACTGTGCCATGCGTGAACTGGCTGCTTTGCCCTTGCTATTAATTAGTGTCAAGTAGACACCTAGGGAAACCCTCAGTGATCCAAGTCCTGCCCACGTCTCCATGGATAAGGACTTGCATTTGGATTTCAACCACTCCATTCTATGGAAAGCTTTCCAAGGACTGGAGATGTCAGCTGTGGGTGCCCACAAAGCAGCTAATGTTGCCCATTTAGAATCGGAAGCCCGGGGGAGAGAAGCTAAGTGACTATAGTGGCCCACAGCCATATTCCCCACCATGAATGTCCTTGGTAAGGTGGCTTTTGTTAGCTTCATAGAAACGAGGAACTCGACAATTTCTTGGAAGGATTGAATTGTCCCCTCCCGTTTGGTGCCTTGGCCACCGGAGTCAATCTGCATTGGTCATTCCATGGGCTTATCAATGCTTCACTCGACATCTCAGGCTGGGTGAGCCAAGGTCTTGAAATATCAAAGGCTGGGCCTCCTCAGAACCCATGTGTGCAGAGTCGAGCACTGGGTTCTTAGGAGCCTGATGCTCAGAACACACAGGCTGCCTCCAGGAGGGCAGTCTAATGAGGGAGAAGGATGGCCACACAGGGCAAAGGGCTCAGGAGTCCATGTGTCCAGAGCAGGCCCAGGGCCAGTTGATAATAGCTCCTGAAAGTCCCCTATCAGGAAGTGGGAGTTACAGTCTGAAGAGCACTGGGCTGAGGGCCAAGATGTCTGGGTTCAAGTCCCAGTTCTACCTCTTTTTAGTCAGGTCTTGCACTTGCCTCTCAGAAGCTCAGTTTCCTCCCGTATAAAATGGGCGAGATGACAGCAACTGTACCTCCTCCGGGCACCACTGGAAGGGTTTCATGAGTGAAGCAATGTGCAAACCATAGGATCTAGTCCTCATCAATGTGATGGGGCCAAGTGTTCACAGAGGCAATGCCAATCTGCCACTTTCAGCTCAGTCCCACAGACTGTCCTCAGGTGACATCACAGTAAGCCATGGCTCAAACTAGGATGGATGGAGGAGTGGATGGGCTCTGAATGACTGAATGGATAGGTGGATATATCACGGATGGATGATTGGGTAGGGGACGGTAAGATGGGAACTGAATGAATGAATGTAAGATGGATGATGGAGGGAACTAGGGAGGGAAAGAGGGGATGGTGGAAGAAGAGAGGGATGGAGGGAGAGAGCTAGGGAGGGATGGATGGATGGATGTGTGGATAGAGGGAGGGATGAATGAGATGGAGCATGAAAAAAGCTTCCATCAGAACCAGACACCAGTGGAGGCAGAGATCAGGAGGATCGTGGTTCAAAGCCAGCCCTGGGCAAATAGTTCTTGAGCCCTTATCTCAAAAAAATTAATCACACAAAAAATAAATAAATAAAAAGGGCTGACAGAGTGACTCCAGGGGTAAGAGTACTTGCCTAGCAAGTGTGAGGCCCTGAGTTCAAACCCCAGTGCTGTCAAAAAATAAAAAAGAAAATCTTCCATCAGATTTCAGAGCCCTTCGCCAGAACCTCTCAGTCGCTTACTTTCCCTCATCTTCTAAGACTGGTCCTACATGCCCAGAAAGGCCTCTCCACTCTTCCTAGTGGGTCTTAATCATTAGGTCAGTGCTTCTCAGCTCTTGGCTGGGTGAACTTGCTCACCCTTGTGTGAGCACTTTTTTGTGACAGGTTTTCTTTGCTGCCTAATTGTCCTATACGTGGCTTAGACTGAAATCTAGAGGCAGGGAGGTAGACGACAGCCTCTGGAATCAGGCAGATGGGGCCCAAATACTGGCTCCACCAAGTTACATGGCTCTGGCCAAGGTACTTAACTTTCCCCTGCCTTATTTTTCTCCCCTGTGAAATGGGTACAGTAAAAATTCACCTGCTCATGAGGCTTTTGTGAGTACGAAACTGTTAAAGTGTATTTAAAGCACTTCATACTAGGCCTGGCATGTGAGAAGCCCTGAGCAAGACGTGGTGGTTACTGTCAGCCACCTTGGTTGCGGGGCACTAATAGGAACGTGGGTGGTTTTTTTTTGTTTGTTTTTGGTTTTTTATGCTGCTGGCGATGGTGGTGCAACTATCTCCTAGGAATCCTTGGGGCTCCCAGCAGGTAGCTGCCCATGGCATCAGGTGACAAATGGGCTCTGGCCATAGGAGGAAAAGTCCAGCAACAGTCAGCAGTCACAACCACCTGAGATTAATACCCCATCAGGTGTGCTGCAGGTGCCCCCTCCATGGCACAGCCTGCTGGAGGCCATCTGGTATCCCCCAGTTCTCCTTGGAAATAGTCCTGATATGAGCTGTGCCTGGCTAAGAGGCCACTTCCTCCAGCCTCCTTGTCAGGCAGGGGAAGTTTTGGGTCTCCCTTTGTGCCATCTCCCCTCCTCCTTTTCCAACAGCTTTTCTTCCCTTCCCTTCCCTTCCTTCCTTTCACACAAGGTCTTGCCTATGTAACTCAGGCTCGAACTCATGATCACCCTGCCTCAGCCTCATCAGAGGCCTTTCCGATATAAAATACCTTGAAAATGGAAGCCACACACTGAACGTGGTGGGGTTTTTCAATCAATCATATGAAAAATGAAAACCATTCTTAGCTCTTCAGCTGTCCACAAACAGTTGAGGGGCCAGTTGAGGGCCTTGTTTGCTGAGCCCTTCCTCAAGGAATGGCCACTGGCCTTCAGTGGATGACAGGATGAAGGGAGGGGCGTGGCAGAGGCCACAGGGCTGCTGTGTGGCAAAACTAAGGTTTGTGGTGAGAGATCTGGGATTGGGTGAGATGGAGGGTGAAGTCCCAAGGGACTTTGGACGGTCATAAGGGCTGGCCAGGGTCCTGATGAACCAGTGGGTCATGGTGACACCCACAGCAGTGTGGAAACCAGGAATGGTTCAGTCTGAAACTTGCTAGGTGGCAGGGGTGGCTGAGACATTCAGTGGAGAAGAATGTTGTCTCTTGGGCAACAGGGAGGCTCTGGGGTTGGAGTAATTCAGAGTCGGTTTCAGGATGGGAGTGGAGGGTGGTTCTATGCACAAAGCAGAATGCAAAGATGAAAAAAAAGGCAAGTGGAGTTCAAGTAGACTGCATGACCAGACATCGCACAGTAGCCACGGTCATTCAGCCAAAGAATGGCTCTGGAGCTTGTAAACACCTGCAAACTACCTCAAGAAGTTCTGGATAAATGGTGAGATGGCATCAGGCAGACTGCCTTTGGATCTTGGTATGAGCCAGTCTGGACTGCAGGGCACAAAGGTGGAGAGCCCCACTCTCACTTCCCCCTCCTGCAGCAGGCAGTCCTCCTCATGTGCATTATCCTTAGAGGGAGGAAGACACCCCTTCTGAAAGTCTGGAGGCATGATGAGTTAACCCATCACCATTTCCCACTTTGTGGGTCTCTTTGGCTGTATCCTGTCCAATTCCAACTTTTGGCATCCATTTAGATACTCTTTGTTCTGATATTTAGCATGCTGTCTCTTGTCTTTATTCAAAATAGTCTTTTGTCACTTATCTAAACTGTTGTTAGTACAGTTTCACCTTCTGCTTTGTGTAATTTGTCACTCCTCACATAAAAATAGATCATTCTAAATGCTCAGTAGCAAGAATTAATTTGATGAAAACTACAAAATCATAGGTATCCCTGGCTTCCTTCCTTTCTTGGGGAGTACAGCCTTTGGGTAAGCAAATAATTTCAATGTTCCTGTGTGTGTGTGCGTGTGCACATGTTAGCATAGAACATCTCTCATGTTTTATGTTAAAGAATTGAATAGTTTGAACAAACATATTCCAGACAACCACGAAACACAGAGTAATCTGGTGAACTTATTCTTACTTTACAAATTGAATTTAGTGTCCCTTTCAAAACAAAGCCTTTATTTTAAATGAAGTTGCAATTTTAGGACAGTTTTAGATTTGTGGGGAAATTGTGTAGATAATAATCGACCTCCCTCCCTTACCCTATTGTTAACATCTGGCAGCATGATGATGTTTGTTGAAGCATAGTTTACATTCTGAATAATATTTAAATCAGGCTCTCCAGACTCTCTGCATAGTGTCATTTTTCACTGACACAATTCAGTATGTGAGTAGTTCACTATGACTTCAGTATGCCGTGATTCTAAACTTGGATTTCAGACACGGAGTGTCTAGATATTTCTCTTCTGCATTTGGTGGCTGGCACAAGGAGGCTTGGCTGGAGTGGGCACACTGACCCCCTCACCTCTGAGTTCCTGCCCAGTGCCACCACCTCCTTTCCTCACCCATCCCTGCCACTGTGACCTGCCCTTCTTCCCAAGTGCTTCCTAGAACAAGGCTTCCCTGCTTACACAGGTGGACAGAAACCAGCCTTAGAAATGGTGCTCCGATGAGCCCTGAAACTCCCCAGGTGGAAATCGCTGCTCCAAGCACAGGTGTCCCTGCTTCCTACACCCAGGGGACCCTGTGATGCCCTCTCCTCTGGGGACTCTCCCTGGATGGATGCAGCCAGCAGAGGTCACCTCCCACTATGGAGTTCCCCACACCCTGGCTGCAAAGCACTTTATTATTTTTACATTAAAAGAGAAATGTAGACCATTGTCATTCTGTCTCCTTAGAAATTATTCTGGAGGTGGGGACTGAGTCCTCCTCATGCTGGGGCTGTGCCTGGCAGCACCATGGGGAAGAGCAAGCCCAGTACCCTGGGGCCAGCCTGGTGCTCCAGCAGGGAGTGAGGGGCTGGAGACAGGGCCCTGGGCACCCCACGGCTCCTGAATACATGGTCACACAGTGAAGTGAAACTTACAGAGGAGAAGAGGAGAAGTAGAGTCAACGTGGCCAGAAGACTGTATGGAAGTTGGTGCAGTTTATTAATGTGGACACGCTAAAATTCCAGAGCTAACCCATTCTTGCCAGAAGGGCTGATGGGCCTGATTTAAAGAAGGGACAATAAGTAACAAATAAAGCCATGTATTTCACATGCTCAGGACAGTACTGATTTATAGACTGAAAGGTGTGGCTAATGATTTACAGAGCCCCTGGATTGCTGAGAGTGACAGGCCATTGCACTCACACTCCATCACTCGTGGCATTCTCCTCTGAAAGGTGGATTGTCATACATACCCTCACGTTTTGAGTTAAGTTGGCCCATTCCAATGGTTCACTCTACTAACAACTGAATACAATAAGGTATTGAAGACTCCCTGACAAATCAGGATGTGAACCTTCCTTGCCAAGGTGCCTGGCTGTTGTGCATGGTGGTCCACTAACCTTTCAGGCCATGGTCTATGTCCCCATCTTGGTCTTGGAGCAGGGTGTATCCCTCAGCTTGATCTTCCATTGTGTCAAACTCCTGGCGGGGTTCAGCCATTCTGGTTCAAGGCTCACCTGGAAAAAGAAAATGGGAGGGTGAGGGATGGATGGGATGCTGAACCCAGGGACCTGACTTCCTGGAGTGAAGGGGGTGGAGTAGGAGGCAAGGAAAGAGGTGCCCCCCACCCCAGGTCACAGAAGGCAGATGTCTGCCTCCACCTGCCCTGTCCAACAAGCAGATGCCTGGTCTCATCCCACGCTCCACATCCCCGCCCATCACATCGGTTCATATTCAAAACAACCAGGTGAGGCAGGTTTGGCGGGCTTGACTTCTTATTTCCAGCGCTCTTCCTACTTCATTAAAAGTTAAATGCTGCTGACTAGTAGTTTGATGTGGTTATGGAGAGGTAGGATCAGACAGGAAAGAGAGGGTGATCACAGAGTAAAACCAGGCTCAGAGAGGCAGATGGATGGTTCTATCAACGGCAACCCCTCCCCTCCGAAAAAAAACCAAACGGTTCTTTTTATTTTTTCCTTTGAATTAGAGACAGGGTCTTTCACTATGTTGCCCAGGCTGGACCTGAATTCCTAGGCTCAAGTTATTCTCCTGCCTCAGCCGCCCAAGTGGCTGGGACTACAGGAGTGCCTGGCCTTTATTTACTTTTGCAGTGCCTTGACCTGAACATAGGCTCACCACTGAGCTATATCCCCAGCTCAAATCCAGTCCCAGCTCTTGACTCTGACTCCTTAACACACTCTCTCTCTCTCTCTCTCTCTCTCTCTCTCTCTCTCTTTTTTCCTGTTTTGAGACAGGGTCTTTCTATGTAGCCCAGGCTGGCCTGGAACTCGCCATTCTCCTGCCTCAGTCTCCTGAGTGCTAAGACTAAAGGCATGCACCACCATGCTCAGCCCCTGCAACTTTCTTGCTGCAGCCATATCTCCTAGAACTCTGCATTGCCTTTGTGCATGGGATAACCACCCCCCACCCCCAAGTCACACTGATGATGTGTTAATAAGGGCTCTGGGTTTCCACAGTGGAAACCATCATCCCAGGGCTCCAATGCTGGGATGGGCACAGCAGCCATGGGTTCCACTTGAGGTCTCTAGGTAGTGAAGGGGTGTGTGTGTGGGTTCTTGCTTGGTGAACTTGTGAGAAGCAGCTGGTGGAGCTTGAGAGACGCTCCCATCTCTACTCTTAAGGTTGGTTTGCCCCAGTCCAGTGGCTGCCCATACTTTGAAATCATGATTTTAGGAGCAGGACCCCCACAGGAGCCTGGGAGGCTGAGAAAGCAGGGACCACAGGTGTGACAGCTTGCTACACTCTGCTCGTTGATGTCCCAAAGCCCACCCTACAGAGACGCCCTGAAAAGGCAGGCTTGCTGATAATGAAAGTTCTCAAGTGCATCTACATTGTCCTGCTGCCCCAGCCCACTGGCCACACATATGGGCCTCA
Organism: Castor canadensis; assembly: GCF_047511655.1. Taxonomy (NCBI): domain Eukaryota; kingdom Metazoa; phylum Chordata; class Mammalia; order Rodentia; family Castoridae; genus Castor; species Castor canadensis. The sequence continues at coordinate 22,618,896 of NC_133396.1, read as the reverse complement.
TTTGTCAGTCTGTTCCTGTGCACAGAGGGAGTGCGACACTGACAGGCTGCTTAACACTAAGTGGACCTTGGTTACCTCATTGTGTCTACAACAGTTTTTTGGTGGGACTGGGGTTTGAACTCAGGGCTTTGAGCTTGCAAAGCAGGTACTCTACCACTTGAGCCACACCTCCAGTCCATTTTGCTCTGGTTATGTTGGAGATGGGGGTCTTGTGAACTATTTGCTCCAGCTGGCCTCAAACCTTGATCCTCTCATCTCAGCCTCCCAGGTAGCACAACAGTTAACAAGCAAAGTGGGCACAAGGTGGAGGATGTGTGTGCAGAGCACACCATCCTCCCTTTGACCTTGTTAGCATCCTCAGCTATCCCACTGGTACAGCTGGGATGATGTGCTTATGCCGTGGCTGTTGTGTCCCCCCAACCATCTGCATGCCCACCAAGTCAGTGGTGAACTGGTCAACTGTGGGGCACAGTGGCAGCTCCTCACTCCCGGGGCCAGGCGTGGAGAACAGTGAGGTGGCCAGTTTGGACTCTGCTTGCTAGCAGGGGCAGCACCAGGAAGGTGGCCTAAGGTGAACTTAGCAGCTGTACACAGGGGCAGCTGGGTGAGCAAGGAGTGGCTGTAGGCAGGGAGGTAATGACAGCAATCCAAAGGCCAGAACTAGAGTGTAGGCAGAGGGGATGGACAGGAAGCCGCAGATGCAAGGAGGGTAGTTTAGACAATCTCAGACTGGCCTTAAAAGTGGGTTGGGGCAGACAGAGAGGTCAGGATGCAAAAATGCAGGATGGGTAGGGGTTGGGGAATGGGGACGCCATTGGGGGAGGAGCAGGGCAAGGAGAGTGGGTTCTGTTTTTAGATCTCTGCTTGAAAGAAGAGACCCCCCCTTGCATTTTATTAACTGGTGATTCATTTCACTTGAAAGCTCTAGACTTACTCTACTATCCTCCTTGACTTCCATTATAATTTAGCTTTAATTTTTTTTTTAATGGGACTGAGTTTGAACTCAGGGCTTCATGCTTGCAAAGCAGGTAGGCATTCTACCACTTGAGACACTCCTCCAATCCATTTTGCTCTGGTTATTTTAGAGATGGGTTCTAACGAACTATTTGCCTAGGCTGGCCTATCTCAGTCTCCCAAGTAGCTAGGATTAGAGGTGTGAGCCACTGGTGCCCAGCTTATAATTTAAAAATTTGATGAGTTTTTATTTTAATAGATTTTTCATGCAGAGGAACTGCATGTTAGCTTGAGGGAAAAGGTGAGTTAATTCTTTTCTGTTGAAGGTTGATAAATGCTGTGGTCTTTGTGGGCCACAAAGTCTGTGTGGGGACGACAGTAAGTGAGCACTCCTGGCTTCTGATCAAATGCATTTATGGACATTGGACCTTGAATTCAATGAAAATGCCCCATATCATTTTTACAGGTTGTGAAATATTCCTTTCTTTTTTTTCCACAACCATTTGAAAATATAAAAGCATTATTAGCTCAACACTAGATTTAGCCTATGGACCATAGCTGTAGACTCCTAAGGCTTCTCTAGTAGTTTTTGAAAATAAATAAATAAAAATCTGTAAATAAATTAAGTCTCAGCAGGAATCACTACATTACACTCCCTGCTTGTGTTATCACTGTGGATTTGTTTTTGGTGGTGGTAGTGGGGTTTGAACTCAAGGCCTTGCACTTGCTAGGTAAGTGCTCTACCACTTGAGCCCCATCCTAGACTTTTTGCCTTGTTTTTTTTTTTAAGATAGTGTCTTTAGGTTTTGCCTAGCTAGCTTAGACCGCAATCCTACTTACACCTCTGGTGTGGCCGGGATCTGTAGGTACCACCATGCTTAGCTTATATGTTGAATTGGAGTCTCAATAACTTTTTGCCTGGGCTGGCCTTGGCTCCTGATCTTTCTGATCTCTGTCTCCCAAGTCTCTGGGATTACAGCACACCTGGCAGTGGCTTGTCGCCATTCCATGTTGGGTTTTCTTTAGCCATCTCTAGAGATTTCTATAGGTTTCAACTCAGGAGCTGGAGAACTGGCCCATTCCTGGATTTGGGCAGTGCTCAGCTGTCCTGGGAATTGGGGACACTCATCCAGGGTGTGTTTGGCTGCCAGGTTGCCTCATTTAGTCATGGAGCAGACAGCAGGGCAATGGGCCCCACAGCCCTGGTGCCTAAGGATTCCCTTGTCCCTGAACTGCCCCCATCACCCCTCAGGGCTGGAGAGTTAGCCGAATCCACAGGAAGCTGCATGAATTATAGGGCCCAATAAAGAAATTAAACCATCCTTAAAAACAGGCTAGTACTCACCATGCAAAATAAACAAACTGCGTTCTACTCAAGAGCCAATGTTTTCCTTTAAGGGATAAAAAGTGGAATGTGTGGGAAGAACTCTCTAAGTGGGGAGGTTCACCCCAGTCCAATTTGGTGGGCAAGTGCCCTTAGGTTCAGGTATCCTCTCTACACTTTCCATGGTGGGGCTAGGTCAGATGCCCATGCTGAGGTTTTGAAAACTACAGACCATGCTAAGAAAGGAGCCCAGGCTGAGAGTGCAGTTCAGTGATAGAACACTCAATGTGTGCAAAGCCCTGGGTTTGAGCCCCAGAACTGCAAAAAGAGAACAGAAGAGAGGGAGGAGAGGGGAGAACTTGAAGAGAGAGACAAGCCTGTGTTCTGGCACATCCCTGAGAGGTGAACTGACATAGAACCCAGGAAGAAGAGGTCCCTGGAGAGCAAAAGGAAGTGACTCTTCTCCCTATGGAGGACTTGCCTGGATTGATGCTGTGGGAGCCCCAGGGCTTGGCAACCAGACATGGCAACCTGTCCAAGGTGTGCTTGTTCTATGGACACCTCACAGGGCCTTGGGGAGCCCCCAAAGCTATCCTTCAGGTCAGTATCTTCCTTGTCATCATCATCCTTACAGATGCTATGGATCCTAGGAATCTGTGAAGTCACCTGCTCAAGGGCACCCAGCTAGTAGAAGGCAGGGCCTGAATGCAAAGCCTGTATCTCTCATTGTCTACGCTTTCATAAATGTTCTGCCTGGGACATCAGGGTGCAGGTCTGGGGTGCAGAAGGAACAGAGTCCCAGACTCACACCAGCAGTATGTGACAAAGTCACTTCTCTCAATCTTTATGTTCTTCATCCCTCACATGCACTCTGTCACCCTGAGCTCCCTTCCTGAGCTGAAGGGCCTTTGTCCCAGCTCTGGAGCCTGGGGGTCAGTGATAGGACAACAGGTTGTCTCCAGCCCAGGCCTGGGGTAGGGGCTGGTGACCCTGACAGCCACCCTGCCCCTGCCTTCCTTCTTCCCTGACCCCTGCTGCTCTCCTCTTCTGAGCCAAGGGCAGGATGAGTTCTCCGGAAGGAGTGGACATAGGGTAGTGCCAACTGGCAAATGGCATAGCCATGTGCCCTGGTCCGAACTCACACAAAAGTAGTGTGCTGAAAACGCCTAAATGATAACTAGGCCCTGAGGGGGTGCCCAGTGTGCACAAGACCTGTCATCTCCCCTCAATCCCTGTAATCTCAACAGACACAGACAGGAGACACCTTGCTACCTTCCACTCCCACTGTTCTTGCACTTTTCAACCAGTCTCTGTCTCTGTGTCTCTGCATCTGTCTGTCTGTCTGTCTCTCTCTCTCTCTCTGACTCCCTATTTCCTGCTTGCCCTCTCAGAGGCTTAGAGGCAGTCAGGTGGGAGGTAAGGAAGAAATTTGAGGGAGGAACAAAAGTTGAGTTAAACCTGGAAATTAAAACAGGTCATTGTTTATGGACTCCTGGAAAAGAATTGCCTTCTGATAAGAACAGATGAGAAGCAGAAGGCCCCAGATTCTGTCCCTGTCATTCTCAGCCAAACTGAGCCCTCAGCAGGGGAAAAGGCTGTCTGAGCTAGTCACCTACAAGGTCACACCTCAATCAGTGGCATTTGATACATGCACCAGGTTAGGCAGCCATCACCTCTTTCTACTTTCAAATCATTCTCTCTGCCCCAAAAAGAACCCCTGAACACACACAGCAGTCCCACCCTGTTCCTCCTCCCTCTCATCTCCAGCAGCCCCTTGGCTCCTTCCTGTCTACGCCAGTGTGCCTAGCTTCTCCACTGAGCTTCACAGTCAGGTTTCCCCCAGGTGGTATCCTGGGGCAGTGCTCCAAGCCTGAGCAATATTCTACTGTAGGGGTAACCACATTTGCTTACCCATTAGCCACTGAAGGTACCCAGAGATGACTGGGAATAAGATAACATGTAACTTTTTGTTGTGACTTTCTTTTTCTGAGAATTGTGAAAATGGGTGGAGAGTAAAGACATGAGTGAAGGAGACTGGCAGGTCCTCTGAAACCTTCAGCTTCTTCCTCATGTTGCCATGGCTGAGCCCCCAAAGGCCCTCCATATCCTCGGGGGGTTCAGAAATATTCAAGTGAGATACTGGGTCCCTTTGGGACCCAAAGAATAGGGTCTGCCTAGGCTGCAAGACCAGTGAACATTTTGCACAGAAGTTCACATCTGTACGACTGACCTGATATCTCAGCCTGTCCTCGGAGGTGTCTGGAGGTACCCAAGGGAATCCCAGGTGCCAGGCCCACCTCAAAAAAGACCTCTAGAGCCTCACTAGGGCTGCTTGCTTTCTTCAATGCATCTGCCATTTCCGTGGGCACTTTCCCAGGGCAGACTATCTGGCTCACTCACTGTAGACCTGGGAGGTGGGCAGTGTGGGAATCCCAGATTGGGAAGGACTCCAGGGGCTAATGGCCTGACTCTGATTCTTCCACCACCACTCCCAGCCCTTCACTCTGGGGGAGGATTCCCCAGTGCTGAAGCCATCCTGATCCCCTCCCCCCCCACACACCTGTAAAGTTTCAGCTTACAAAAGCCAATTAGCTGCTCCCTGGTGAGAACCCCCTGGGCATTCCTAAAGAAGCCTCAGCCTCTGGTCCCTGTGGATCTGGGCCATTTCTTGCCTGAGGAAGATGAAGACCCAGGGGTCTTTCTCCTCCTGCCTCCATCCTCTTCCTTCTCACTTTCTTGCTGAAGGCAAAACAGTTTGGTAATAGCAATTCAGGTCTTAGAGAGTTCCTTAGGAAGGGAGGGGCCATCAACACCCTATGGTGGCCATATCATTTGAGACCCAGTTAGGGGATTTCCAAGAGGCTCTCTAACACAACAACTTCAGGAGAACTAATTGAGTTCCAGAGAGGTTCAGTAAACAGGCACACAGCTAGGAAGGGCGAGCAGTCTTTCCGTGAGAAAACGCAGTTTCACGGGTTACTTTCCAACAGATGATAGCCTTTGTAAAAGGGGAGGTGAACATCATGACCAAGTCTGGGCTGCAGTTAGTCTGGGAGTTAAGGAAAACCAGTAGGGTTGGTCTCTCCTCCTTGGTCCATCTTGGCCCCAGCTGGATGCACGGCAGGCGCAGTCCAGGCTGGAAACCCAGCTTCCTGGGCTCAAATACAATGGACAGAGCTTGGTCCCTGGAGCAGCAACAGGCGGGGCGTTCCAGGGCGCGCCTCGGCCTCTAGGGGGCGCCCGACGCCAGCTGGGGCCGTGAGGAGACCGGGGATCATGGAACTGATGGCCACGGGGTCCCAAGAAAGATCACACTTACCCTCCCGGGGTTCAAGGCCCAAACTAGACTCCGACAACAGGGATGACTACACTGGAACATGGAAAAAGGGCGGCTTTTATGGCATGTGAATTGTATCTCCATAAAGTGATTTTCTGAACAAATAAATCTATACATTTATAAATACCTAGAGGTTAAGAAAATAAATCTGAAATATTGGCAACAGTTTATTCAACTCAATGAAGAGCAGATAAAATTTTCAACTTTTCAGTAATTTTGAACATTTTCACAAAAAATTGGACAAGAATGGATGTAAAAAAATCATCTTGAACTGAAGAAAAGGTGCTATTCTTTAAAAAGTCAAAAATAAAGAAGTCAACAAACAATACTATAAATTCATTTTTTGCAAAGTGAAAGACCAAAGCATTCTCAAGCAATCCATAAAACTATTTTTAAATAAAAACAAAACACAAGCTGGGCACCTGTGGTTCACACCTATAATCCTAGCTACTTGGGAGGCTGAGATCAGAAGCCCAGGCAAATAGATCCCATCTCCAAAATAATCAGAGCAAAACACACTGGAGGTGTGGCTCAAGTGGTAGAGTGCAAGCCCAGTCAGACAAAAAAAGAAAAAAAATCACACAAAAAACCCACGATCCTAGATAGATATCAGGCAGATAAGCAAAAACCAAGTAGAGACAAACCTAGATCCTGAAATAACTTTAGAATGGACTTTGCTCTCAAAGGTTATTTTTGCCTTTGCATCCACCATCTTTTTTTTTTTTTTGCTGTGGTCCCTTTCTCTGCTCCTCCATGAATTTGCCAGTGCATCTAGGCAGGTAACAGGAGTCATAATAATAGGAATTGTGTTTCAAGCAGTTCCTTGTATTGGCTATTTTAATTCTCACCACAGCCAATTATTATTCCTATTTTGACAAGTGGCACAGTCAGGTTGAGTAAGTTGCTTGAAGTCATACAGTAAGCATGTAATAGAGCCAGGGTTTGAAACCCAGGCAGCCTGGCATCCGAAGTTGCCCTGTTAAGCCAATGATAATGATGATAAAATCAGTGGTGGCTGATATCTGTGAGGGAGCATAAGAACATTGGCTGAAGGGAACTAACGCTCTAGTGTCCTTTGAGAGCATCCTCATACTCTACTCTGTAATGCACAGGGCATAACTCCTTCACTTTAAGATATGAATCCTAGTCTCCCGAAATCCCTCCTCTAGGAAGGACAGGAGCCAAATCAAAGACAAGAAAGAGTCTCAAAGGCTTCAGTAAGCACTCTCTTTGGCTAGGTCCTGGCAGCTGGGAAGCTACAGTTGGTCCCTGAGTGCTGCCCCTTACACGGCAGAGGGAGGTGTCAGTAAGGCTGGAGGGAAGACAGCATCGCCAGCCTCCGAACTGTGGGTCACATTACATCACAGCTTACCACAGATTGTTCTAGAAGATGATCATGAAATGAGTCCCTTGAATGGATAAAGAGTTTCCTGTGATATCAAAGCTAAGAAAATCAGAGCAAACATTGCTTTTTGGACAAACTGCTCTGAGAGGAGGGAAGGATGGGAAGAAGGCATTATTTCCTCAGAGTGACTCACAGTCATTGTTAAAAAGTGAAACACAACAATTTTAAAGAAGAGAGCACACAGAACACCACCCCCTGCCCCAGCCTGCAGACCCCTCTCTGCACATGGCCCCTTCCCTGGCACACCTGGCTCCACCAGCTCTTTTGCAGCCTATTTACCCATGTACCAACATGCTAATATTAATAGGCTTCATCCTAATGCCTGCCTGGTCTTCACTAGGTATAATTTCTAGTGACATATGTGGTGGTGGGGTGTCTCTGCTTCCAACTCCAACAGGTAGCAAATGGTCCAAGATCAACACAAAATTGCACTCAAGTGTGCTCAGGAGGGTAGCTTTTAAAGTCCCTCCCACACACCTTTTCTTTTGTTTTGTTTTTTTGAGACAGGGTCTCACTATGTAGCCAGGCTGGCTTCAAACTCTCCATCCTCCTGCCTCCACCTCCCGAGTGCTGGGATTATAGCTGTCCTTTCTGAAGACACTTTGTAGATAAGGTTTGGGCATGGCACAGCCGTGTCCTCACCACAAGGCTGGGGGAGGTCCCTTCTACCTTCTTCTGGGCCCTAAGGGGGCCTGCAGGGGCCCTTACTTCCCTTCTTCAGTTCTGAATGAGGACTCTACTGTGAGGCCAGATGACATGATCTTTGTATCTCCCCCTGGTGCACTGAGAGGCCCCTCTACTGCAGCCCATCCCTCCTGGGAGGCACCAAGTCCAGCTTGCTGTCTGAACAGCAGGCTGGGTTCCCCCAGCCTGTGGCTTCAGAAGTGCAGGCACCAGCACCAAATCTTCCCAAGGGAACTTTGCTCCAGGCTCAGACTTCTCTGTGGACTTGGGTACAAAGGACCCCTGGTGTGGAGTTCAAAGCACTGTGGTAAAGTCAGTCAGGACGGTTCCTAGCCTGGCAATGCTAGATGTGACTTGCCTTCTCTGAATGGCAGGTTCTTCACATGTAATAGGATGGTGCCACACCTGTCTCATAGCTAGCTGTGAGGGTCATCAAAACATGCATGTGAAAAACAGCATGTTAGTGACAGTGATGTTCTAGCCTGAGCAGGCTGACACCATGACAGTAAGGAGATAGAGAAGAGGCTTTGTCTGACAGAGGCAGTCGGGCTGACAGGGGAGCTTTCCTGTCTCTGCCCTGATGGAGGGGGTGACAGTGGGCAGGGGCCATAGGCAGGCTGAGTCAGCTGGTAAGGAAGGGGCACTGAGGGGACTTCTGAATGTCCATCACAGGGGTGGAGTGGCAGCAAACTTCAGAGAAAGAACAGGGGTCCTTGGTCCTCATTCCCTCCAGTGCAGTCCCCAGATGAGTGACAAGTGAAGACAGTCACAGAGGACACTGCAGAGAATCTGGGGGGACAGAGGGCCTGGAACTTCCTATACCAGAGTCTCAGCTTGCTGGGAACTTACCCAGGAGCAGTGGGGGAGGGAGGAGCTTGAATGGCCACAGGGATCAGCCTGAAATTGGCTGTTTTTACCCTGACATTTCATTAGATGGGCAACAAGGAAGACAGAGAGAGAAGAGGAGAACTAGGAAGGGAAGGGGGTGGTTTTTTCAGATGCCTTCATTTCTATTTTTTGAGTCTGAGGACATACACTGAAAGACACTGGGGAGAAAAGGGTGGCAGGAGTTTACTGCTAATTAGCAGTTGTCCCAACATAATGAATGATTTGAACTCAGTGTAGCCTTGGAAGGCCAGAAAACAAATGGGGTCCACTGAGCACATGTAAGAAATGCCACACCATGTCCAGCACAGCCGTCTCCCAATTCTCTCTTTGACAGCAGTGCCCACACCCTTCTGTGTGGTGCATCCAGGTCACAGTTCACAACAATGCAGGTATACTCCAACCAGGCTTCCAGATCCACTCTGGATCCTTCACCTACTGGTTGTGCAAACCTGGGCCAATTATTCAACCTCTCTGAGCCTCAAGTATCTTATCTGTGAAATATGGGGAGTAAATGAATTAACGGTATGTGTTATAAGGCTATGTAAGTGGCAGCTATGGCTGTTACCATTAAAACCCTGTCTTCCAGACTGGAGGTGTGGCTCAAGTTAGAACACCTGTCCAACAAGCATCAGTTACTGACCTCAAACCCCAGTACTGCCAAAATAACAACACTGTATCGTCCATTAATTTAGCCAAACCTTTCTGGAATATTTGTATTTTCAGACTAAGCAGATTCTCAGAGTGAGGAACCTGCCCCATCCCAGATCCTGGCATCTGGAAGGCTTTGCCCAAGTTTGCATTACAATAATGCTCACACAGGCTGCCTTGGAGAGGTGCCTGGAGTTCATGCTAGAATTGGGAGCCCACCAGGGAAGAAACGCCCGACAGCAAAAGAAGGATTGTGAGAACCCGCAGCTCTCTCTAAGGGCTCTTGTTTGAAAATACCCAGGACACGTGGTGCCCCCTTGGCCCTCCTGGTGCAGCCTCTGGCCAGGCAGGGCAGATGGCAGACCCTGTGAGATCATCCCCTGGTCCCGTGATGCCCTGGGGACAGGGCCAAAACCCTGTCCCTGTGCACCCTGTGTGAAGTCAACCACTGTGTAAGATGGGTGAGGGAGAAGCATGCACACTTGCCCTCAGAAGTCCTGCAGGAGAAAACAGTGGTGGTAGAAATGTGCCCAAGCATGATTTTTATAAACAAGAGAGCAACGCTTCTATATGAGTGCACAAACAAAATCCTGAAGGATTAGCAGAGCAGGGGTTTCCCTGGGAAGGTTGTGCTGCGAGGGGGATGTGTCTTGTCTCAGGCCCATGTTTACTGTCTGATGAAGAGCAATAAAAACACTCCCATTTGGCAAAGCAAAACACCCTTGTCCCACAGTCTGGACCACTGAGGACCATCCCACAGCACACTGTGGGTCTGAGTCAATTAGAACAAACACATTGGAAATCTGGGTCAGGGAGAGACAGAGAGAGGAAGCTGGGGGTATACAGGTTCTGGATCTCAAGAACACACTGTCTTGTTCAATGCCCAATGTCCACTGCCTGGAAGGGCCAAGGATGGTCTGGACAGCGTTCATGTTCAGAAACAGAAACTACAGTCACCTGCCAGGGAGGGAGGAGGGAGAGAGGGAAGAAAAAAGGGAGGGAAGGGGGAAGGAGGAAGGACTCAAAGGCTTCTGGGTCTTCCAGGCATCTCAGCAATACTAAAACCAAGGGAGTGTAACTTTAAGTGCAGGAATTTTATGGTATGGATGTCATCATCTTAATAAAGATGGTTTCCAAAAGTTGCATAGGAGGCTTAAAATCAAAATTATTTTCTTTGCCCAAATCTAAAAAGAGATGCCTTTGAGCCTGGGCAGGATCTGGGACTCTCAGCTGGTACCAGCGCTGCAGCCTGGGTTTCTCTGCCTCCCGTCTCCCAGCAGGAACCCCAGGTTAGCAATTCACCTTGAGGAAAAGCTGGAAGGCAAATTTCTCCACTTGCCAGTCTGGCTTTGGCTCAAAGCCTGTCACCAGGGAAAGTCTGTCAGTGTTGAAGGTGTGTATTGAATGAACAACCCCAGAAGTTTTTTTGGAGGACATGGGACCGTGGTGGGACGTGGGTTGCGGCCCACAGGGAGCAGAGGGTGCCAGGAAAGGACACCTTCCTAGGTGGGTGGTCCAACATGTCTGCAGGGGAGGTACACATGCCACCTCCTGAGGCTAATCTGTTAAAACACAGCACCTGTGGCTTCCGGCTACTGGGGAGGTGGTGATCAGGAAGATCTCAGCTCAAAGCCAACCCAGGCAAAAACTCTGTGAGACACCTATCCAACCAACAAGCGGGGTGTTGTGGTTCACACCTGTAATTCACCCCCTCCTCCAGCTACTTGTTAGGCATAGGTAGGAGGATCTCCGTCTTAGGCTGGTCTCAGGCAAAAAGTGAAGATCCTATCTCAAAAATAACTAAAGTGAAAAGGGCTGGGGGCATGGCCCAAATGGTAGAAAGCCTGCCTAGCAAGTGTATGGCCCTGAGTTCAAACACCAGTACTGTCAAAAAATACTTGTTATTCTGAACAACTGCAAACCACTGTAGCTGGTGCAGCAAGTACTCAACATGGGGCAGGTACATCACTAATGAGTGGCAGAGTGAAAGAGAGAATGTTCACCGAACACCTCTCCCCACGTACCAGCGACACGTGGGGCCCTGAGTGCTACCCTGTCACTTCCAGACCTTTGCAAGTGCTGTGAACCAGTTTAAGCTTCATCAAAGTTGTCCCTGCTTCTAGAAGTCTCCAGACTTGGCCAAACTCCCTGCATAGTGCTGTAATTTCTCTGGTCACTGGAATGTCCACGCCTGGGTGGGTGATGCATATCCACCTTCCTTATCCCGGTGTCCTTAGCATTGGGCCCACCTCTGGCTCAGGGAAGCCCCTGGGAAACACTGCAATCAGTGAGCCTGTGGGGGTGGGGAGAGCTGAGTGGCACTGCCCCAACATATTACTTCCCCAGCTCAGAGCATGGAGCATGTCTCAGATCTGTGCTCTCACATGGCCACCCCAGCTCCCTGGTAACAGCTGGACCCCAACACCCACTGGGGACAGTGTTCACTCCTCTGTGATGTAGAAAGGGGCTCACAATTCTTCCACTTCTTTGTGAATCTCAAAGGACAAATGAGATGTAACTTGTGTGCCTCCTGGTCATTGGGTTAACAAGGAGGGGCTTGATCTTGTCATTTTTGTCAGCAAGGTCTCTCCATTTTGGTTCTTTCTCCCCCTCCCCTCAAACAGACTTGTTCTCCAGGCACCTGTCTGTCCTATGGCCTATGGACCTGCTCGGCCAAGACAGTAATGTAATCTTGAGTTCTCAATCTTGGAAAGGACCTCAAAAGAAAGCTCTCTCTCTCTCTCTCTCCCCACCCCCTTTTGTGGTTCCGGGGATTGAACTCAGGGCCTCTGGCAAACCCCCAGGCCTTTTGTTTGTATTTTGTTTTTGATATAGGGTCTCCCTAAATTTTACCTAGGCTGGTCTGGAATCTGAGATCTTCCTGCCACTGCCTCACAAGTAGCTAGGATTACAGCTGTGAACCACCTGGCTTCTCAACAGCACCCCACAAAGTAGCTGTCCAGCTCCTCTAGAGTACTTCCAGTGACAGGAAGTTCATTACCTCTAGAGGGGGGTCATTCTATTTGTTTCTTTAAGACAAGGTCTTACTATGTAACCCAGGCTATCCTCGAACTTGAGATCCTCCAGCCTCAGCCCCCCAAGTGATGGGATTACAGGTATGAACCACCATGGCCAGACTTATTTTGGTCACTTTTGCCAGTCAGAACATTATTCTTTATATATTTTTTTCTTCTGGCAACACGGGTTTAGGTTCAGGGCCTCCCGCTTGCTAGGCAGGCGCTCTACCACTTGAGCCACTCCACGAGCTCAGGACATTATTCTTTTTGTGTCTGGAAACTGCATCCCTGAAATGTGGGCAAATTGGTCCTGGCTCAGCCCATTGGAGCCACACAGAACATGCCAGGCCTACTTCCTGGAAAGCCCTTCACAGATCCAACCACTCTGCACCCTTGTGTTCCCTTCTCTAGGCTAAATACACCTGACTCCCACACTATTCCTTCCCTGGTCCACATTGGAGGCAGTTCTGAGTATTGGAAGGTGGTATAAGCTCTAATAACGCAACCACAATGGTGACAATTCATCTGAGTATTTCCTGTGTGCTAGGCTCATGGAAGCAGCCATCAAATCCTCACTACAACCTATCTGGCTAGGGAGATGATGTCCCAAATTCACAGTTGAAGACACTGGAGAACAGAGGGAAAGTAACTTGCCCAAGCTCACACAGTCAGTCAGCTGGGACACCAGCAGGACAGGTCACTGCAGATATGGAGAGCAAGGCAGAAAGCCACTGTTTCCCACAGCTTCAAATGCATGCACTTGACACTGCAGGTCAAATTCGGGTGTCTATTTACTTAGGAAATGCCACAGCCTCTTGGCCGTGAAAAACAGAAAGCTTGCAGTGTGCAGCCTGGCTTATCCCTTTCTGTAGATTTTCCTGAGTTCCTAGCACGATTGCAGGGCATCACTCCCAACAGGAAGAAGATGGCCTGACTCCTCTCACCTCTATAAGCCAAGAGCAAAAAGGCAGTAAGGCCAGTTAGGTCACCCAGCATACCTCTGAACACAGAAGGAGACTAGAATTCCTGAGTCTGGAACACACTTAGGGGAACATGTCGTGTCAAAAGAGACCCAGCCCACACAGGCCATGCACACAAAACTGGGGCTCTGCTCAAAGGTGGCTGGGGGCACTTGGGGGACAGTGTGCTGCTCTGTGAGGTTCAAGATGAAGTCACAACACATGAGTATCTGCTAAGGACCTGCTACCCACAGGTTCAAGAGCAGGAGCTGAGTGCTTAAAAACCTCTGTAACAGCCATTCACAGTTGGACAACACAGTAACTGGCACCTTCTTTTCACTCTGTGCCTTGTCAGTTGGACACCATTTTCCAGAGAGCCATGGAATGCTGCTTTATAAGCAACAGCCAAGAGACAAAGGACATGTAAACAAAACATCTCCAGCCAGTGATTTTTAAGTTTTGGTTGTGCTGGGGATGGAACCCAGTGCCTTGTGCAAGTCAGGTAAGAGCTCTGTCACTGTGCTACAGCCCCAGCCCCAAGTCAGTGTTTATTTTGTTGTTTGTCCATTTGTTTTTGCAGTACTGGGGATTGAGCTCAGTCAGGGCCTTGGGCTTGCTAGGTAGGCACTCTACCACTTAAGCCACACCCCTAGCTCCTTCACTTTTGATTCGTGTTTATCAGATAGGGTCTTGTGCTAGCTTCCTGCCTCTACCTCCCCAAGTAGCTGGAATTATAGGCATACACCACCATACCTGGCCCTCCAAGCTGGTGTTTTAAAGGTTTGTTTTAGTTTAAAAAGTAGAAAATGAGAAAATATTGTATAACAGGGCTACAAAATAAGCTGATCACAAAAATCTGGTAAGATTAAATGAAATATGACTAAGGGTATTGTCTTACCAAATATAATTCTGATCTTAATTTGTATCCTAATTCAGATATATATCCCACCTCTCCCAGATCTTGTTTTAAAAGATTAAGTATGAAATCTTCTATTGAGTAAAGTATGTACTTGCATTTAAGGTGGTAGGCAGAATAATGGCCTCTCACAGATGTCCCTGTCTCCAGAACTGTGACCGTGTTACTTGACATGGCAAAGGGACTTAAGTCACCAGCTGACAAGGATAGGGAGCTCACCCTGGACCATCAGGGTGATTCTTGTACATGGAAGAGGGAGGGAGGGAGTTGATGTCAGAAAGATGAAAAGTGGGACACACTTGACCATCGCTGCTGGCTTTGAAAGTGAAGTAGCCATGGTGGAAGAGCATGGCAACCTCTAGAAGCTAGAAAGGAAGGAAAATGGGTTCTGCCCTGGACCCTCCAGAAAGGAATACAACCTAGCCAACACCTTGACCTTAGCCCAGGGAGAACTATAGTGGACTTCCAACCTCCAAAACTGTAAGATTTATTTGGTTTAAGTCATAAAATTTGTGGCAACTGGCTATGGCAGCAAATTGAAAATGAATACAATTTTGATAAATCTGCTCATGAATGTGGACAAGTACTTTGATAACAACTTGATTTGGGGAGGGAAGGAAAAGAAAAGATTTGGATGGTGCACTTGCCATGCAGTAGGCATTTTGTGAGGTATGGTCTTCCTTTCTTTATACTCAAGCTAACTAAAAGGCCAGAGAGTCCCAGAATAACTGCACCTTCTCTCTCCACACCCTACAGGGCCCTTCCCACCCTTCTCTCCATGTCACCACCTGCTGGCTTCCTATAGATAGAGCGATTGGGGATCAGGGCAGAGGTGAGGAGACTTCTCCCTTCACAGCTCTGGTCCTGCTATGACCTCAATGTCTGCACAGTGCAATGATGGGGCAGGAAGGAAGAGCACAGTGTGTGCTGGGCTATGCTGGAGAGAGGAGGTAAGTCAGGTGACACGTGCCACACATGCTGTGTCAATGAGCTTGAGCCATCAACCTCTCAGATCACATATACATCTGCAGGCTAAAAGAGTCTGATTTCCCACTTTGATACATGAACCAGATGGAAGAACTGTCCTCTCCCAGGTGGGGCAAAATGACCCTGGGCTTCTCACGCTATTATACAACTCTACACATGTGTGTCAGCTGTACTTGGGTGGCATGTGTGGCCCCTGTAGCCTCCCAGGCATTCAGCAACACACCTGGGATTGGTCTGGGGCAGGGGTGGGAGTGGGTGGGGGTGGGGTGGGAGTTGTCCACGTGTGGTTAATGATGCAATTGTAGGAGGGCCTTCTCTGCTCAAAGGGTAGAATCCAGTTAGTTAAGAATGATGCTTTGTGCTTAAAAGGCACACTTCATCCATTAGTCTTTTCAGCTAAGATCACTTTAAATAAAAGCTGCCAAGCTGGGGCTATAGGAAGCATCTATTATTAACAGAGAAAGCAGACTCCAAAGTGATGGGCTCCCTAGCTCTGCACACCGGGAAGTAGATTTGGGAGCTCACTCATAGCTGTTGGCTATGTAACAAATAAGGTTTATGGCAGCTTTCCATGCATGAATGCATTATTGATGCTGCGTGTGGGAGCTGTGTGCAGGCCTGTAACGTGCATCCATGCTTCCAATCCCAAAGGCAGCCCCATGACACTGGCAGGCAGGAGAGTGGGCCAGGAAGGGAGAAGATACCTTGAACAGGATGGAAGGAGCCCATTGGCTCAGTACAATGGTCTCTGAGGAGACCTTGGCAACTAGATCAACGAGCAGATATTATGAGGAAGATCCCCACCAAGGACCCAGACAAAGAGGCAGATGTGACCCTTGTCCTTGGAAATACTCAGTCTGGCCAGGGAGACTTGTATGCAAATAGTGAATGGTGTACGGGTCATTCAGGGCCGACTCAATTTGTAGAATTGTTGCCTACTATGTCAGGGCTCCAGGCTGGACAAAGGAATGGGAGACACAGTCCCTAGGGGGGAGCTAGAAAGACAGAGAAAGAGATTGGAAGCCCCAAGTGTCTGTGATTCTGTGAGCTACATATGGAACAGATGCTTAGAGACAAGGGCCGTAGAAGCTGAGAGGACACCTGTAATCCTAGCAACTCAGGAAGCAGAGATCAGAAGAACTATGGTTCAAGGCCAGCCCAGGCAAACAGTTTGCAAGACCTTATCTCCAAAATACCCAACACAAAATAGGGCTGGCAGAGTGGCTGAAGTGGTAGAATGTCTGCCTAGCAAGCATGAAGTCCTGAGTTCAAACCACAGTATGGCAAAAAAAAAAAAAAAGCCTGGAGAAGATGAACTCGAGGTAAGACTTGAAAGAAGGGCAGGCTTGGAGGACAATACTCCCTCCTCTGGGCTGGAGAGAGGCAGTTACAAGGCCATTATTGGGCAAAGAGGATGTCTCCAGATAAGGGACACCACTGGTAAGAGAGAAGACATCTTGGAGGACCCCAGAACCTGGAGCTGGCTGAGAACCCACACAGGCATCCTGGAGCAGCTCCCTTGGGACCACAGCAGCCACAGGCCCTCTGTGCCACCTGCTGGAAATTAACAAAGGCCAAAGAGCATCTACCTTGAGTTTTTGCTCTGGGGTTGGGGCAGAGTGGCTAAGTCTTGCAGAGTCCAAGTTCCCGAGCTGCCTCTGAGTTCCAAGTGTGTGGGGATGGCAAGTAAATTGGTTCTGGTGTGTGCCCACTCCTGACCACTTTTCCAGGGTGATCCTTGGACCAGGAGCAAGTTATATAATTAAGCTGCATAGAAGCCTGGGCCAGAACCACACAAAGCTTGTGTGTGAGAGAGAGAGAGAGAGGAACAGAGGGCACAGCTGGGGTGGGGCTGAAGGAGGAGAGGCAAAGAGGCCTCTTGGGAGGGACAATTCCCAGCACTGCATTAGCTGTCAAAGTCAGCAGACCCCACCCCAGTGGATTTTCAAATTCCAGTGAGGAGCTAGTGGATATAGCAACTCTCCCAGGGAGGCTGACTCTGGGAGGCTGGGAGTGCAGGCAGCTAGCGCGTCAAAATGCACGTGACTGTCTAAACAGACAACTCCCCTGTGGTCTTCCCAATCATTAACCCATGCTTGTTAAACTCAGAAGGATCAGAGGTCCTTTTAAGAGAAGAAAAACTCGAAATGGCCTCAAGTTCAAGGTCCACCTTTTGTCTGGAAAGGAAAAGAGTATGCCACTGTGTTGAGGAGGCACCACAGACGCTAAGCAAGATGTACAAAGTCCAGCAGCTAGTCAGTGGCAAAGGAAGTCAAGCAGTTTGCCCCGCTCCAGGGCAGAGCATCTTGGCTACAGCTGTTCTGAGAGCAGCTCTCCATGTTTCTGTAGTGTGGACTGGAGCACGTAGTCAGGTGACTTTGCACCAACCTGCCTATGTGCTCCATCCACACCTGCTTGTGTGCTGACCACAGACTCTACTTGGCCAGTGGCTGTCAGCAAGCAAAACTCTGGTGGCCAAAGGGCCAGAAGGATACACATGGCTGGTGATACCATTTGGGTAATTGCCCCCCAATTTTTTTTAAAGTTAAATTAAAACCCACAATATAAACTACTCTCTGAAAAAAGAATACAAATATGCATCACTTAGGTTCAACAGTCTTTAAGAATCCTAGTGACTACTAATGATCAAAAGTGAAAGAAACCAACCCTGTATGCAGAGCGTAAACAAACATGGACACCTCCTTCCTAATTCCTACCTGTGACAAGGACATTCCTCTTAAGAGACTCCTCCTAGGAGTTTCAAACAATTTCCTCGCGTCAGCTCTTCATACCTAACATGTTAGTGCTTATTTATTATTATTTATTTATTTTATTTATTTGGTGGTACAGGAGTTTGAACTCAGGGCCTCACGCTTGCTAGGCAGGCGTTCTACCACTTGAGTCACTCCATCAGCCCTTTTTGTATCAAGTAGTTTTTGAGATAGGGTGTCAGGAACTATTTGTCAGGCTGACTTTGAACCTTGGAGTCTCCTGATCTTTGCCGCCTGAGTAGCTACTGTTACTACTACTTCAAAATGGGCTTGAAAATTGCTTCAGTTCTTGTGTCCAGCAGGAGAATTCAAGCAAGATGTGAAGATTTAGTAGACGTTAACAGTAAAGTTTATTAGGGAAGGATACAGTTTCAACAGATTGAAAGCAGGTTGTCTCTAGAGAGAGAGAGCAACAGGGTCTGAGGGGAGAGAAAGAGAGAGAAACATTTCCTATTCCCCATGCAGGAATTTGAAGCAAAAACTCCTATTTATTATTTTTTAAAGTAAATATAGCAGAGAAATCCACCAGAAAATGTCTTAATGTGCACAGATGCTGAGCGCACTGAGATGCTCAGCACTTAAGCCCACAGCTGCCTCCTCCTGCTCAGGAAGAAGGTCAAGGGGTCTGGGATCTGGAATATGGCCTGATCTTCCATGTATGCAAACAAGGCATTACATGGTAGTAGCCTCAGTTTCCCCAGTCCTAGGAGGACTGACCTGGATGTTCCCCAATCTCCCTTTAGCTCCAGCAGGACAGGGTCTAGAATACAATGTGAGGGGACTGAGAATTGCCTCTGACAAGCAGTGAAGAGGCGGGCTCTTTGTAGAGTACAAAAACAATAAAATATTAAAATTTATTAGCTTCACATGCTTGCAATACTCAACAATGCTAGTGGTCAACTGCTCCTCCTTGAAGACATATATTCCTGGTCTAATTCACAGGCCATGGGTGCCACTTGTCAGTGTTAGCACATATGTAGGAATCAAATGAGCATTTTAGAGAAATTACCCTTGGTAAGCCTTGTTTCCTCCATGGAAGTTATTTGGAGAACTCCCAGCTACATGGTTGGCACCAACATACGTGGAGTCACCCACCCACACAGGTGTGTTTTGAAAGTAAGTTCTAAGCAGAGAGAATTTCCCACTGGTTGTGGGCACTGTTTGCCTTTCCAACCTCTTTGAGACCCATATTCCTGCATTGCAGCAGCAGTTCCGCACTGAAATGAGGAAAGCATATGATGCTAGAGACCAAGAGAGACGCCAAGTTCCTTCAGTTCCGTGTGACCACTTGGAGTTTTTATTTACGGTTAAATGAAGAAACAAGGGCCTACTGCCAGTGGCTCATGCCTATAATACTAGTTACTTGGAATGCAGAGATCAGAAGGGTCAAGAATTGAGGCCAGCCGGGCAAAATAGTTCACAAGACCCTATCTCCAAAATACCCAACACAAAAAAGGATTGGCAGAGTGGCTCAAGTCACAGAGCATCTGCCTAGCAAGCATGAGGCCCTGAGTTCAAATCCCAGTACTGTCAAAAAAAAAAAAAAAAAGAAACAAGGGCTGAGGGTGTGACTCAGTGGCAGAGTGCTTGTCCAGCACGCTTAAACCCGAGGTTCAATCCCTAGCACCGCAAAAATTAATAAAAGATGAAACAGTGAGAATGTGAACTATTTTTGCTGGGTAAGTACAAATTTCACTCATCCATGATCTATTTTACTGAGTTTAAGTAAAGTTTATTCTTTTTAAATATTAGTGAATTTTATTAAAGACTTTATCAAGAAAGCAGAGCAGGACATCAGTGTTTGTTTGTTTGTCTGCAGTGCTGGGGATTGGTTCATAGCTGTGCACATGCTGGGTATGGGTTCAACCACTGAGTGACACACCCCAGATGAGTGTTAGGAGTTAGAAGTTGTTAAACTGTAGCCAGCTTTGTTTTTTCCTTTTGGTACTGAGGTTTGAACTCAGGGCCTCACACTTGGTAGGCAAGTGCTCTACCACTGAGCCACATGGCCAGACCTTTTCCTTTTTTGTACTAAAACATTTACTTTTATTTAAAAAAAAATTCTGGTGTAATAGTATATACAAGAGTTCAATAAGAGACATTTTATTATCTGTATTTTTTCTGGCCATTGTTACAATCATTTCATTCCATTATTTATGAAAGTAATTTTGGCATGTAGAGAAGGAGGTTTTCAAAAATAAAAGAATGGCAGGGGACACTGCCCTAAATAGTGGCACCTGGAGATGGGATGGCCCCTACAGTGCCCAGCTGGTGTCAGGAGGATGAAAATGGACTTTTCTAACCCTCCCCCCACAAGGTGCCCTGCTACTTCCAGTGTGTCTTCCTCCCAACACCACCTCACTCAGCAGCCAGAGACAGAGAATTCTAGAAGGTAAAACTCAGCAGTGTGGAGCCTGGCCATGGCTTCCCAGGGCCAGGATGTGAAACCCGAGCAGGGCCCTCAGAGGGTGGTGCTCCTGGCAGGCTCTGGAGCCCAGCTCAGCCCTGGAAACAGAGGAAGCAGCCAGTATGTGGGTCCCTGCAGTCATGACCTATTTCCTGGTCCACTAGCGAGGACCAGGCAGCTGTGACAATGCAAAAATAAGTGAATGTGGACTGAGCCCAGGCTAGAACTTCAGAACAGTGTCCACCTTTTTCTGGAGATGAGTCATGGATGAAAGAGTCTAATCTTGGAAATTACTAGGGGGTAGTAGAAAAAAAAAATACGGACTTCAGAGCTGAAAGAGGGGGGTTCAAATTCTGATTCTTAACGTACCAACTGTGTGACTTTGAACAAGTGACTGAACTATTCTAAGCCTCAATTTCCCTAATTGATTGAATGATTTTTGATGGGACTGGGGTTTGAACTCAGGGATCATGCAGGTACTCTACCACTTGAACCACACCTCCAGTCCATTTTGTTCTGGTTACTTTGGAGATGGGGTTTTGCAAACCATTTGCCTGGGCAATGTCATCTTTCCAAGTAGCTAGGATTATAGGCGTGAGCCACCAGCACCTAGCTTCAATTTCCTTATTTATAATGTGAAGATATAACTCTACTTGTACGCTGTCCCCAGATGAAGTACAGAACCTGGTACCATTTTCTCTCCCTCTCCTTTACTTTTCACGAACAACATAAAATATTCTACAGGACCAGGGCCAAAGCAGACCCTCCTCAGAGCTGGCTCAGTGGTCAGCCCAGAAACTTCTCCAGGAATTTGGAGGACCAGGCCTCACCCAGGAAGGAACTTAGCTTGTCAGAGGGTGGACAGTGAAGGGTCTGTTCCCTGGGAGCCTGCGTTCCTGGATCTGTTAACGGCAAACAATGGTTAACAGAAGACAATGGTCAGATAATCCCAGCATTTTTCAGAACCCGTGCGAGTTGTGGGTAAGGAAGAATAAATTATCAGAACACTCTGTACTTAGGGATTTGGGGACTGGATAGCATGCGGGGAGACTAACAAGGAAAAAAGGGAGGTCCAAACCGTGACTGAAAAACAATGGGCCTTTGTTTCTGCTTTGTCGCAGGCTAACATTTATTGAGCTCTTCCTGTATTTTCCTACTATTAAATAGGTCACAACAAGTACTTGTGAAGTCTGAGAAACCTCCCCTAAGGAATTGACATTTATGCAAGACCCATAGGATGAGAGCAAGTTCTCAAGGTGAAAGGGACAAGGGGATAGTGTGTGAAAGGCCCTAGCCCAGGAAACTGGAGTTTTCAAGTTGCTACAAGGCTGGAAGATGAGGGAGGCAGTGTGAGATGTGTGAAGCCATTGGAACTTGGGCTTGTTTGTTACTGGGGCATCAACCACCTTTGCTGACTAATACAAGTGGTTCCAGGAGAAAGGAGGGGACTGTGAATCCTGGTTGGATTTCAGTGAAGAGCGTGAGCATGTAAGGAGGAAGTGGGGACTGCAAAAGTGTCAAGGACACTTTAATTAAAAAAAATTCATCTGGGAAATGGGGAGGGCTAGGGCAGGTGACTGAGGGAGCATTATTTGTTTTGCTGTAGACAGGGGGATGATTGAACCTTCTAAATGCTAGCAGGGCAATAGTGGAGGAGGACAGGGGAGAAACAGAAGGGAAAAAATACAGTCTATGTAAGGTTCCTGATGGTGGGAGAGGTGGAGGGATGGAATCCAGGGAGTAGGGGTGGGTCTGGCCTCAGCAGAGTCAGCTAAGCGTGTTGCCTGCAGCAGGGCACAGAATGCACTTTGGCTGTGACCAGAATAGTACTGAGTTAGCACATCCCGAACACTGACCCACAGTCCCCACCCCATGGGTCAGCAGAACAAAGCACCTGGACATCTGCATCCTTCCTCCTAAAGACAGCTCCAAGAGCAACCCTACCCCAGCCTATAACAACCACTGGCCCAGAGCAGAAAACAAACTAAATTGCCAAATTATACAGGTCTCATTTCTAGCATGGGGAAGGAAGGCTCAGGGATTGTACTGCTCCCCCAAGTTTTCATTTTTGTTCTTGTTTTGAGACAGGGTCTTTCTATTGTAGCCCAACCACACTGGCCTAGAACTCATAAGCCTCCTGCCTCAGCCTTCCAAATGCTGGGATTACAGGCATGAGGTACCACATTCAGCTACAAATTTTCATTTTGAAAACTTTCAAACCTACAGAAAGTTGCACAAATTATACAATAAACACCATATACCTCATCACCTAGATTCACCAGTTGTTAACACGGCCCCCTTTGTGCTCCGTGTGTGAGTGTGAATATATCTGTTAATATTTTCCTGAGCCATGTGAGGTGCAGCTGAGGCACCATGGTGTTTCACCCCCAAGAGCATTCTTGGGGAAATGATGGATACACTGGGACCTGAGCCAAGAGAAGAGAACACAGTGAAAGGGAGCTATAGAAGAACCTATCTCCAAAGAACAAGTCCACCCCTGCAGACGCCTCACTCCACTCACTCAGACACTGCTACAGGACAAGCATCCTCAACCCCATCTAAAACCTCAGATTTTCCAAAAGCAAAAACCCACTGAGTGCCCACATGGTGCCCCAGAAGTTTCAGATTTTGGAGCATTTTGGATTTAAGATTTTTTTTTATCATTGGATTTGTTTATTTATTAATTTATTTG
The DNA here is from genome assembly GCF_047511655.1 of Castor canadensis. Lineage (NCBI taxonomy): Eukaryota > Metazoa > Chordata > Mammalia > Rodentia > Castoridae > Castor > Castor canadensis. The sequence goes on along the minus strand of NC_133396.1, from coordinate 22,595,907 downwards.
GCACTGGGGTTTGAACTCAGGGCCTTATGCTTGCTAGGGAGGAGTGCCACATGGTGCCCCAGAAGTTTCAGATTTTGGAGCATTTTGGATTTAAGATTTTTTTTAATCATTGGATTTGTTTATTTATTAATTTATTTGGCACTGGGGTTTGAACTCAGGGCCTTATGCTTGCTAGGCAGGTGCTCTACCACTTGAGCCACACACCCCCAGTCCCAGATTTCAGGTTTTGGACTAGGGAAGCTCAACTGGTAAAGTGTAAGCAAATACTCCTAAATCTGAAAAACTCTAAAATCTGAAATATTTCTAGTCTCAAGCACTTCCAATGAAGGATTTCAACCTGTATAAGGATAACTGGTGTGCACCACCACGCCCGGCCTAATTATGGTACTTCTTCTTTTCCTGAGTTTAATTTATTTTTCTTTTTAATTATATTTTGGTGTACTGGAGTTTGAACTCAGGGCTTTGCACTTGGTAGGCAGGTGCTTTCCCACCTGAGCCACTCCACCAGCCCTAGTTGTGGTACTTTTTTTAAAAGAATGTTTTGAACTGGGCCTGGTGGTACACACCATAATCCCAGCACTCAGAAGGCTGAGGCAGGAAGATCATGAGTTTGAGGCCAGCCTGGGCTACAAAGTGAGACCCTGTCTTAAAAAAGTAAAATAAAAAGAACACTTTCAACTCCAATTTCATTTTAAGAAACATGGTTTCACTATGTTGCCCAGCTGGCCCCCAACCCTTGGGCTCAAGTGATCTTCCTGCCTCAGCCTCCTGAGCTGGGACTACAGGTGCACACCACCACACTCAACTTGACTTCAATTTTAAATTTAATTTTTTCTTATTTAAAAAGCAACATATGCGTTGTGATAGAGTACAAGAAGGAATAAAGTGACAGAAAAGCTTATAGCCCTGGAGACATCCCTGTTAATATGTCCACATGTTTCCTCTTGGCTTGACCTGTGCATTTTAAAACAGTTAGGATTATATTGCATATACAACTTGCACAATGGTCTTTGATACTCCATCTTCCAGAGGGTGGATGGGAAGCCTGCTTCTGAGACTTCCGATTATAAACAACATTTTGATGAACATCATGTATAAACCTTTTTTTTTTTTTCCTTTTTTTAGACAGGCTGGCTTGTAACTAATGATCCCATTGCTTCAGCCTCCTGAGTGCTGGGATTGGAGGCATGCACCACCATGCCCAGCTCTAATGGAAACCTTTTTCCTGTGACTAATTGTTTTCTTAGGAGGGATTCCTAGAAATGAAATTCTGGATTAAGGAGTAGCAACTTTTTAAAGGCTCTCTATGCATCCTGCTCCAAACTGCTTCCTGGCAATTTGTCTAAACTTTCCCTCCCACCCCCATTGTATGAGGGCTTGCTTAAGCAATGCTTTGAAGTGGGGATGGAGCCTGAGGTTACAAGGGGGAAGGGTCAGAGGGGGAAAGGTATGGGCCTGGGAGGGGAGCCCATTGCAAATTCCCTTTCATGTGGAATCCCAGGAGAGGGGGTGCAGAGACCACCAGGTTCCAGACCTCCCACTCTGCCTGGCCCACAGAAGCACTCATGAAATGCTTGCGGCGAGAGTAAACACATCCACAAACATAGAGATGGAGAGAGAAAAAAAGAAACACAAGGGACCACAGGTTGACCCAGGCCAATGGTGGATGGGGGGCAGGAGGGGGGAGGTGGGAGTCAAGCCTGTGTTCGCCCATGTTTGGTGGCAAGTTCTCTCAGGCTGGTAGCATGTAGAATTCCCTCATGGAGAGCAAGTCCCAGCCTAATTCAGCTCCCAAATCCACCACTGAGAAAACTCAGGAGGGACACATCAGATGTGCATGCATGCCAGTGTCCCTGTGCTGCCTGGGGAGTGGCAGCAATGTTCTAACGGCTGGGCCTCTGTGGAATGGTGGCCCTACTTCTCCACTGGGAGCTGGCTGACAGCACAGCTTCAGCTGGAGATGAGAGGCACTGCTCCATCTCCGTGTCATGCCACTGGGATGACTTGCCCTAAGTGACTTCTGTTTGTCATCCTGCAGGAGCAGCTTGACTGGCTGAGAAGGGGTGAGCAGCCTAGGGGTGGCCCGGGGGACATGCGTGTGTGCCTGTGTGATGAGGCAGATGCTTTCTTTCCTGAGAGTCCCTAGGGGCTGCATGGCTAGGGAGGGTGGGTATGCCATCATGGCCACCCTTGGAAGAAGCCTTTCTTCTCCAGTTTTGCTGCTGCGGTCTTATTTACCCTCAAAGGCAAGCGAGGGGTGAGCAGGTTAGAAAGAGCAGAGACCAGGAGGCAGGGAAGTGGTCTGAGACTCCCCATTCCCTACGGATCTCTGCCAAAGACCACAAAGGGAGCCAAGGAGAGACAGGGTGGCTCATATTCACAACTGAAATGGTCTTGGAGACTGCAGGCTTTGAACACCTGCTGGGGTAGCCAGGAGCTGTGTCCTGGTTTTGCCACCAGGAACTAGGAAGGCCTCCTTTCCCAGTATGCAGATCTGCTTGGGCCTGTCTCAAGCCTGTGGCCTGTGAGATGGATTCCAGGGGAGACAGAGCTTGGCTGCGAAAGGCACAATGAGGGGCTTGAAAATTCACTAAGAACCCTTCCTTCCTCCCTCCTTCCTTTCCTTTTTTGGAGACAGGGTCTCACTATGCAGTTCGGGCAGGCCTTGACCTAGCTATGTAGTCCAGGCTGGCCTCCAGCTCTCCATCTTCCTGGGTGCTGAGGTATAGGCATGTACCACCATACCTGGAAGGATCTTTTCTTTTAAACTTATATCACACTACGACACGCAGAGCTCTATGTTAAGGACTTTACCAATCTTAATTAATTTAATTCTGTTCACAACCCATTGTCCTCATCTTATAGATGAGGAAACTCACAGAGAGGCTGAGTGACCAGCTCAAGCTCACACAGAACCTGGAAGAGCTGGAGTTTGAACCCTGGCCACCTGGCTCTACTGTGTGTATGTGTGTGTGAGTGTGAGTGTGTGTGTGTGTGTGTGTGTGTGAGTGAAAGCTCACTGCCATGTCAATGAAACTGCAGAACAAATGTTCTCAAGGCACATAACCCTCCGAGAGGTAGGAGTTGAGTCTATGTCCTCACTGGTTTATGCTACTTAGGAAAGGTGCTACCACTAAGGAATAAAGGGTGTAGGTTAAGGTCATGTGTGAGGGTGAGATTTGCTGACTCAATGAACAGCTGCATGATGAGCGCATGAGACCAGAGACACCTGAATGAGGAAGACCTGGATCACCCTCACAGGAGGCACCCAGAGCCACGCAGCCTGAGGGCTAGCTGGCGCCGGCATGCCTGGGTGCCCACAGAAAAGGAGGGATGGCCAGCCGCTTCCAAGCTGCCCTACCCTGCCCTTGAATCAGGAGTAAATCCATGGGTCCCTGGGGTTAGCCCACCACTGAGTGACCACTGTTGACCTGACCAGGGCCTCACCAGGGTGGGGAGGGCTCCCTGCTCTGTGAGCCCCTAAAACCTCATCCAAACCTGGCATCCCTTTGTTTGGCATAGGGTCTGGTTCTCTGATTACCAAAGACTGCTGGAAGGGAGGGTTTGTTTCATTCACATCCAAGTTCTCAGCTTCTAGCAGCACCCACCAGATAGAAGGAAAGGAAAGAGATGAGGTTTTTATTATGTGCCTGCTCTGACCAGGATCCCATCTGCCACCTTCCCTATCTTCACAGCGCCCTTAGCTCTCTCATTTTATAGATAGGGATCGGGGGCTCCAAGGGATAGGTGATGTCTCTAAACCACAAGCTATGAGTGGCAGAAAGAGACATAGGACATTCCAAGGTGCTCTGGATTGGGCTCCATTGCTCGCCATGCGGCTTCCTGGAAGTACTGGGTGAGGCGCGGGTTTTTGATGTGCACTTTGCTGATTGCTTTGGGTGTTCCACTTGATCTGAGTACAAGTTAGGATTTGGGGCAAGTTAGCTAAGTCTCTTTGCTTCTGGCTTAAGGTGTTTCCTGATTGTTCTGGGGACCTGTCATAGCCTGGCTGACTTCCTAGAAGGGATCCAATCCTAACACCAACCTCATCTTTTTTTTTTTTTTTCATTTTTCTTTTATTATTCATATGTGCATACAAGGCTTGGTTCATTTCTCCCCACTGCCCCCACCCCCTCCCTTACCACCCACTCTGCCCACTCCCTCTCCCCCACCCCCCAATACCCAGCAGAAACTATTTTGCCCTTATCTCTAATTTTGTTGTAGAGAGAGTATCAGCAATAATAGGAAGGAACAAGAGTTTTTGCTGGTTGAGATAAGGATAGCTATACAGGGCATTGACTCACATTGATTTCCTGTGCGTGTGTGTTACCTTCTAGGTTAATTCTTTCTCATCTAACCTTTTCTCAAGCACCTGTTCCCCTTTTCCTATTGGCCTCAGTTGCTTTAAGGTATCTGCTTTAGTTTCTCTGCGTTAAGGGCAACAAATGCTAGCTAGTTTTTTAGGTGTCTTACCTATCCTCACCCCTCCCTTGTGTGCTCTCGCTTTTATCTTGTGCTCATAGTCCAATCCCCTTGTTGTGTTTGCCCTTGATCTAATGTCCACATATGAGGGAGAACATACGATTTTTGGTTTTTTGAGCCAGGCTAACCTCACTCAGAATGATGTTCTCCAATTCCATCCATTTACCAGCGAATGATAACATTTCGTTCTTCTTCATGGCTGCATAAAATTCCATTGTGTATAGATACCACATTTTCTTAATCCATTTGTCAGTGCTGGGGCATCTTGGCTGTTTCCATAACTTGGCTATCGTGAATAGTGCCGCAATAAACATGGATGAGCAGGTGCCTCTGGAGTAACAGTCTTTTGGGTCCAACCTCATCTTCAGACCATGTTCTCCTCCCATTCTTGGTGAAAACCCTGAATTGAGGCAGAAGTGACCCAATGCTGGGGAGTGCAGAGCTCAGGTAACACTGTGCTGGGCAGCCTCTCCTTTAAGAGCTCTGGGCATCAGGGTGCCCTGACAATACCATAAATCTTGGGTACACAGGCAGCCTTAAAAGGGGGTATGCATCTTTCCCAGGCAGACTGAGTTCCTCAAGGACAGAGAAGGAGTGGATCCCAAGTAGTTCAGTACCTGGCACACACAGCAGGCATTCAACAGACAAGCCAGATGTTTTCAAATTTAAGGTGTAACTCCTGTTTTGATAAAACATCCCTAGTTAAAAGAAGGCACCCACCAAGCATCAGACTGAAGGAATCCAGGAAGAGCCCAGGGCTTTTGTGATCTGTCACAGAGTGGCTGGAGAGAGGTCTCAGGGGTCAGGTGCTAAAAATACTCATGTCCAGAGTCCCACGCTTGGAGCTCTGAGCCTTGCAGTCTTCTAGTGTCCCTTCTGCAGGATGGCACTTGGAATACCTCCCTGCTTTCCCCAAAGTCTCAAAATCCTCACCACAGGAAGGTCTTCCTGCCTTCTCCTGATAATTCTGCCTCCAGATAGAGTTTAAGCCACACAAACCGCCCACAAGAATGTTAGACTTTTAAAATTCCTAAATTGCTTACCAGCACTTCACAAGAGGGATATTTAGTGGAAGCACATTTCTAACTTGTCTTGAAAGTCAGGATGGTCTGGCTACTGTGGACTCTCACTTTCACAAAGTGCCATTAGTGGCTGGGGGTTTCATAGCCCACCCTGTAGGGAGCACTGGGTCACAGGATGCGCCTCTAGGCTCTTTGCCCCTTGTTCTTTGGAGGGAACAAGGACTTTGCTGTCACTCACTGAATTAAACAGTCTGTGGACCCCTTCAGGCAAGTACAACACCTCCTCCAGACACCTGTCTTGACCAACTGGAGGCAAGCAGGGCTGGGCCTCCTGGCTGGGACAGTGTCTGTGCACGCGCAGAATGCTAAGCTGCCCCTGTGCTCTGGGCCTAGTTTTCTTTAGGACACACTTGCACAGTGGCTACCAGGGGCTGGGGCTGGGATGGAGACAGAATTCTTCTGCGAGGGATGCTGATGGCCCTTCTAGAAGAGAAAACTGCCCTGAAGCTCTGCACCAGGCTTTCAGCAGGAGGCATCCTGAACATATGCTCAAATTCCGGCACAAAATCACATGAAGGTCTTGACCAAATATTTTTAGTTACTAACCCTACTGCCAGGACAAGTGAAGGGATATCATCCCTAAACTTCCACTCAAGAGTTTGGGAGAGGAAGAGGAGTAAAAGGCTTTGCAATGACATTTTTCTCACATTCACATTTATTCCTAATTCACCATAAACCAATTCTACAGTGTGCTGTGTGACGATTGTGCCAGGTGCTAGACAACAGTGACAGTGAGAGAGCTAGAGGCTCATGTTGCTCACGTCCTAGTCAGCTGCTAATGGAGCCCTTGGGTCTGTGAATGCCCTTCCCACACCCAGCAGGTGGACCCTGCAGAGGAGCCCCTGCTATCTTGGGGAGGGGTCTGCAAGATTCCCAGGCACTGGAAGGTGTTTGGGGGGTGACAAGACCCACCCAGCTCCCCTACTCCCTACTAGATCACTCCAGGCTGGCATCCTGAGAGGGCAGGAAAGGGCCAAGGACAGTGCTGACAAAGCCACTGGGCAGAGGTCCACACAGGGGAGAGGAGACCCTGGGAGGCAGTAGTGCTCAGGCTACAGGGTTGAGAGTAAGGAGGCTCCCGCACTGCCCAATGTGGCCCTTATGAGCTGAGGGCTCATAGGATAGTTACCTACCCACTCTGAACCTCAGTTTCCCCAGGTGAGAAAATGGAGATGGAACCTGCAAGCCCAATGGGGCGTTATGGTGCTGAAATGGGCTAAGCCAGGAATGCATTAACCATTACATATTCAGTCACTGCCAACTCCAGCCAGGCAGCAGCACTGAGTGCCAGCCAGGTAACAGGAGGGAAGAGGGTTCAAGCGACAAAGCCAAATCCATTCCCCCAAATAGAAAACCCAAAAAGGGACCCAAGGCCTAGGACCTGTAGCATGGTATGCGTACTGCCCAGGGCACTGCATGTGTGTACAGAGCCCAAGAAGAGTGTTCTCAGACCTTGTGCTCTACACCTACAGCTCATCTAGAAGGTTCTCCTAAGCCACCCAGGTGCCTGGGCTAGCCCACCAAAGCCTAGCAACAGAGCAACAATTAGACTTTAGTACTTAGATACCAGGCCCATCTTGAACCCCTGAACCCTTCTGAGCTTTAAGTACCACCTGTTCCACTCAGAGCCCAGCCATAGAAAAGATGGGGTGGGGAGGAGGAAAACATGAAACTGGCAGTGACCAGAGCCTGCTGTGGATGTGAACCCATGGTTTTTCACAAGGTCATTTGTGGGTCCAACCATGGAACTGACCTTGGGCAGAGCTCTCTGTGCTGGGTATGGGGAAATCTTGGAGTTTTCTGCAGGGCAGAGGCAGGTGAGGTTCCAGGATGGAGGCTGTGGCCTCTGCAAAGAGAGGCACATGGGGGGAGACAGTAGGAGGAGGGGGCAGGTCCTGACCTCCAGCTCCCTAGGAGTCCTGGCATACTTGATGCAAGTAGAAGCATAGTCAACAGAGAAGAAACACCTAGAGGAGGTGCAGTGGACCAGGGAGGGCAGGGGTGGCCAGGGCGAGGCCAAGGCAGCAGGCAGGTGGAGAGAGAAACAGATTCATCAGTCCATTCTGGCTGCTATAGCACAATCCCATAGACAGAGTGGCTTATAGACAACAGGCATTTCTTTCTCATGGTTCTGGAGGCCAGGAAGTCCTGGATCAAGGTGCTAGGCAGCTCAGTGCCTGATGGGGGCTGTTTCCTCATAGCCAGCTGCCTTCTCACTTTGTCCTCACATGGCAGAAGGGGAGCAAGCTCTCGGGGGGTCTCTTTTACAAGGGCTCATTCTTATTCCTGAAAGCTCTACTTCATGACCCTGTCATCTCCCCAAGACTCTGCCTCCTTATACCATCATGTTGGGGGTGAGGATTTCAATATATGAATTTTGGGGGGGGCACAAATATTTAGGTCATAGCATACTCAAAATGATGGCGTTGATAAGGTCTTCAAAATGATATCTGCTTTTTTCTGATTATAAAGGAGATTCATGCACTTTTATGAGATTTTTGGCAATGAGAAACCTTTTTGCATATTACTTATCTAAGAATAAGAAAGTTTTTAGCCACAAACAAGTATGAACCTACTGGTTTGGGGGAAAAAAAAAATCCCAGTGTAGAAAGTAGAAAGGGAGAGAGTCCCTTTGGAACCTGCCTTTGGTTCTATAATCTGTCTTATAAAAAGCTTGCCACAGCAGGGCAGTGGGTGCAGGTCCTTCACATAGGTCTACTGATGCCAAGTTATCAGGGTAGGCATGCAGGGTGTGGCGAGGAGCTAGTCAGGTGGTGCACGCTGTGCTTTGCATACATCCCTGCTATTCTTTACTGCAGCCCTGAAAGAGGGGCGCTCTTGCTCCCATTTTACAATGAAGAACCAGGCTCAAGGTCGAGCTACTTAAGAGTCACAGAGCTCGCAGGGGGCAGCCAAGATCCAACCCCAGTTAGCCCTCCTCCAAGGCCTGGGCCTTTCTACTACATCTCAGCACTCTTCACAGTGAAGAAGGAGGCCAGTCTGTTGCATCTCACATCCATTTCTTGAGAAAGGATAACAATAAAGTGACTAAAGCAACAGTTGGGGAAAATCATTCAATCTAAGAATGGTCTAGCCAGGTGCAGAGAGTGACGGCCAGGGAGGAGCCCCCAGCATCTTTGTTGCTGATAGTAAGATAGGCTGATTTGGAAAGAAAAAGGAAGGAGATGGTAAGACAGGAAATGGCCACCGTAGACTGAAAACCAAGGACTGTGAAACCAGACCACCCCAGGATCTCCTGGGTGGGGACAGTGGGGTACCTACTGTGGGTGGATCAAAGGGATGGGCAGTGCTACCCTTTTTCTCCACTCGGCATTCTCTCTTAGGAATGCACCACTCCCTGGGCAAGAGAACCTCATTAACCTAATTGATAATTTGCAGCACTAAATGCTGCTAGGGTTGTTCAAGCACACCTGGGAAGAGAAAAGGGCTGCTGGGAGAGGGGAGGCTGTGCCCCAGATGCCTGCGCCCAGAGTCTGGATGGTGGAGGAACATCAGCACTCATTCCTGGCAGATAACAGAGCTCCCCTCTTCCTCTGTGACCCGAGAGCTTCTTATCCAGGGATGCTCCACAGGCTGCTACACCTAGATTGTCTTTTTTTTTTTTTAATCAAATCAAATTTTAATTTCATTTTTTGGTGGCACTGGGGTTTGAACTCAGGGCCTCATGCTTACTAGCAGATGCTCTACCACTTGAGCCACTCTGCCAGTATGGATTGCCTTTTACAAGAACCTTCCAGATGTTTTCACTTTTTTGAAGTGTGCTGGTACCTGAGCATATTCATTTATCTTTTGAATAAAGCAATATACACACATGGAGAAAAGAATTAATAACAGAAAAGATTGCAGAGTGAAAATGGTGTCTCCAACCCTCCTGCCCCCACATTGTTCTTTGTGAAGGTTTCCTTCCAGAACCGTGCTCTGTGGACAGGATTTACACAGCCTTCCCTTTACACAAACGGCAACCTGTGATGCTCTCTGGCTTTTTTTCACTGAACCACGCATCTGAGGGGCATTCCACAGCAGTGTGCAAGGATCCTCTGTATCTCTTTGGGGACCACACTTTATTTAACCAGTTCCACCGGACTTTGCCTGACGGGAGATTCTCCAGTGAATTCCCACATGTAAGCCTTTGCACAGCCAGGAAGGATGAAACCTGGGAGCACGTGGCTATGCCAAAGGCATCAGATCAATCGGGGTAGTCCAGCTGGGCAGCTCACTGCCCATACGCTGTAGCTCTTCACCATCTGATCCCCAAACAAAGGCATCTCACTGAGTCTGAGCAGTCTTTTTATTATGGTGGGATCAAGCATCTTTTCAGGTTTAATCTCCTGCTCTGCTTTTGTTCTTTTTCTTAGGAAGAACCTGCTTTTCTCTTTTACTAGGCCTGGGTATTCGGGGACAATTCTGGGGTATCTGAAAGCCCTTCCCTGTTCTGGGTGGCCCAAGTCCCCTTAAAGGTCTAGCACTGTGCTTACCAGCATATTAAAGGCTCAAGAGTGGAGGACCATCCAGAGTCAGAGAGCCAAAGATAATAAGGAGCAACCTCACCCTCTCTGGAACAGCACTGAGCCCCGCCCTGGGCCCACCAATGTCCCAGCGTGGTGGGGAGCCCTCTTCACTTAGGAAATCAGGCCATACCCCTGCCCTGTCAGGTTGCATTTTAGAAGGCAATGCAATGGGTAATGATCTACTTCCCTTGAAGGCTCCTGGGAATCTGGAGCGAGCAGCTTTCTCTGGCATCTTCCAGGCCTGCTGTCATGTCCTTCCCTTTAGCAGCTGGGGCCCCACCACCCCAGAGTCTAAGGATGGGAAACCCCACAGGCTGTAAAATTCCAGGGGCAGCTCAGGTATCAGAAATATACCGCAGACTCATTTCATGAGATTTATCTGAATGGTTCATGACTTAGCCTTGAGGTATTGGATCAATGGCTACTTCCTTTCCTCTTTACATAGAGTTTCCATATTATAGCAGGTACTCAAATGACTGTTCAAAGAATAAGTCAAAAAACACCTGTCTAGGTGTTGGCGAGGATGTGGGGAAAAAGGAACCCTCTTACACTGTTGGTGGGAATGTAAACTAGTACAACCACTCTGGAAAAAAATTTGGAGGCTACTTAAAAAGCTAAACATTGATCTACCATTTGATCCAGCAATACCACTCTTGGGGATATACCCAAAACACTGTGACACAGGTTACTCCAGAGGCACCTGCACACCCATGTTTATTGCGGCACTATTCACAATAGCCAAGTTATGGAAACAGCCAAGATGCCCCACCACTGATGAATGGATTAAGAAAATGTGGTATCTATACACAATGGAATTTTATGCAGCCATGAAGAAGAACGAAATGTTATCATTCACTGGTAAATGGATGGAATTGGAGAACATTATTCTGAGTGAGGTTAGCTTGGCCCAAAAGACCAAAAATTGTATGTTCTCCCTCATATGTGGACATTAGATCAAGGGCAAACACAACAAGGGGATTGGACTTTGAGCACATGATAAAAGCGAGAGCACACAAGGGAGGGATGAGGATAGGTAAAACACCTAAAAAATTAGCTAGCATTTGTTGCCCTTAACGCAGAGAAACTAAAGCAGATACCTTAAAAGCAACTGAGGCCAACAGGAAAAGGGGAACAGGAACTAGAGAAAAGGTTAGATCAAGAAGAATTAACCTAGAAGGTAACACACACACACACACAGGAAATTAATGTGAGTCAACTCCCTGTATAGCTATCCTTATCTCAACCAGCAAAAACCCTTGTTCCTTCCTATTATTGCTTATACTCTCTCTTCAACAAAATTAGAAATAAGGGCAAAATAGTTTCTGCTGGGTATTGAGGGGGTGGGGAGGAGAGGGAGTGGGCAGAGTGGGTGGTAAGGGTGGGGGTGGGGGCAGGGGGGAGAAATGACCCAAGCCTTGTATGCACATATGAATAATAAAATAATAAAAACAACAACAAAAACACCTGTCTAATTGCCCTCTCTTTTATCCAGAGGTGGTTAGTGAAGTTCAAATTAGTTCAGTGTTTACAAAGCCTGACTCTAGCAGTGTCACCAGCTTTCTTGCACATTTCAGAAATCCCTTTGTTTGGCTCTGGGGAACTAGGGTCACCAATAAAAAAAATGTAGGCGGCCAAGTTGAATGTGAATTTCAGATAAACCACAAATAGTAATTTTTTCCATGGGACATACTGTATTCACTTTCTACTGTAACAAATGACCACAAACTGTGTGGCATAAGACAGTGGAATTTATTCTCTCACAGCTCTGGAGGCCAGAAGTTTGAAATTTATATTATTGAGCTGAAATCAAGGGGCTGACGGAGCTACATCCCCTCTGGAAGCTCAGAGGAGAAGCCCTTGCCTGCCTCTTTCAGCCTCTGATGGCTGCTGTAATCCTTGGCTTGTGGCTGTATCACTCCAATCTCTGTCTCCATCATCTCTTTGCCTTCTTTCCTGTTTTTTAGTCTCCCTCTCCTCTCTCTCTCTCTGTCTCTTTCTCTCTTGGCAGTACTGAGGTTTGAACTCAGACCCTTGCACTGGCTATGCAGGCACTCTATCACTTGGGTCACACCCCCAGACTTCTGACTCTTTGTTTTCGTTTTTTTTTTGGTGGCACTGGGGTTGAACTCAGGGCCTCACACATGCTAGGCAAGCACTCTTACCACTTAAGCTACTCTGCCAGCTGCCTCTCTTTTATAAGGATCCAAGATAACCCAGAATAATCTCATGTCAAGATCCTTAATATACTCACATCTGCAAAAGGCCCTTTTGAAAGTAAAGTCACTGGTTTGGAAATAAGGACAATAAGGCCATAGGTTCTGGGGATTATGACCTGGTATCTTTGGGGAACATTTTACAGCCCCCTACCTTTATAATAAAAATTATTTGCTGCTTATCTTGAAAACCAAATTGAAGTGACCATTCTGTGTTTTAATTTGCTAATTCTGATGGTTCTACCTGGGGACACGGGGAGACAGCAGGGACTTCATTGATTTGCCTTCAACTGCTTACCACCCTTCCTGGTAGGTGTGAGGGGCCCAGGCCACAGACCCAACCCTGTTCCCAAACATCTACTGCCTTTGGAGTGGGGCTCCAGCTTATGGTGGCATTTCAGTTTCAGGAGACTCTGACCTAACTTTTTAAAGGCAAGTTGTACAGGTGTTTCTACTTTTAACATCAAAACTCCGAATGTAGACCTGAACCTACCCACTCTCCAGGAAGGAGAAAGACGAACAAATATATTTATGTATCTGTTTCCCTTCCTTTTCTCAAGTCCCTTTAAGAAAGGCTTTATCTTTTTTTATTTTTTAAATTTTGTTTTGTGGTACTGGGGGTTGAACTCGGCCTTGTTTATGGTTGCTGGGCATGTGCTCTACCACTTGAGCCGTGCCTCCCTCCAGCCCTAAGAAAGGCTTTAAATAACAAAAAACGGTCATAAGTTTTAATCCGTACCATATTCATTCACTCACCCACTTACTCACTCATTTGACAATGACTGGGCACTCATTCTGTGCCTTGCACCATGCCAGCCACTGAGGACACAAAGAATAAAACACCACTCACCAGTGGGGAGGGCTGGGGAGTCCGTTCCCTTCAGAAGTCCCAAATACTGGAATGAACAATGTCGTGGAAATTGGCCACAAATAGTGGGTGCTACTGATATGAAAGCAGAAAATTTCAATTCGATTTGAAACTCAGTTAATTTACCAATCACCTTTAAATTCTAGCTACTATTTTTAGTCTTTAGTTTCAGAAAAAAAAAAAAATCGTGTTGCAAGATGAGTTACTTCACCACAATGCCTGAACACTCATGTCTTCTGGATTCCTAGAAACGTGGATGAGCCAGAGCCTTGTGCCCAGCCTCCTCTCAGCACCTCCAGCCCTAGCAGTCACACACAGAGCTACCACCTCTTGGGACAGGTTGGCAGGGCCTGCAGCCCCTACCCACTCCTGTTCAGCCCACCCCTGGGGCTATTTGGACTGATTTTTTCCCTCACCTATCCCCATTACTACAGCGCACAGTTACTTGCTGACCCAAATTATGTCCACCCCCTAAACACATCTTATGCAGAATAGTTCTGCACTTTACTTTAAAGGAAACAGCTATCTGTCCCTTTATTTATGCAACCGATATTCCAGGTCTCTGCCCTATTGAATAAACCGACCAACCAACCATCTTTTGCTTTGTTTTGGGGAAAGACAGTAAGGTCTGTCTCTACCTGGCACAGGCTGTGGCAGCTTACCAAATGGCAGGGCCCCTCAGGCCAGAGCAGTGAGTTGAAAATCACACTGAGCTGAGCTGAGGGGAGCACAAGCCCCAGCTGAAGGCGTATAGGCTCCCTGTCGCCTCAAACTATTTTGCCTCTATGGTTTCAGATGCCACTTTACTTCCCAGAACCCTACCTCAGCTCCTGAACCCCACTTACCCTACCTGAATCTCACTAGCTCAATGTCCTTGTGTGCAAAAGAGAAGAAAACCTTTTGTTTTGTTTTGTTTTGTTTTGTTTTGTGCAGTTCTGGTTGGAACCAAGGGCCTGACACATGCCAGGCAAACACTACACCACTGAACTATAGCCCCAGCCCTGAGGAGAAAGAACTCTTAATTTACAAGGTCATGTCCAGAATTAAATGATACCTTGTAAACTGGAAAGTACCATCTACTTGTCAGCAACTTGATTTCAGTGCTGTGAAATCATACCGTGTAGGCCCCCCCACACATGAGGCTGCCCTATGCCCGTTTAAAGTGCCCACATTCAACACTTGTCTCCCCAAATTCCTAGAGGCTGGCATCCAAATAAGAATGTTGACATGACTCATCTTTCCCCTAATTATTCAAATTAGGTCAATCTTAGTGTATCCAAAAAGCCAGGTTATCCCAAGTGTTCTTTGCAAACTTGGGGCCCAGTGGACGGCAGAGCTTGTCCCACTACCAGGTGGCAATTCCAGGGACCTCGTAGTGGAGTCCTAGTGACAGAGGGCCTGGGTGTTTATTATGTGACCACCATCTTTGATGATGAGGGCCCTGCACCAGGAACACAGATGTGACCAGTGTACCATGGGCTTGCCAGTGGTGACTGAAGGGAATGTCTTTGGCTCAGGTGCTCATGCACTCAGGGCTGTGTGCACAGGCACCCACCCTCTGCAGCTCTGTGGGAGCTCCGTGGACCTGCACTCAGGGCCAAGGCTGTGCTGAACATGTTCTCCAGGGGGCACCAACTTCAGCTTGGGGTGCTTTTAAGGATTTCCTTGTGGAACTACTCACTGTGAATATATTTTATAGACTGAAATAACCTGTCGTTCCCAGCCACAAAAAAAAAACCAATCAAAACCACTGAGAAACTAGGTGGGATCTTACACATGGTATCTTTGCTGTACAGCTGGTAGCTTTGGTTTTTAATGTTGGAGAGAATGTGGGTAGCAAGAAGGGAACAGAAATGACTGTGGTCTCAGTTAGAGGGAGGAGCTGTGGGATATGTATTTCCATACCATGGAAGGGACCTGAGAGGGTACAGACTCTAGGCAACTTCACATGCATCAGCAGAACCCCAGCCTTACCTGTGTGAGCCCCTCCCACCTGCTCCCTGAGTGTGATACACATGGAATGTGGAGTAATGGGGTCAGGCAGGGGCCAGCAGGCTGGAATATGCAGATTGTCTTCCCTCTCCTCCCAACCTCCCCTCCTACCGTGACCCTCTTTCCTAGCAGCAGAGGGCCTTCTTTGTCTGCCTGGCCCAGAGAAGTCACCCCCTTCTACTAAAATGTCTCCCGGTAGGCACAGCCAGGAGCTGGCATCTTCTTCCCTGAGTTTATACACAGGCTCGCCCACATTTTTCAGCCTTTGCCACATGGACCCCCTGCAGGTGTGTACCTTTCTCATGCTTCATGTGAACTGGAAGAAAAATGAGCTCTAGCTGCTCAGTGTGGACATGTCCGTGACGCTAAATTTGGTTCTGGTGTCACCAGCGACATGAAGCAGCAGCCTGATTTTAGAGGCTTGCTTTCAGTGTTAAAATAATTTCTCCAGGCTCATGTTACATGTGACCCATTCGCAGAGGATGAGGACATGCTTCCCCGGTCCTTAGCACTAAAGACATGTCCCTTGGCTCCTCTGTGGCTGGCAGAATGTGTGGAGCTGAGTGGGGAAGGCCCTGAGGGTGCGGGGTAGGGTGTCTGACTGTGGCACCACCTGGCTTCCTCCCCAGCCTTGAACAATGTCTGAGCCTTAATTTTCCCCTCTGCAAAATGGATGATAACCCCTGCCTCACTTACTAGGCAGTAAGGATTAACTGAGGCCATGTTTTCAGTAAAATAAATGCAATCTGTTATCAGTATCTTTATCAGTACTGCCATCAATATCTCTGTACAAGCTAATTTGGACCATTGGGGAGGATGTTAGGTTGGTGTGAAGTAGGGCAGAGTAACAATGATTTCAAAGGATTTTCAAAGGAAATGTGGTTTATATTATTTTCAAGGGTTCTGAGTAATGGGACTGTGGATTAATAGGTGGCTCACATGCTTTATTTAAACAGGCAAAGTGCAAAAGCGTATCTATCTATTAGCACCCAGCCCCATCCATCAAGAGTGAGTGATGAACACCTAAAATCCCAGCTACCGGGGAGGCAGAGGCAGGAAGATCACAGTTCAAGGCCAGCCTAGGCAAAAATCAGTGAGACCTAATCTCAAAAACAAGCCAGGCATGGTGATGCACGCCTGTGATCCTAGCTATTCAAGAGACAGAGGTAGGAGGATAAAAGCCCAAGGCTGGCCTGGGCAAAAGCATGAGACTCTATGTGAAAAAGAAACTAAAAGCAAAAGGACTGGGGGGATCGTGACTCAAGCGATAGCATACTTGCCTCAGGATGCCCCAAATTCAATCACAGGTGCTGCCAAAAAAGAAAAAAAAAGTGTGCTGAGCTCTGCATGTGCCAGCTCTGTCACACACACCCGGGGAGCACGAGAGCCACAGGAGACACAGTCCCTTGTCTTCAGAGAATGCCCAGCTGTGGGGAGATAAGACGAAAAGAGAGGGCCACTGCTAAGCACAGTGCTGCAGTAGGGAGGAGGGTGACAGAGGGAGGTAAAGATCCGGATCTGGAGCCCAGCCCTGAGGTGGCTTCAGGGAGGACATGCACCACATGGGGACCTGTGTGAGTGCGGGCAGAGAGAACATGCCCTCCAGGAAGGAGATAGGCTGGGCTGGTGGTCAGTGTGAAGTGGAACTGGACAGGGACAGGGCAGACGGCATGAAGTCAGGCTGGGCTTAGCAGGTGACAGAGCCTGATTGGGGACTCATGCTTGGACACAGCCATCATGACAGACAACAGTGCTATCTAGGAGGAATTTGGTGATGGAATGCAAAATGGGTTGGTCATGAATTTTAGAACTGACACAAGGGAACAATTATTGTTTCCATAATGATGAGGGTGGGAATGGCAAGGCTAAACCTATTTTGGTGCTCGTACCAATGGGCCTGGGAAGAGACAAACATGGTGGCATCTGGAAGAAGCCGATTAATGTGTTCCAGGATACGGAGGAGAGGAGAGCTTAAGACTCTGGTTTGTCACACTGGAGATTCCAATGACCCAAGTGGAGGGGACCAGGTGGCAATGACAGCAGTGTTGAAGTTACCAAGAGACAATGTTATGGAGCCACCGGAGACCCAGGACAGGCGCTCAGGCCCAGCCATGAGGTTGAATCAATGGGTCACGGTCCACATGGGGTTCTGCACACATCCTGACAGATTTCCACAACCCCACGCTTGAGAAACCTCCTGTTCACAGGCCAAAGCAAATAAATTCTGCCCAGCTCCAGCTCAATTCAAAACCATTCAGTTAATGAGCCATCAGAATTGTATACCACCAAACTCATTGCCTGGTTTTAACTTAATCATTTTGGCCTTAATCGATTCCTATCACATGCTAAACACTTGGAGTGGCAAGGATAGGTCACCCTGGGCACAATGAGAAGATGAGATTTCATACCAAGTCCCTGTCTCATTAGGAAGAGACTGAAAACCCCAAGGAGAATACAAAAGGCTCCAGGAAATTCCATTCAAGGATTGTGACTTGAGCCAAAAAAGGAAGTCAAGTCCCAGTCCCTTTCCCAAGAAGCTGGCACTGACAGGGCTGGAAATCACTACAGGTCATACTAAGGGCACCCCACCCATTGTCCTGTACCCTGGTTTGGGACCTCTTTCTGTCCAAAAAAGGGGACAGACACAACCAGTGCAGGCTGGACTGTGGCCGCCAGTCCATTCCTCCCCCTGTGACTCAGTGCTCACCCCTGGGAACCAGTTGCCTCCTCTGGCTGGAGCTCAGGAGCAAGGTGGCAGCAGCTGCACCATTTCAGGCACCAGGCTGCGCTCAAACCCCAAGGGACTTCAGATCAGGCGCTTGCCTGTGCTCCTGGGAGGCACTCGCCTCCCTGTGCTCTGTCTTCTGAGATGCTCAAAGGAATTCTCATCAACTGTTTCATTTCAGTTCCACGACTACCCAGAGAGAAGAGAGACCAGCCTCATTATCCACTTACAGGGAGAAGTCTGCATCATCCCCCTTTCCCAGATGGAAGTATGGAAGTCCAGGAATTCTCCACCTCTGCCAAAAGTGTCCTAGTTGGTCAATGGGAAGTTGGCAATTAAATTTAGGGCATGGTGAACCCAAGCAGCCAGTGATAACAGACCCCCAAAATGAGGAATGTGGAATTTAGTCTTGTTGACAACAAATGATCAGATGGGATCTTTTTAAAAGCCTTCTTCTTTTTATTTTTCCCAGACTCGGGGGGTTGAACTCAGGGCCTCACCCTTGCTAAGCAGGGACTCTTACTAAAAGTCCTATTCTAAACCTCAGCCCAGACTGTCAACTTATAACATGAATCCTGATGATTAAATTTTTTTTCCTGCTTTTCCTTTCAGCTATTAAACACTAGCTCATGATTATTTATAGCACTTTAGTGACACCAAAAGGGATGTATTTCACCATATTCTGTCCTTGTTAACACTCTGCAGGGAATAGTGCAGCTGTGGCTAGCCTTTCCTCAGGCGCAGCTGAGCTGCTGGGAAGGAAGGACTTCAGAGCCAGGGCTCAGGAGGCATCTCCAGTAGCTTATGCAGGGAAAATACTAAATAGGTTTAAAAAAGGCTCAGGTGAGTTTGCGAGTGATCTCTCCATTACTAAAGAGGATTTAGGATGTCCTGTAAAATTCAGCCTGCTGTTCTAAACTGGCCTCATGGAGGCTGAAGCAGACCTCAAAGCTGAACCGGAATAGTGTAGAATGGGGGCTCTGGTAGAACTTTTCTTGTTCTCAGAGAAAAGACAAGACAGAGAATAGATGGCAGAAGGACTGATGATGCTTGCAATGTCATTCCTAGTGTTTCTTAGCAATGGGTGGCTTTGAGAGGGACCAGTTCCTATCATTCCACACCATGATTTTCACTGTGCCCCAGGGCAGCGGGAGGTGACATGCTGTTTTACTTGCAATCCAACTTTTGCTTTATTAACCAAGTTGATTAAATTCTGACACCCTATCCACACCAAAGTGGAAAGCTGCTCAGGTTTGCAGCAAATTTGATATAAAAAACCCACACCTACAACAAATAAGGTAGTGAATGTTCTCATTCAAATATATATGTATAACCAAAAACATTCTTTAAGTTGTAGCCTTCCCGTAGGCACTTGTTTTCAGATGATTAATTGATTAAGAAGTCCCTTTTTAAGTGGAAGACCACAGGAGAAGGAGGAGGAGGAAAGACAAGAGTTTAGTGAAATAAGGGATCCTGGAATGACCTGGAAATCAATAGCAGAACTGGATTTGATCCAGGACAAATCTGGTTTTTTATTTTTTTTTTATTCTTTGTCTGTTTGTTTGCTCTATTTTTTAAAAAAAAATGTTTTTTGTTCCCCTCCCCCAATTCTGTTTATGCATAATTTTTTTTTGCCTAATTTGGTGCAACTTGGTATCCCTGGGGAGAGGCACCATACCAGGGTTCCACCAATTGGTTCTTCCCTGTACTCCTTTCTTGTCATTATATGCAGGCTGCAGATCACACAACAGGCAGCCATGGACCCAGGGGTCTTCTAATATCTAGAATATCTGTCCTAGGGAGGGCAGGGGATAAAAGTGCATCCCTGGACTTTCTGTGGTACAACTGCGAACTAGGTCCCAGGACTGCACACCCAGCCTTCCTGGGAAAACAGAACACTGGGCCATGGGCTGGAGGGAAACCCAGCAGCTGGATCAGGGATAATGTATGTCCCTTTTCCCTTTGATGCATGGATTTAGCAGTGGGGTGGAGAGGCCAGAGGATAGCCATGAATGAAGCATCATTATCAATGGCTTCAGATTTAATTCTTGCTTTCTGGTTTAAACTGTTTTTAAGTTGCTGGACTTTTATCTGAAATTCTCCTAAGGGCAGTACACACTGTGGGAGGAATTTAAGTTTATTTTGAGTCTAATGGGGAGAATTTTGTCATGCCCACTTAAGTTGTTATTCTATGTGACTGACTTCAAAGAAATGGGTCTGGAAGACAGGCACAGATGGGCGGCAAGAAGACGCCCACCTTTTACTTAACACAAAAGTCCTCCCAGTAGGCACTCTCCTGATACCCTCTAAGAAGAAATGGAGGACTAAATCCTCCAGGCTGGGGTTCTACCAGGACTGATGTCTATAGCCAGGATGGCCTCCTGCCACAGCTACACTCTCACTCAAGGTCATCTGCGCGTGTGCAGAAACCTTCTCAGTGCATCCTATTGCTATAATGATCATATGACTTAAATAATCACATAACTCATTATAGCTTGCTATAATAACCACATAAATACGGTGCAGGCTGATGGAATACAAATACAAAATGAATGCTCTGTAAGGATTTCATACAGGTGAGTAACTTTTACTATCAAATGGCATGGAAAAGACTATGGAAAAACCCCAAACAGTAAAACTGCTGAGGGGTTCTGCATTCAGATTATCCACAGCATAAACATCATAGGCAAAGAAGACAACCAGGAATTGCAATCAGTTAATACAAATAAAAGAGAAGGCGTGGACCTATGTCCAAAGATGCATGAACAAACAACATATACCTGTGGTTTAAGTTAAAGATGTTTAAAATTTAATTTGATTTAATCTTATGACAGGATCTTGCTATGTAGTCCAGGCTACACATTAAACTCATTATTCTCTTGCCTCAGCCTCCTGAGTTCTGGGACTACAGGCATGTACCACCACACCTGGCTTTTTTATTTAAAAAGTGATTTTCTGATGTAATGACTTAAAAACTGATGTATTCTGATTCTTGTTTGAGTTCATGGATAAGAAGGCTTTTAAACCTAATTTATTGACTCATGTATGACCGATTACTAGATGTTTGGAATTCCTAAGATTCAGTCTACAAGGAGCTTTATTTTATGTTTTTCTCTCCACTCTCCACCATCCATCATGAAGGCTACTTACCAGTGAATTAGTTCATTTGAAAGATCTCCTTGACTTCTACTGCCTTCCTTCTGTTACTGCCATTACTTCTCAATCATCACTTACTTGTTCTTTTTGCAGTATTGGGGCTTGAACTCAGGGCCTACCTACACCTTGAGCCACTCCACCAGCTCTTTTTTGTGATGGGTTTTTTGAGATAGGGTCTCAGCAACTTTTTGCCCAGACTCGCTCTGAACTGTGATTCTCCTTATCTCTACCTCCTGAGTGGCTTTTTTTTGGGGGGTGGGGGGCGGTGATACTGGGGTTTTATCTTAGGGCCTTATGCTTGCTAGGCAGGTGCTCTACCACTTGAGCCATTCTACCAGCCCAATTATCACTCACTTTTTATTCAATGATTAAACTAGAAAGATCTCTGGACCCAACATGCTGAGCCAGGTTATCCTTTGGGGAGAGGGCAGTTCAGTTCAGGCCAGTGTAGGGAGTCTGCCATCTATTCCTGGCATGGAACAGATTTCAGGAAGAAAGAGGACAACAGTTGATAAGTCCCTCTGCTTGCCTGTGGCAAGAGTTCTGTGTGTACATTTTAACATGGGTGTGTGTCACGTCGGGGGTTCTACTTCCGCCCAAACAACAACTCCTGGTTCCAGGGAGCTAGGCAGTCACTCACTTTTCCTATCTTGATTCCTATGTGGTGTAATACTTTATCCATTCCTGCTGACTCCACCACCAGGCTCTGTAGGCACCTGTGCACATTCATCCAACCACAAGTGTCCATGCAGAGGATACTGCCACGATGCCAGCTGCTGAGCCCTTACTATGCACCCGGGCCTGGTAAACATCACATTGCCTTGTTTAACTCCCATGTAAGAAACGCATACTATCCTACTGAAGTCACAGGTGACAACAACAAAAACCTCTCTAAGAGGTTAAACACATGCATGGGTTCCACAGTGAGTGAGGGAGCTCAGAATGACACCCCAGAGGCCTCAGCCCATGTTCTTAACCATGAAGTCAAACAGCCTCCCAGACAGGACACTGCCCTGCACTGGGGACCTGCTGGCCAGGCACTTAAAAGTCACAATATTAAGATAATCTTCCTGGAAGTGATCTGACTTTGTATTTTGCTGAAGTGCTTTCCATCTGAATACCTACAGAATGGTTCCCAATCCAAGAACCAAAATGCTCCAATCCTGTTCTGGTGGCCTTTCACTGCATCCCTACAACACCATGGGAGCCAATAGGCAGGAAAGGAGAGGTGGGGCAGAGATGTGTGTGTGGGGGAAGGGATGTGGCATGGAGACAAGAAAGGAATTCCTGGACAGCCTCCCCCCACCCCTCACCCCCACCGCCCACTGGCAAGGCAACAGGGGTGAGATAGGGGTAGTGTTCATGCCTGGCACAGGCAGGCAGAGAGGGAGGTCTACAGAAGCACAGCTTTGTTGTACCTTTGTCTGCCAGGGGTGGCGGTGAGTTCTAAAGACAGAGGAGCTGTGGGCAGCCCCATAGCCCACCATATAACAAAATATCCACTGCCGCGCCTGGGTCCAGGTCGTGAGCAAAGCCTCCAGAGCCCAGAATGCTTGCAATGAAGACTTCCCTTGCCCACCTGATCTCACACACACACACACACACACACACACACACTCTCAACCTCTGAAAGGGACAGAATCTAAGATGGGGATCTGATTTCCCTAAAATATCAGTGACTTGGACCATGGCCACAGCTCAATCTGTCTTGATCCTCCAATCTTAATTTCCAACTTTCTCTGAGCCAATCAACCCAGCCGACAGGACAGAGAAGTCCAGAAACACTGGATGTGGGGGAAGACATTTTCTCTCTGTTTGATAAACAGAGCACCAAGATGGAATGAAATCCCTTGCACCCGTGTCAGGGCCAGATCAGAAACTGAGAGCCTTGACTCCGAATCTCTCCAACCCTGTTTCAGGCCATGCTCCAACTGGAATCATGCAAAAGTTCAGTTGTAGGTTAGTGGCTCTGGAATCTTTATTCTATGGAGTCAGTGTTGTATGTGTGACGTGGGTCCCGGGTTAGCCCGCAAGGGCTTATTAAACCCACGAGCAGCTGAGAGGGGGAAGAGGCTGGTGTCAGACACCCAGCTCACTGGCTGTGTGATCTTCACAGGTTCTAAACCCTAACAGAGGTAGTAACAGGAACAGAGGGGAGTTGTGAGGATTAAATGAGATCACCTCCAGCAGCACTCAGCACCTCCTAGAAGACACTCCATGGATGTAATTGAGATAAATATGCCCCAGAAACACTGTCTATGTGGGGCTTCTCTACTCCACACTAGGACATCTGAGGCTTGAGGCCTGATTGTTCCTTTTTTTTTTTTTTGGAGGCACTACTGGGGTTTAACCTCAGGGACTCACACTTGCTAGGCATGTGCTCTCTACCACATTTGGGGTATTTTCAAGATAGTGTCTCCCAAACTATTTGCCTGAGCTGGCTTCCAACCTTGATCCTCCTTATCTCTGCCTCCTGAGTAGCTAGGATTATAGGTGTGAGCCACCAGTGCCCAATTCTGATAATTCTTTGAGGAAGAAAACTGTCCTGTGCCTTGCAGAACATTTAGCAGCATTCTTGACTTCTATCCACAAGATGCCAGTAACACCCTTTCCCCACCCCAGTGAAAAGTTAAAATATTTCTAGACATCTCAGTCACCCTCTGAGAACTACTGTTTTACAGGAAAACAGCAGACAGTCACAGCTAAAACACCAGGCCCCTCTCCTGCTGCAGACCAGTTGGTGGGACTGGGGTCTTCTCTCCCCCTCACCTGCTAAGGTGCCCCAAAACTAGCTCCAAGTCATCAGTGATCATGCAGGTGTTTCTGGGAATGTGGAGAGGTGGGGGGGGGTCTCTGAATGGATAATGAAGCAAGCAGGGTGAGGGAGAGGGAGTAGAAGTGAGGCTCCTACTCCCACCTCACTGACCACCTGCAGGAAGAGCAGGACCCCCTCAGGAGCAGCCAGGTGCTGCACTCTCTCCCCTTTCCCCCTTCTGGTCAACAAGGAGTAGATAAGCAATGGGACCAGGCTATGGGCCGAAAGTAGGGCAAGGAGGTGCACCAGGGCACAGGGAGCAGTCTAGGCATCATTTGGACACAAAGCTGGGACAAACCGAATTGGATCTGTCCCCAAACTTCCTAATGTTGTGATCTTTAGTAAGCACCATCCCCATTCTACTTTCTTTACCATTCTCTTAACTTTTATTTCTGCATTTTATTCATTTATTTGTTAAATGAGTATGTACCAAATACCTATTGTATGTATGGCCCTGTATTAGGCCCCTAAAGGTGTTTTTACTTATTTCAGAGTGATTCCTTTTCAAGGAGGGAGTAAGAAAGATACTAAATAAACAAAAGGCAAGGTCCAGCTGGAAAATTATCACATATCCAATTGTAAAAGTAACATACATCATACACACAGCTAGGGAGTCACTCCGCCATACACAGAATGCTGAGGGAAAGAGTAATAAAATACAATTTCTTCAATTTTTCAACAAATGAGCTGCCTGAACTGACGTTAAACAGGCAGAAGGAAAAGTCAGCCTACACCAAGAGCACCACAATCCTGCCAGCCGACCTTGACCACCAAGGGTATGTGGGTCAAAGGGCAGTTCAATACAAGGGCTTCTTTTCCCAAAGGAATACATCCGACCCTTCCTCAATCAAACCAATTCTAAGTTTTCTTCTTGCATTTCATGGGCATTATCTATTTCCTTTGTTCCTTTCTGGGCAACTAGTCCTGACATTAGAAGCCACACCCTTCCGCCACTCTGGGAGTGTGTAGAAAGGGTCTATGCAGGGCAGAACACAGAGTCATGGACTGTCACTCATTCAAAAAACAGCAAGGCCAACAAAATCATCCAGATCATCCAAAGGTGAACCCAAGAGCCAAGCCAGGTCATTGCTGTAAACACATCTGCTAGGGAGCAAACACTGGCGGAGAAATGAATTGGCTTGCAAAGTCTCTCTTCATTCCAGGAGCTGGGGGAGGGACTGAGCTCTTCATTTACTGATTTAGAGAGGAATCCACAAGCAATTCTTGTATGGTAAACTTAAGCAGCACCATTTAACACAAAATGGTATCTCAGAATTAACCACAGAAGTAACTAAGACAGGTGAGACATTTCATTTTCTGCTGTAGGACCTGTCATTTGAGATTCACACAGAACTCAAAGCAGTGCTTCTGAGCCTGAAGCCTGGTAGCAGTCATGGTCCCAAATCATGGTTCCAGTCCAACTGGAACCAGTCCGAAACCAAGACTTGGGAGTTACAGTTTCCTGAGTGCCAGAGGGTGAGTGGCGTATCATAGGAAGGAAAAGGGCCCCCAGCCTGCTTGAGATGGGTGTCGATGGCTTGAGGTGAGCACTGGGACATTTTTGGATGCCTTGCTCAAGCACTCCAAGGTTGGGGCAAACCCAAGGCTGCACTGCCTCCAGGTCCTTTGCTGAAGCCGTTTCCTTAAAGCAAGCACAAAGCCAGGGATGGAGTTTCCCAATCATCGCATGAAGGGCCACCCCACGGCCCCAAGGACCCTCCATTAATAATCCCCCGGCCTTCTGACCTCAGAGCCCATTTAAACTGCCAAACACCTTTCAAAATGGAGTGAAATCGCAGGCGCGTGACCCGTGCTTTGTTCCTGCGTTGGGCTCACAGCGCTCGTCCCCGCCGGTCTCCCTCAACGGACAGAAGGTGACATCTTTGCCCGAGGGGTCACAATGGCAGCCTTTGTCCCAGTCTTCCTTCTCCAGGGCCACCCCAAGATCCTCTCTCCGTCTGGTATGGGATCCTGATGGGCAAGATCTGGGAGGTGTTTGAATCCATCCAACACGCCCGCCACGGGCGCAGCCTTGCAGTCATGCACGCAGGCCGCAAAGCGCCCAGGCTCCCTCCCCAGACCACGCCACAGCAGGTGAGCGGTGGCCTGCTCCCAGAGGGCTCTTCACCTCGAGCCAAGACATTTCTGGGATTCAGATCAATCTGGGCGGCTCGCATGGACGATTCGGCTTCTAAAATGTGCATCGATCTCAGAACTGCACCCCCGCACCAGTTCTCAGCTACACAATTGACCAGAAAACCGCTCCGACCAGGCTTACTACAGGACAGCTCCGCTACTCCTGTTTCACCCGGAGTTCGCCACCCACCCCTCTCAGTTTCAAGGGCTGCACTTTTCATATGCCCATAATAATGAAAATACATAGGGACGCCTATCTTAGTGTGGTTGTTGCCGCCGGGCCAATCAGAATGAGCCACAGTGGATCAGGCATTCCCTCCCGCATCCTCCTGGAGGCCAACCCAGCGCCAAGCCACTACCCTTGGGTCCAGGACCTCCGTGGGGAAAGGGGCGGGGTAACGCCCTGAGGTCCCTCCTCTGGAGGCGTGTGGTTCCCCTGGCAACCCCCATTCAGTGTTCCCCTCAGTGGGCTCCAAAAGATGGGTGTGGCCGCAGAACCCGAGAGGACCTTAAGCCCCCTCCTCATACTCTCCTGCCTGGCGAAGCAACAGGGCATAAAAGCCGGGAGGGGCGCTGCCTGCGGGTTCTCCTCATCCCTGGTTGGCCAGCCCTCCTAGCTGGGAAGCCTGGTGGGGTGTGGCCCCAGGATGCTGCGGGTGTAGGGAGGGGTGTGGTTCCTTTACTGCCACCCCGCACCGCACTCAAGACCTCGAATCCCATCCCTTCAGCCCTACTAACGCGTCCTGACGTAGGGCCGAACTCCTGGAGACGGCTGTCGGGGTCAACGCCCGTTCCGCGTATACCCTGGGGCTGTGACTGCCCGGAGATCCAACAAAGGGTCAAAAATGGGGGAAGAAAAAAGGGTGGAGTTGCGGAGGCGTTTAACTAAACACCCTTATAGAATAAAAGCCAAAACGCAGATCACAGATCACGTAACCCTTACAAACAAAGCAGCGAGCTCCCTTAGAAAATCGCGGGTGAATGCCCCCAGTGCTCACGCCTGCAGCAGCAAAGCGTCAAGATTTCAAAGCTGGTTGCCCTCTCCCCTGTCCTCCAAAGCCCGGCCACCAGACTTGGCACGGTACGATAAAGACGTGATACGCCGCAAAAAGATGGCACCTCGCGTTCAGAGGGGGAAAAAACGGGGGAGGGGTGGGAGTGGGAGGAGGCACATCCTCCGCTCCCCCTCCTCGCCCACCCAGGTCCACACCCACTGCCGCAGTGAGGGGCGAGCCCTGCGCGCCAACCCGCGCCTCCGGCAGGGAGCGCACAAGCTGGGCGCCCGGCGCAGAACGCAGAGAAAGGAACCCGCCCCGAAATGCACCTGCACCCCCGCACCAGTCTGTGCAGGGCTGCGGCTGTGCCCCTCTGCGAGCCAGGCGCGAAGGGCGTGGAGTCGGCTCCCATCGCAAGGCCAGGTGATCCCTGCCTTTTCGAGCTTCCACCTCGGGATCCGCGCACTATCTTCTCTCCCGCACAGCGCTGCTCCAGGCTCACACGAGAAGCGCGCAGGGGGAAGGGCAGCTGGTGACAGCGCCTAGACCCCTCCCCATCTCCCGGATTCTTCCCAGCCCCCAAATGTCCCCTGCCAGTTTCTGAAGGAGGAAAAGGGGAGGGGGCGAGCCACCGCCTTAAATCAGGGGCAGCGAAGGCCCCGTGGGAATCACTGACTAGGAGGTGTAGGGAGAGATATGTGGGGAGTCATCTTTTCTAGAACCCTATCCGTATCTTCCTTCGAGCTGACAGCAAACAGGGGTAGAGAAATCCGATTTCAGATTCGGTTTTGAGTGTCGTCATTAGAACCCCTCCAAAAAAAAACATAGACCCACGCCCATTGCGGCAAAAGGCTGAGATTGAGAGTAGAGAAGACCCCTCCCCTAGGTCACCGCCATCCGTGCCCCACCCTAGGGGCACAGCCTCCCCCTCTCCCGGGTTTGTGCGAAGCGGGTCGTGCGGACCCCAACACACACAAACACCGAAACACGCACTCACCCGCGTGCGTGCATCCCTTGCACGCGTTCCTTTCCAGGCCTCCCCAGTCCCAGCCCCCAAGCGCTGAGGACGCAAGGAGGGGCTCCGCCGTTGCCCCCGACCGATGCCCAGCTCACTAAACCCACCTCTGGGGCGAGGGGCAACGGTTGGGGGTTTGTTAGAGGGGCGAACGGGGAGGCAAATTTCGGAGCCTCGGCGCTTACCTGATAGTCTACAGAAGGCGAGGACAGAAGAGGGCAGTGGAGGAGATGGTGGCTGTGGCGGCGACGGCAGAAGGTGGGCGGTGGCGGCGGCGCTGCTGCTGGTGGCGGAGGTGGTGGGTGGCGGTGACTGCGAGTGCGCGCGCCGGCGACAGAGCGCGTTCCCGAGGTCGGCGGGCGGCGCAGGCGCGAGCCGCGGGAGCGCGAGCCTCCCTAGGGGAGGGGCGGGCAGCAAGACCTTCACCGGCACCTTTCCCTCCCGCCACCAGTGGGCGCGCGCGAG
This sequence comes from Castor canadensis, assembly GCF_047511655.1. Lineage (NCBI taxonomy): Eukaryota > Metazoa > Chordata > Mammalia > Rodentia > Castoridae > Castor > Castor canadensis. The sequence continues at coordinate 22,567,434 of NC_133396.1, read as the reverse complement.
CTCCCCACCGCTCGGCCCTCCCGCTGCGCGGCGCCTGCCTCGCGGCTCTCGGCGCTTTGCTCCCGCTGTCCTACTCCCGCCACGCCTCGGGCCGCGGCGCTGACCGCCGCGCGCACGCGCGCTCCGTGGCGCACGCGCACTCTCGGCCTCCCGCGGCCGAGAGCCTTTGTCTTGTGTTGGGGTATCTTCCTTGGCCGCCTCGGGGACGGGGCGAGGCAGGGTGCAGGTCCCGTAGGTCCCCTATGCGCCTTTCTTTTCCGCCGGCCCAGCGCGATGTCCCATCTTGGAGAGGTCCCGAGCGGGTTGCTCATAGCTGGCTCTCCAGGCGATCCAACCCGGACCCGGAGGCCTCCCCAGCGCGCCCGAAATACGGTCCTGGGATGGAGATCGCTTTCCCCGGAGCCGCTTTCTTCTTTGCATCCTTTCCACCTTTTTTGTTGTTGGCCAACGTAGGTGCTTTCCTTAATAGGCTCTATTGAAAACAGGCTAACTCGGTTGTGTTTTTTTGGTGATTTTTTTTAAAAATCAAGACTCATCCGAATCTATCATATATATCCTTGACCCTAGAAAAACATCTAAAATAGATGAAATTCTAATGGTGCCTATCACACTGCAAAGCTTTTTCGCATATCCGGCTATTGTACTGTAAGCAGAGCTTGAGCTCTGAATTTTTAAGTGCCTGCAGGAGATGGCCACCTGGGTGACACCCTCATACTGACCTGACCGGTGACACTTGTCCTCAGGCCCTGGGCTTTGCCTTTAGCTCGGATTTCTCATATCCCCAACACATCATTAAACCCCAATGTGTGAGGGTGAGGAGCAGTCACCTCCTAATAGGGAGGTTGCATGGCATCGATTATTTTTTAAAGTGTACATTATAGATTAACGTAAAAGGCAAATAATTTAAAATGCTTTTATTTTTTTCTTTTGGCAGTGCTAGGGTTTGAACTCAGGGCTTGGCACTCAACCACCTGAACCACGCCCCTCTTTTGCTTTAGTTGTTTTTCAGATGTTATGCCCAGAGTGGGCCTTCAGTGGATCCTCCTACCTATGGCCTCCCTTCACTAGGATCACAGACACTCATCTTTATTGATTAGGGTTCCATGTCCAATCCCAGTCCCCCTTTCCTATTCTCCTCTGGCCTGGGGCTTCATTGTCCCCATTTCTGCCTCCCAAGTAGCTAGGCTTCTAGGAGTGTACCACCGCACCCAGCCCTGGAAATGCCTTTTTTTTTTTTTTTTTTTTGGTCTTGGGGTTTGAACTAAGAGCTTTGTGCTCACAAAGCATATGCTTTACTGCTTGAGCACACCTTCTCCATCTTGCTCTGGTTATTTTGGAAATGGGGTCTTGCAAACTATTTGCTTAGGCTGGCCTCCAACCATGATCCTCCTGATCATAACCTCCCAAGTAGCTAGGATTATAGACTTGAGACACTGGGGCCTGGCTAAAAATGCTTTCTTTACACAGATTTAATTATTATCATTGGAAGTACTGGGTGGATGATGAAAATGGGGGTAATTTCTTAAGCCACTGGTTCTGAGTTTCTAGAACTGATCCTTGCTGTCTTTCCAATACCACCATCCTCCTTCAAGATCCCTACTTTGATTCTGGATGTTACTGTTTTCCCTGCTCTCACTCCACTTCTGCCAGTCCACCTGCACCTGCTAGTCAGCAGTCTTCAGAGGTAATCTTTTTAATCATGGTGTCTGCTGCTCAAAAATATCTAAAAGCTTCAAGCTGTCTCCTGAGTGAAGTTAATCTCCTTGGTTCAGCATTCAAGACCCCTCTTCCCCCCACACCCAAGATCTGAACCCCTGTCTTTCAGCTTTATCTCCCACCTACCCTGTGGCTGCCTGAGGTCGTTTAACCAAATCTCCCTACTCTGTCTTCCGGTTCCCCTTTGCCTATAAAGACGTCCCTGGTCTTTCTCTTCCCAGCAATATCCTTCCTAACCTTCAAACCCTAGCTCAAGCTTTACCAAAGCCTCCTCTAATCGCCCCAACTGAGAGGGACAGTACCAAGCTCTAGAAGGAGCTTAACAAAGTTGCTCACAAAGAGAGGGGTGGAATTAACATTTATCTTGCAGAGTTGGCATTTTATTTTTGTCCCCAGCAGCTGCCTTTTCCTGTGTGGCGATCACCCATTTTTGTCATTACAATCCATGACCACGCAGAAGCTTTAAGAGGCATTGTGATACTTCACCACTTTCGCTCTCCTTTCTACTACCAGAATCACATGTCCTCCAGGCTCTGATCCCACAATGAAAAACCCAAGAAAACAGACATAACACAGGCAAGAAATAAACATTTGTTGTATAAACCACTGAGATTTGGGGAGCTGTTTGTTGCCACAGCAAAGCTGATTAACAGAAATTAAACAAGATTGTGCATAAAGTTTCTTACATAGTGACTAGCGAATAGTTATTTCGTTATCTTCATAATTATTTGATCATCTTCACAATCAATGCTTCTGCTCCACAGTATTTTATTTATTTATTTATCTATGGTTCTGGGATTTGAACTCAGGGCCTCACATTTGCCAGGCAAGCAAAGCGGTCTACCACTTGAGCCAGTCTGCCAGCCTTTTTTGTGTTGGGTAATTTTGAGATACTGTCTCAAGAACTATTTGCCTGGGTTGGCTTTGAGCCTCAATCCTCCTGATCTCTGCTTCCCAGGAGCTAGGATTACAGGTATAGTAGCAAAATGCTCAGAAGTATTTTCTCTCTATGTGTAATCTGTAACAGTCAAATTAACTCTCTTCCACATTTAAATTTCTAATTATTTCTCCCCAAGATAGAGTATGATTGGGGTCTGGATGACACTGTAATCCCCTGATACTGAGGTCACATTTGGCCACACTAAATGGAGATAATGAATGCTAGGAACAATCTTAAGCAGATCTGTCCTCTGAATGTATGTGACGTGGAGTTGAGTGTTCTTTCCAGGTAATTTAATCACTGTAGATAGCTAATGGTTCACTAATGCTGGTGGAGAAAATGCATTCCATCTCTTCCCTGCCCCTCCCTCCCGCTGAAATCGAAATCTCCTGGCTACATATAGCACAAGTCCACATACATATGCAGAACCATAGAAAGTAGTTAGCATAGGGAAAGAATTGGATGTCAGGACAGGTGGATCTATGCCATCTTGTGTGACCTCAGGAAAATTCATTACCGTATCTGGGCTTCACGTCCTTTATTGAAAGGTGTCACAGGTAATGTTAGTACTGAGATCCAGATTTGTAGAACTTGGAAGCTCTGCCACTAATCTATTCACAAGGTAAACTAAAATGTCAAAAAAAAAAAAATAGAGCCCAAAATGTAATGGTTCAGACACCTTAGTAGTCCAGGTGAATGTTCCAGGTGGGTGGCAGCCTCTTCCTCTTGAGGTTCTGGAACCCAGGCTATTTCCATCTTGTGGCCTTGTTCTTTGATTAGTTGAGGCTGGGTTGTTACCAGCTGGCAGAAGGGGAGGAGTGTACAAAGAAAGCACACTGGCTCTTTTAGAGGCTGCCTCTGATCACAGTCCACCATCAGAACTTAGTCACATGGCCATCCTTGACTGTGAGGGAAACCAACAAATGTCAGACAGTTGTGGGTCCAGGAAGAAGAGGAGAGAGGATTTGGATAGAAGTCAGTCTCTGCCACATATACTTTTTAATGTTAGGGGTAAAAGATCTAGGAAAAGAACTCGGAACTGTATATTGTAAGATTCTGCCATGTGCCTATGTTGGCAGACCAAAGTGGGCAGTGGGGTGGATAATCAGGGGAGAAAGGTACAGCCAAATTTTCAGTGAGTTCCTGAGAAAGAAGGTGTTGATGTGTACCTCTGTCTCAAAAAGTGTTTAACCTGTTTTATGCCATGAAACCCTTTGGCAGTCTGATAAAGCCCCTTATCTGAAGATTTTTTTCTTTTGGTGGTACTGAAATTTGAATTTAGGGCCTTGCACAAGCTAGGCAGATGCTTTACTTCTTGTGCCACTCTCAGCCCTTTTTGCTTTAGTTGTTTTTCAAATAGGGTCTTCTATTTATACCTAGGCCAACCTGGACCACTATCCTCCTATTAATGATTCCCACATAGCTGGGATGACAGGCATGTACCACCATCCCAGTTTTTTATTGGTTTAGATGGAGTCTAATGAACTTTTTGCCCAAGCTGGCCTCAAACCATGACCTCCCAATCTCTGCCTCTCAACTATCTAGAATTACAGGTGTGAGCCACTATGCCCAGCTTGAAGAATATTTTTAAACGCATAAAATACACAAGATTACAAAGCAATCCCTTTCCTTACAGTTATCAGATTTCCTTACAGTTATTTAGATTTCTGAGCTACAGTGTGTGATGGACCTGGAGATGTGCTGTCCAGGCCCCTTCAGGGTATTCGTCCCAGCTGTTGGAATACTGTCCTCAGACAGGCCTCCACTGTCTGAACCTCCAGGGATTGCCTCGGCTGCAAGGGTCACCCTGTTACTGGGAGACCTATGTCCAATGACTGATGGGTGGGGGGATAAAGGCAAGGTACTCTTGGCCCCACAATCGGCAAGCCTGATGGACTGTTTTAGCTCAGCTCCACAAGGGCCTTGAACTCAATTTCTTTCTAGACTTAGGCCTACTTTCTGCTCCTACTTCATCAGGCATTGGTTGCATGTTCTAATAAACATCCTGGGCCCTAAATTCTCTGCTGCTTAGGGAACTTGGCTCAGGGCAGTTAGTTTCAGGAGTGGTTCCAGGAAAGATGAGAAGGTGGTCACTTCCTGCCCAGTTGTCAGTGAGAACATGTCACTTGTGGGTGTTGGAGCACACAGCCCCTAGCACAAGCTGGCAGTCCAGTTGTTAAAATAGCAACTAAGGACAAATAGAAGGCTGTGGTTAACATCATCTGAGTAGCCAGGTTCCAAAGGTTAAGCCAAAGTGGGTCTCCTATGACAAGATCAGAGAGCCCTTGCTGGGAAAGGATGAGATCCAGATATATGAAATGGGGACTTCTTAGATGATGCTTTTGATTATCTTGGATTCACAGATTCCTTTGAATACTTTGAGCCTGCAAAAGTGGCCTCCTCCATCTCCTTTGAAGAAAATGCAAAAGCCTTTTCCCATCCTTGGGCAGGATGTCCCAGCCCTTTCTTCCAGCCACTAAATGTAAACTAGGGTCGAGTGACTGTATGACTCAGAGACACCATAGGCCTAATGAGGGAGAAAAGGTACTGTGCCTCAAGTTGCTGCAAGACCTAAGCAGCGGGTGCAAGCAGAGGGGTAAGTGGGCCTGGATTCTGAGGGTGGGAGTCAAGGGGCTCAGAACATGAGACTAAATAAGGGAGACTATGTTGGCTTGGGAGCATCTCTCCCATAATAGGACTCTTCCTACATGATGAAAAAGACTCCAGAGATAACATGAACTCTCTCCTAGAAGCATTAAAAAAAAAAAAAAAAAAAGCAAAGGCACTAAGAGGGGTAGAAATGCCTGCATTGCCCTGGTGGGCAGCGGAGGGTAACATTAAAGGGTGAGGCAGTAACTGCTGGAGTAGACACACTGTGTGAAGTTCAGAAACCACAACAGATGTTTCTGAGCCACAGGGAGGTGCAGAGGACAACCCTGCCAAGGCCATCAGGAACGTACTGATAAGAGGGACAGGAACAGCAATGAGAAAGCCAGAATTCTGGGCCAGAACTGGGCAGGACAGGATCTTAGAGAATTAGGTCCACTGTCAACAAAGGGAATGACAGGACCCCAAACAATAGAGGGCAGATATGGCCTCAACTGCCTGCAGAGACCCAGGGTTAACTTTACCTTGTTTGTTGCAGCCTTGTGCTCAGCTCCAGGGGATCCTAAAGCCAGGGTACTAGTGCTGACCTTTAACCCATCCAGACTAGAATTTATGAATCAGCGATTCATGTCATTCCATACTGAGTCCAGAAAATACTAGGAACAGTTCCTACCAACTTGTCACCATTCGGAAAATGCGTAGTTCAGTTGCTTGTCCCTATTTCTGATGTCTTGGTTTGCATTAGTAAAGCTGATCCTGCAAACTGGTTTTTGGCTATGTGACCAGAAGGATACTAAGGATTGTCTTCAGGTGAGACCATGGCATCTTGAACCTAAACCATGCAATTGCACAGATCCTGGAGATTTATTGTCCTAAGATGAAGCACATCCTATGTGCCCAACAGGAAGCCATACCTGGATATCTTGGGCAGCTCTGATGTTTGCCTGTGGTTTCTTTATCCTGCTGTCTTATTCCCTCAACTTTTACTTAGCTACATGTGAATATACTTTCCAGTGTGTTGTGAGTCCTTTCATTAATTCCAGTGGACACAATTAGGGGACAATCAGAAGCTAGGTGGGTGCATGTATCATAATGACTGGCAAAGTTCATTGCAGCCAAGGGACCTGACCTCCAGTCATTTATGGAAATGGTAATAGAACACAGAGTCTCTGTGAGCAAGCAAGACGAGCATCCAAGAAGGATAGTAGTCATCTTGGACCATCAGAAGGAATCAAGAATGATGACTAGGATGCTAAGACAGTCCCCCTGATAACAAGTCATGCTCCTTGGCCCAGTTTTCAGACCTGAGCCACTTTGCATATCCAGAACTGGCTGATTGAAAAGAAGGCTGCTCCCCATTCAGAAGGACCCTGAAATACTAGGGCAAAGGTATTCTGGGGAAAGGGATACCCAAATCTCTTCAAGACCATTAGATAGGGTCTGAGCTGACCTTGATACCCAGACATCTGAAGTGTCATCATGGCTCTGATTAGAGTGGGGACACATGAAGACCCTGTAAAAACTGGAGTCCATACAAAGAGTCTATACTAAATGAAGTCCATACTAAATGGAGCTCATAGCACATAGAGCCCATAAGATGGCCCCCTTAAGAAATGTAGTCCTGACCAAGGTCTGGCTGCCTGTGAGTCCATTGGATTTGTAGACCTCCACAGTCATTATTTCCATGTTCTTGCTTAAAATTGAGATAGATGGGTTGACTCATGGAGTAAAACTGTAGTAGTTGGGAAGCCTCCAAACAGCCCCCCTCCACCCTGTGGTGATATAATAAATGATAAATATATTGCATCCCAGGATTGGTGCATTGAGGAGATTAATGTCACCCTTGGGGATCTGAAGGTGGCAAGGGTAGTGGTTCCTTTCGGATCTCCATGGTTCATGGAGAGAGAGTCTTTAGAAAGACACTAGACTACCGCAAGCTCAGTTGTCAACCCCCCCACACACAACAGGCCAGATGCAGTATTTTTGCTAGAACAGATAAATAGTTTCAGATATATCTTGTGTGGCTATTGTTAGTGAATTCATTTTCTCTCTCTATCAGAAAAGAGGATTCCAAATTGTCTACATTTCTATGGAATGGACAGGAAGATATGTTGCAATCCCTGCCCCCTCTTTTCCACCCTTTGTCACAATACATTCCATGCCAGTTTGCAGTTCATTGGGCTCTCATCTTCAAATCCACCCTTCATCACCTGCTCTGTGATAATGGAGTTAGATTCTTTAAGCATTTCTCCTTTGTAGTGAACATATCATCAAGTTTTGTCAGCCAAGGCCCTGCAGTGACGATGCAGGAAGGAGAGGCTTCCCTTGCTGGCTCTGGTGTGCTTGGTTTTGCTTCTTCTTCTATTTATGAATGCCAGAGGTGCATGTGAGAGACATCAGTGGCTCTGCCCCAGCTGCACATTCAGAATGTGTAGTCCTTGGAGATCTTGCAGCCTTGGCTTCAACCCTGTGCCCATCTCACTGTGGCTTTCCCAATGAGAACACACACATGCAGGCTTGGCACTACTCTGCCTGGAATCCAGTTCCTGACACCTCAACTCCCATGTGCATCCACCTGCCAGCTGTGGCTCACCTGCAACCTGGAGGGTTGCTTCCTGGGGCCTCCCAGCAGTGACACCATCCACCCCAGGTCTCATTCTGCCGTAATGCAAGCAGGCTTCTGATGCCCGATTCTCTCTGTGCACACCTGCCAGCACCTTTGTAATTAGTTCTTGGTTAGATTTAATGATCATTTTAATTAAATGCTTCCTGGTCAAATAACTTTGTGGCTTCTGTTTGATCCCTCCATGATACAAAGACATCTGGACATTCTTCAGTACATCACCTTGATCCATTATCCAAAGACATCATGCTAAATGTGCCTAGCACACGAACGACATTGTGGGCTCCATGCATTCCAAAGAGTGGAAAGGAAACCCTGCAGACACGCAGGGAGTCTGCATGCCAGGACATCCCATCCAAAGTCAAAGTCAAACTACTGCACCCCTAGTTCAAATACCAAAATCCAAAATGCTCCAAAATCCAAAACTTTTTGAGTGCTGACATGATGACATATCTAGAAAATTAAACTTTGAAACTTTGTTTCACACACAAAATTATTTTTTAAATTGTATAAAATCACCTTCAGTCTCTGTGTATAAAGTGTACATGACGCTGGAAGTGTGGCTCAAATGGTAGAGCACCCTGAATTCAAACCCCCATTATTGTCACAAAAAATAAAGTGTACACATATGAAACATAAATGAATTTTGTGTTTCAACTTGTATCCCACCCCTAAGATATCTCGTTATTATTTGCAAATACTCCCAAATCCAAAAAACTCTGAAACACCAAATACTTCTGGGGTCAAGCATTTTGGAGAGGGGATACCTGACCTGCATTTCCCACTATGATGAAGGATGAACAACAGGTAGGAAGTCTCTCTCTCTCTCTCTCTCTTTCACTCACTCTCTCTCTGTTTTTGGCAATACTGGGGCTTGAACTCAGGGCTTCATGCTTGCTAGGCAAGTGCTCTACCACTTGAACCACTCTGCCAGTCCTGTTTTATGTTAGGTATTTTCAACATAGGATCTCACAAACTATTTGCTTGGGTAGGCTTTGAACCTTGATCCTCCTGATCTCTGCCTTCTGAGAAGCAAGGATAACAGGTGTGAACCACTGGCGCTCAGCTTAGGATGCCTCTTTGTATTCTGAAGATAGTATATTCTATACCTGGCAATACTGCTTTGACCCATACCCAGCTGTCCCAAAAAGCTGCTGACTTTAATTGGGCCCGGAACAGGAAAGGGCTCTGCAGCAGGTCCCTAGGTACACAGCCCAGCAGGCTCTGAGGCACACGAGCTATCAGCAGTGAGAAAGATGCCGTGTGACACTCATAGCACGTTCCAGTGGGAGAGTCACAAGGCCAGCCCCTAGGACACTGTGGCAAGGTCATACCATCTGCAGTGCAGGATCATATGCCTCTTAAAACATAACTCCAGACATGCTGTTGTGTAGAAATGGAGTGCCTGACCTTGGACTACCAAATGACCTTGTACCTAGAACTGCCCTCCCTTAACTGGGTTATGTCAAACCAGCCAAACCCTCAGGTGAGACAGTCTATCTGTAATCTGTCGCTAGATGAAGTGACACATCTAAGATTGATCCTCGGTAGGACCAGAGGGCACGAGCCCACTACATGTGAGGCCACTCAGAGCCCAAACCCACCAGAGCTGGGCTAGTTTCCCTCCCACTGCTCAACCCTGGCATCCTTTTTGACCATCTGATGCAGAGTTTGGTCTGTGCGCGGGCTGGTTCTGTATGTGAGTGAAAATGATAGGAGACAGACTATAGTCTCACTTAAAAGCGGCCTTGAAAGACAGTGGCAAGGCCAAATCCCCCCAAGGGGCAGCACTCTGGACCATGTACCTGGTCATCCATTTTGTATGGGCATTGAAGAGATCAAGGTTAGAATACACACAAACTTAGGGGTAGTGGCAAATGGCTTGGCCATGATCACATACTGGGCTACTGGGGACAAGGAGAGTGGTCATGTGGCTGACATGTTGGGTCTTGGGGGAGGGGGAGAGTCTGGGATTATCCAGGTAACTATACTGTAATCACATATGTCCTTACAAGTAGAGATCCTAGCCAGGAGTGGTGGATCATGCCTGTAATTCTAGCTAGTCAGAAGGTGGAGGAAGGAGGATCACAAGTTTGAGGCCAACCCAGACAAAGTTAGCAAGACCCTGTCTGAAAAACAAACATACAGATGAAAGGGCTACAGGTGTGGCTCAAGTGTTGGAGTGCTTGTCCTCCATGTGTGAGGCCCTGGATTCAATCTCCAATACCTCAAAACAAAACAAAACAAAATACAAACAGACAAACAACAGCAAAAAACAAGTGGAGATCCCTTGCTGGCTACAGTAAAAGTGAGACATGTGGCATGGAAGAAGGATCAGAGAGATGTGACATTACTGGTCTGAAGATGGAAGAATGGTGAAGGGTCCAGTACTACAGATGCAGGTTGAATACAGAAGGTGGCAGAGGCAAAGTCACAGTTCTCCCAGAGTCTCTAGGAAGGATGGCAGCCCTGCCGCTCCTTGAGTGTGGCCAGTGGGATCTTGGTTGGACTTCTGGCATACAGAGCTGGAAGACAATGAATCTGCTTTTTAAGCCACTAGGTTTGTAGTAATTTGTTGAAGTAGTAACACAAAACTTGTCCAAGGCCCTACAGGAGAAATTCACGGTTCTGGCTAGGAGCCAAGGTAGACGCTGAAGTGGCCTCATTTACTAACGGTCCGCATGACCATGTTAGTCAGCTTTTCCATCATCGTGACAAATCACTCAAGAAAATCAACTTCAAGGGAGAAAAGATTTATTTTGGCTCCTGGTTTCAGAGGTTTTGGTCTTTGGTCCATGGTCAAATGGCTGTATTGCTTTGAGGCCTGTGGCTCTGTTGCTTTCATGGTGGAAGGATATGGCTGAAGACAGTTGCTCACCTCATGGTAGCCAGGAAAGAGAAAGAGAGGGGAAAGAGAGAGCAAGAGAGAGAGAGAGAAGAAGAAGGAGGAGGAGGAGGAGAAGGAGGAAGAGGAGGAAGAGGAGGAGGAGAAGGAAAGAAGGAAGGAAGGGGAATTCCAAGATGGCGGCTAGAGTTAGGAAGCAGAAAGCGAGCCTCCTATAGTGAAATCTTGGAGAGACGCTGGAGACACACTTTGCAGGCATAATCACCGAGAAAAGGCATAACTTTGACTCCTCCACATCTCCAGCCGGCGCAGAGAATCTCCACTTCACGTTAAACGGAGAACCGAGGAGGCCCCCGGGGCCGCCAGTGGCTGGCGCCCATACGGCTTGGGAAGACGCGGACCAGGTGAGCTTCGCGGTACCGCGGTTCCCCCACAGACAAGCCTGGGCCAGAGCAGCATAGCCCCCTGGACAGACTGACCTCCACCCGGGAAAAAAAGAGAAACTGAGTACTAAGCAATAAGAACAGTTAAGACACGCTGGAAAGAGGGTGGGGCGCCCTGAGCGCTGAAGATTGGGGGAAGGGAAGCCTTCCCGGGACTGTAAATAAACGAGCCGGGCGGGCGGAGAGGCTCTGGCGGGAGCGGGGCGCGCCAGCAACCAGGAGCGGGGACGCTTGTGAGAGGAGGGAAGACCCACTTCCCACGTGAACTGTAAATAAACACGCAGGCCTGACAACGCGGGGCAGTGTCGCCTTTCCCAGTGCTTGGAAAGGGAAAAGCCTGTAGCAGAGGCCCCCCTCCCCCGCACAGGAGAACTCTGAGCAAACAAAGCCTGTGGGACCAGGTGAGTGCTAAGCTCACCCCAGAGATCTGCATAAATAACGCCGCCAGCTACAGGCTGAGAGCAGCAGGCAGGCAAGCCACAGTTGCAGATACCACCCTCAGAACTGCCTCCAGACGCTTTTTTTTTCTTTTTCTCCCTACCTTTGATGAGAGAACAACCGAATTACACCTGCAAGCCGAAAAACTTACTGAAACTGTATTGCATTTGAACTGGGGACACTTGGTGGGGTTTTTTTTTTTTTTTTTCATCTGTGTGTGTGTGAGTGTAGTTTTGTTCTACTTTATGCATCCCCTTTGATGAGACAACTACAGAACAACATCTGAGGCACCAACTCCAGGACTGGAGATTGAGACGGATATCCAAATTATTAAGACTGAAATTGCATTGCATATAAACTTGGAAGTTTTTTTGTTTTTTGTTTTTTTTTGTTTTTTTTAATTTTCTATTTTCCATTTTATTTTAATTCATTTTATAAATATATATTACTTTCATATACTTATTTTTTATTTTTTTATCTTTGATTTTCAATCCTCTCTCTGTCACTCTATTGTCTGTTCAGCTTACTGTCGATTAGTACACTAACACTCCCTGTTTATACCTTTGAAACTCTCTTGTCTGATACCTTGTTCTGCTTTCTCCCTCTTGTCTGTATATTTGTTTTCCCCTTTTCTTTAACTTCTTGCTTTCCATCTCAGCTCACTCTTCCATTCTCAATATTACCATTGTTATTATTACAAGCTAGAAAATACTTAATTACACACAGTACAGGGACAGTAACAACACCAAGGACAATGACAGGAAGACAGAAAAAACAAGGAAACCAGTTTCCCCACAGCAAAAAATTAGTACAGGAACCAGAGGGGAATGAAGAGAACAGAAACTCAGAGCCAGACTCCAACAAAATGAAGATAAACTATGCCAAAGGACCCAATGAAGCCTACAAGAATAATTTAAAAGAAGACATACTACAAGTACTCAATGAGAATTTTATAGAGATGATACTGGATAGGGTCAACCAAAATGTACAGGAGACACTCAAGAAATTCCAAGACAATAAAAATAGAGAATTTGAAAAAGCAAAAGAAGAAATAAAGGAAACCATAGAAGCACTGTATAAACACCAAAGTGAAAGAACACAATGAATAAATGGATAAATGAACTCAGGACAAAAATAGACAACAATAAAGAAGAAAACAGCCAGGATATGGAAAACCTCAGAAAAAAGAACGAAACAGAACTGCAAAACAAAATGGAAGGCCAATCCAGCAGAATAGAACAAACAGAAGACAGAATCTCAGAACTTGAAGATGAAATGGTAATTAAAGGAAAAACTGAAGAACTACTAATTAAACAACTCAAGACCTGTGAAAAGAAAATGCAAGAACTCACTGACTCCATCAAAAGACCAAACTTGAGAATCATGGGCATCGAAGAAGGAGAAGAGGAGCAAGCGAAGGGAATGCGTAATATATTCAACAAAATAATAACGGAAAATTTCCCAAATCTAGAGAAAGATATTCCCATACAAATGCAAGAGGCCTCCAGGACACCAAACAGACCAGATCAAAATAGAACTACTCCACGACATATCATCATTAAAACAACAAGTTCAGAAACTAAGGAAAGAATATTGAAGGCTGCAAGAGAGAAAAAACAAGTAACATACAAAGGTAAACCCATCAAAATCACAGCAGACTTCTCAACAGAAACATTAAAAGCAAGAAGAGCGTGGGGTGAGATCTTCCGGGCACTGAATGAAAATAACTTCAACCCCAGGATACTCTACCCAGCAAAGCTATCATTCAAAATAGATGGAGCAATAAAAGTCTTCCATGATAAGCAGAAACTAAAACAATATGTGACCACAAAGCCACCATTACAAAAGATTCTGCAAGGGATCCTGCACACAGAAAGTGACACCCAACTTAACCATGAAAAGGCAGGCAGCACCAAACCACAGGATAAGAAAAAGCAAGACAGTAGAGAGTAACATCAAGTTAGGTACACACAATCAAACCTTCAAACAACTAAGATAACTAAATGGCAGGAATCACCACATACCTATCAGTACTAACACTTAATGTTAATGGACTTAATTCACCCATCAAAAGACACCGTTTGACAAAATGGATTAAAAAAGAAGATCCAACAATTTGTTGCTTACAGGAGACCCATCTCACCGAGAGAAATAAGCATATGCTTAGGATGAAAGGCTGGAAGAAGATTTACCAAGCCAATGGCCCCCGAAAACAAGCAGGAGTAGCAATACTTATCTCTGACAAAGTAGACTTCAAACCTACATTGATCAAACAAGATAAAGAAGGACATTCCATACTAATAAAAGGGGAAATAGACCAAAAGGAAATAATAATCATCAATCTGTACGCACCCAATGTCAACGCACCCAATTTCATCAAACATACCCTGAAAGACCTAAAAGCATATATAAACGCCAACACAGTGGTTGTGGGAGACTTTAACACTCCATTATCATCAATAGATAGGTCATCCAAACAAAAACTCAATAAAGAAATCCAAGATCTAAAATATGCAATAGATCAAGTGGACCTAGTAGATGTCTACAGAACATTTCATCCAACCTCTACACAATATACATTCTTCTCAGCAGCCCATGGAACCTTCTCCAAAATAGATCATATCCTAGGGCACAAAGCAAGCCTCAGCAAATATAAGAAAATAGAAATAATACCGTGCATACTATCTGACCACAATGCAGTAAAAGTAGAACTCAACAACAAAAGTAAAGACAAAAAACATGCAAACAGCTGGAAACTAAATAACTCATTACTTAATGAAGAATGGATCATCGATGCAATAAAAGAGGAAATTAAAAAGTTCCTAGAAGTCAATGAAAATGAAAACACAACCTACCAGAACCTATGGGACACAGCTAAGGCAGTCTTGAGAGGAAAGTTTATAGCCATGAGTGCATATATTAAAAAGATTGAAAGATCCCAAATCAATGACCTAATGATACATCTCAAACTCCTAGAAAAACAAGAACAAGCAAATCCCAAAACAAATAGAAGGAGAGAAATAATAAAAATAAGAGCTGAAATCAACGAAATAGAAACCAAAAAAACCATACAAAGAATTAATGAAACAAAAAGTTGGTTCTTTGAAAAAATAAACAAGATCGATAGACCCCTGGCAAACCTGACTAAAATGAGGAGAGAAAAAACCCAAATTAGTAGAATCAGGAATGCAAAAGGGGAGATAACAACAAACACCATGGAAGTCCAGGAAATCATCAGAGACTACTTTGAGAACCTATATTCAAATAAATTTGAAAATCTAAAAGAAATGGACAGATTTCTAGATACATATGATCATCCAAAACTGAACCAAGAGGAAATTAATCACCTGAATAGACCTATAACACAAAATGAAATTGAAGCAGCAATCAAGAGTCTCCCCAAAAAGAAAAGTCCAGGACCCGATGGATTCTCTGCTGAATTCTATCAGACCTTTAAAGAAGAACTGATACCAACCCTCCTTAAACTGTTCCATGAAATAGAAAGGGAAGGAAAACTGCCAAACACATTTTATGAAGCCAGTATTACACTTATCCCAAAACCAGGCAAAGACACCTCCAAAAAGGAGAACTATAGGCCAATCTCCTTAATGAACATTGATGCAAAAATCCTCAACAAAATAATGGCAAATCGAATTCAGCAACACATCAAAAAGATTATTCACCACGACCAGGTAGGCTTCATCCCAGGGATGCAGGGGTGGTTCAACATACGAAAATCAATAAACGTAATAAACCACATTAACAGAAGCAAAGACAAAAACCACTTGATCATCTCAATAGATGCAGAAAAAGCCTTTGATAAGATCCAACATCATTTCATGATAAAAGCTCTAAGAAAACTAGGAATAGAAGGAAAGTTCCTCAACATTATAAAAGCTATATATGACAAACCTACAGCCAGCATTATACTTAACGGAGAAAAATTAAAACCATTCCCTCTAAAATCAGGAACCAGACAAGGATGCCCACTATCTCCACTCCTATTCAACATAGTACTGGAATTCCTAGCCAGAGCAATTAGGCAAGAAGAAGGAATAAAAGGAATACAAATAGGTAAAGAAACTGTCAAAATATCCCTATTTGCAGACGACATGATCCTATACCTTAAAGACCCAAAAAACTCTACTCAGAAGCTTCTAGACATCATCAATAGCTATAGCAAGGTAGCAGGATATAAAATCAACATAGAAAAATCATTAGCATTTCTATACACTAACAATGAGCAAACGGAAAAAGAATGTATGAAAACAATTCCATTTACAATAGCCTCAAAAAAAATCAAATACCTAGGTGTAAACCTAACAAAAGATGTGAAAGACCTCTACAAGGAAAACTATACACTTCTGAAGAAAGAGATTGAGGAAGACTATAGAAAGTGGAGAGATCTCCCATGCTCATGGATTGGTAGAATCAACATAGTAAAAATGTCTATACTCCCAAAAGTAATCTACATGTTTAATGCAATTCCCATCAAAATTCCAATGACATTCATCAAAGAGATTGAAAAATCTACTGTGAAATTTATATGGAAACACAAGAGGCCACGAATAGCCAAGGCAATACTCAGTCAAAAGAACAATGCAGGAGGTATCACAATACCTGACTTCAAACTATATTACAAAGCAATAATAATAAAAACAGCATGGTACTGGCACAAAAACAGACATGAAGACCAGTGGAACAGAATAGAGGATCCAGATATGAAGCCACACAACTATAAGCAACTTATCTTTGACAAAGGAGCTAAAAATATACGATGGAGAAATAGCAGCCTCTTCAACAAAAACTGCTGGGAAAACTGGTTAGCAGTCTGCAAAAAACTGAAACTAGATCCATGTATATCACCCTATACCAAGATTAACTCAAAATGGATCAAGGATCTTAATATCAGACCCCAAACTCTTAAGTTGATACAAGAAAGAGTAGGAAATACTCTGGAGTTAGTAGGTATAGGTAAGAACTTTCTCAATGAAACCCCAGCAGCACAGCAACTAAGAGATAGCATAGATAAATGGGACCTCATAAAACTAAAAAGCTTCTGTTCATCAAAAGAAATGGTCTCTAAACTGAAGAGAACACCCACAGAGTGGGAGAAAATATTTGCCAATTATACATCAGACAAAGGACTGATAACCAGAATATACAGGGAACTTAAAAAACTAAATTCTCCCAAAACTAATGAACCAATAAAGAAATGGGCATGTGAACTAAACAGAACTTTCTCAAAAGAAGAAATTCAAATGGCCAGAAAACACATGAAAAAATGCTCACCATCTCTAGCAATAAAGGAAATGCAAATTAAAACCACACTAAGATTCCACCTCACCCCTGTTAGAATAGCCATCATCAGCAACACCACCAACAACAGGTGTTGGCGAGGATGCGGGGAAAAAGGAACCCTCTTACACTGTTGGTGGGAATGTAGACTAGTACAACCACTCTGGAAAAAAATTTGGAGGCTACTTAAAAAGCTGGACATCGATCTACCATTTGATCCAGCAATACCACTCTTGGGGATATACCCAAAAGACTGTTACTCCAGAGGCACCTGCACATCCATGTTTATTGCGGCACTATTCACAATAGCCAAGTTATGGAAACAGCCAAGATGCCCCAGCACTGACGAATGGATTAAGAAAATGTGGTATCTATACACAATGGAATTTTATGCAGCCATGAAGAAGAACGAAATGTTATCATTCGCTGGTAAATGGATGGAATTGGAGAACATCATTCTGAGTGAGGTTAGCTTGGCTCAAAAAACCAAAAATCGTATGTTCTCCCTCATATGTGGACATTAGATCAAGGGCAAACACAACAAGGGGATTGGACTATAAGCACATGATAAAAGCGAGAGCACACAAGGGAGGGGTGAGGATAGGTAAGACACCTAAAAAACTAGCTAGCATTTGTTGCCCTTAATGCAGAGAAACTAAAGCAGATACCTTAAAGCAACTGAGGCCAATAGGAAAAGGGGACCAGGAACTAGAGAAAAGGTTAGATTAAAAAGAATTAACCTAGAAGGTAACACCCATGCACAGGAAATCAATGTGAGTCAATGCCCTGTATAGCTATCCTTATCTCAACCAGCAAAACCCCTTGTTCCTTCCTATTATTGCTTATACTCTCTCTACAACAAAATTAGAGATAAGGGCAAAATAGTTTCTGCTGGGTATTGAGTGGGGGAGCGGGAGGGGGTGGAGTGGGTGGTAAGGGAGGGGGTGGGGGCAGGGGGGAGAAATAAACCAAGCCTTGTATCCACATATGAATAATAAAAGAAAAATGAAAAAAAAAACAAAACAAAAAACAAAATCTTCCACTTAGAACTATTTTGTTATAATTTTTAATGCAGTATTTACAGTAATAAAATTATATTTCTTTAAAAAAAAATAAAAAAAATAAAAAAATAAAAAAAAATAAAAAGTTTATTAGCATAAAAAAAAAAAGAAGGAAGGAAGGAAGGAAGGAAGGAAGGAAGAGGCAGCAGGAGACAAGATATACCCTTCCAGGGAAGGTCCCCAGTGACCTACTTCTTCCACCTAGACCCCATCTTCTTCAGTTCCCCCCACCTCCAATAGCGCCACCAGCTGGGGACCAAGCCTTCAACACATGAGCACTGGGGACATCCCAGATCTAAACTCTAACAGACTCCCAGGATGAGTTTGAACTTCTCATCCTCACAACTCCAGGCTCTATTGGGTTAGAGGTTCTGGTCCCCAGCGAAGGATGCAGCAGGGGTTTCATGGGACTAGAAACTATGGCGGTTGCTACCTGTGGTTCCTTATGTCTGGAGAGCAGTGGGCAAAAAGAAAAGCTGCCATCTTAGCAGGGATAGTCAGCTGTAATCATCACAGGAAGTAGGGCTGCTACTGCACAGCAGAGGCAGGGAGGAATAGGCTACATCTATCCCCTGGGCACCTCTTGTTCCTCTTGTGCTCAGCTGTGGTTACTAAAGGACATGTACATCCATTCTGGCCCTAGAACAAATTGCCACAAACACAGTGCCTTACAACAAAGTGGATGTATTCTCCTACTGTTCTAGAAGTCGCAGTGGGTCTCCTGGGGCTAGAATCAAGGTGTCATTGGTAGGGCTGACAGCTCCAGGCATAATCTGCTTCTGTGACTTTCCTTCCGACTTCTGGGGAGTGCCTGAGTTCCTCCAGCCAGAATCATTGCTGTCCAACCTCTGCCTCTGTCATCACATCTGCTTCTACGCCTGACATTCCTGCCTCCCTGTTCCACTTATGACTACACCCTTCCCTGGGATTACATCAGGCCACCCAAATAGTCCTGGATACCACATTCATTTTAAGCTCAATTTAGTCACATCTGCAGAGTCCCTTTTGTCATGTGAGATTACACATTTCCAGGTCCAGGGATTGGACATCTTTGGAAGGACATCATTCTGTCTGCTATAGAAAGGCCTGGTGATCAGGCTACAGAACCTCAGGGAGGCAGGCCTGGGTCATAGGATCAGGTAGGCCTGGCACCAGCAGCAATGCTAGCTGAGGGCCGGGGGTCTAGGATGGACAGTGAAGTAGGGAGCGATGGCTGGTCCAAGACCCACTGCAACTGGTGGCTGAAGGTTAAGGGGGAGACTAAGCTTCAGTTCTTCTGGAGGAAGAGAGGCCTGTTGGGAGATTGAAAAAGGGCCCCGAACCCTCAGGAACAGTGTTGCTAAGCAGCAAGGAGGTATGCCACCAGTCCCCTTGAAGGAGGCCTGCGACACAACCCTGGCACCTCCAGCTGTCCCATCCATTGGGGATGGACTCCACTGCAAAGAGCCCAGGCTCCAAAGTCAGGACCTGCCTTGGGAACCTACCTGTCACATCTACCGGCTGACCCTGGTGGGCACAGAGGCTCAACTAAGGACAATCTGGTAGTCTGTGGTGGCATCCCAAAAACCAGCTGGCTAATTCACTAATGCCTCATAGTTGAATAACTTCCCTAACTTCAAATAGTAGAAATACAAGTGGTGTTTAGAGACACTGTGACCTGAAACTATGTGAAATGATAGTCATTTATACTGTAAATGCTATTTTCATTATTGAAATGCTAAATTTCAGGCAAAGTTGTAAAAATAATGGTGGACTTTTCCCTTTTTGAGCTCATGGATCCTCAGATTAAGAACCCCTGTGTTTTTTTTTCCCTATATTGTAGGGTTTAATTAATCCCTTTAATCTTGTTGCTTTCTTATATAGAAATACAGAAGTAGGAATCAAGGTTTGTTTTTATTAATTGATTAGCAAATTGATTGATGGGACTGGGGTCTGAGCTCAGTGGCAGATGGTCTATCACTTGAGCTACTCCTCCAGTCCATTTTGCTCTGGTTATTTTGGAGATGGGGTCTTGTGAACTATTTGCCTGGGCTGACCTCAAGCCACAATCCTCCTGATCTCAGCCTCCCAAGTAGCTAGGATTACAGGTGTTAACTACTGGCACCCAGCTCAAGGATTGTTTTTAGAAGTGCCAAAATCATCAGAGAACGTATATACATCTATTTGGGTTTTCTAACATGCTTGGCAGGCTACCTCATAGTCCAAAATAGCTGCTTGAACTCCAGGCATCACATCTGTATTCTAGTCCCTATAAAGCAGGAAGAGATGAAGAAGGGAGCATCTTAAGGATGTTTCCTGGAAGTTACACATGATATTCTCAGTAACATTCTATTGACCAGAATTTACACATATCCACACATAGTTGCCAGTGAAGCTGGAAAATACTTTGATCAGAGAACCTTTTTAATGAGTTAAATATCAGCTATGGAGGGGGTATACATTGAGGAACAGCCACAATAATGCTAAGAAGCCATCTCACTTGGAAATTCCTCCCAGTTATGAATGAACAGCTTATTCTTTCTCTTTGAAAGTTTCCTGAAAACACTTTTCCCAAAAAAAGTCATTTTCCAGTGAGACAGATGACAGCCTTCAAAACCAACACTTCCTTATTTTCAACTGCAAATTCAGAGACTCAGAATTCAGGGTGTGTTTAGACAGCCTGACGTGGATTTGTTCTGCCTAATTGTCAGTGACTCAGGGCGCTTCAATGAGACACCTGACAGTCCTCCCTGAAAGCCAGCGTAGGGACATATCCACAGGAACACAGCTCACATTTGAGGCACAAGAGAGCCAATGCCATAGTGGAAATTCGAGTTGACTCGCATGCACACGTATACACATCTTGATGAGAGAGGGAGACAGACCCGTGCTTTAATTTCCCTGCTCCTCGCTGTCACTGATTACTGTTTGACCTTACGGTTTCTTTTCCCTTGGGATATTTCCAGAACGGCTCTTCCCTACCTCCTTTTCCCTGCTAGCACCAATCGCCCCTTGTCTAGGTTTCCTGTGTCCTGGTGAGAAGAGGGTAACTGCAGATGAGGGGTTCAGTTACATGCAACTCAGCAGTGTAATTATTGTCAAAAGATGATCCTGGGGTCCAAAAATAGTGACAAGGCTAATGGATGCACGAGGTCATCCTCTTGTTCCATTTGACTTTGCCCAGATGCTCTGGGTATTCCAGCCTAGGGGGATGTCAGAATTTGGGGAGTACTCAGAGGGGCACCCCAAACTTGTCAAAGACTTGCAGAAATCCCTTTTGCTTAAACCACACTATCAGTACAAAGCCTCACTCTGTGGAAGATGTGGTGAGAATTCCAAAAATTAGCCAACTATTCAGATCTGAGTAAACTCTCCTGACCTGAAGTCTGCCATTTGGACTTGGCTTTATTTTTTACAAGCTACTCATTATTCAGGGTAAAAAGAATGAGCACCTCTTGTTCTAAGAAGCACTGAGTTCTAAGAGCAAGCACTAATTGCATTGTGTTAATGCCCTAATTTTGTTTCCAGGGTGTCCATCCATCCAACCTTCCACTTCCACACTTACCTCTCCTAAGCACACCGCATTCAATGCTGACGAAGACCTCAAGCTGTCACAGTGTGGTGTCTCACAGGTGACTTATTAACCTATTTTGATCTTGAAAGCTGGCGTTCGCCCATCTGAAAAGGTTACACACAGTATGGTTCTGACCAGGAGAACTTAGGCATCTGGAAAAGGCAAAGCTAGCGAGACAGCAAGGAGGGCGCATGGCTGCAGTGAGCATGGGGGATTTTCAGGGCCATGAAACTTTTCCATGTGATTCTTAATGTGTGGCATGTCACCACACATTTGTCCAAACTCACAGGATGTAGAACAGTGAGAGTGAAACCCAGTGCAAGCTATGGGGTTTGGTTTGTCACTGTAGGCTCCTGCAATGTAAAAAAAAAAGGAACCCTCTAGCTCTGAATGTATTTTATTATTATTATTTTTTTTTTTTTTGCGGTACTGGGGTTTGAACTGAGGGCCTCATGCTTGCTAGGCAGGTGCTGTACCACTTGAGCCACTTTGTCAGCCTTTTTTTTTTTTTTTTTTTTTTGAGAGGGTCTTGTGAACTATTTGTCCAGGGCTGGTTTTGGGCATCAATCCTCCTGATCTCTACCTCCTGAATAGCTAGGATTGGAGGTGTGAGCCACCAGCACCTGGCTTACTTTCAGATGTTGATAGTGGGGATTCCCTGTACTTTTTGCTCAGTTTGACTGTGGACTTAAAAAAGCTGCGCTAAAAAGTAACACCTACTTTTTAAAATTAAAACTTTAAAAACATGTGTAGGGAAACACAAAATATTGGAGCTAAGATACTACCTAGGCAGCATCATGGGATCAATTTCAAACTATCATGTGTAGCACTTTTTTTTTTAAGGTTCTTCACTTTTATTTAAGGATTTTTTTTTTTAAATTTTATTATTCATATGTGCATACAAGGTTTGGGTCATTTCTCCCCCCTGCCTCCCCACCTCCCTGTGTAGCACACAGCTGTAATTCTAGAGACTTGGGAGGTAGAGATTGGGAGCATTGTGGTTCAAGGTGAGCCTGGAGAAAAGTTAGCAAGACCTCATCTTAACCAATGACTAGGCATGGTGATACATGTCTGTAATCCTAGCTACATGGGAAAAAATAAATAGAAGGATCTTAGTTCAGGCTGGCCCAGGCATAAAATCGAGAGACCCTATTTGAAAAATACCTAAAGCAAAAAAAGTCTGGGGACTTGCCAACAAGCACAAGACCCTGAATTCAAACACCAGTACCACCAAAATAAAACAAAATAAAATTCTAAGTCATAAGGTATACTCTTTCGTGATCAAGGAAAGCTGAATTTGGTCAGTCAGCTAGGAGACGATGCCCTGGGGTAACTGTGTTCTGTATCTTTTTTTTCCCATGTAAGAAGCTCAGTGGTTTAAAATATTAAATAAAACATGTCTGTGCAGTGTCCAGCATTTCAAATGAATCACTGTCCCTGAAGAGTGCCCAGGTCTCAGCAGTCTAAGCAGTTTTTTTCCTGTATCCAAGAAATTTCTGAAGCATCTGGATGCCAGATTCTTCTTTACACGTGGCTGGGTAAAGGCTGCATTTCTGACAGCAACTGGCATGTTCTTCACGACACCTGACTTCCTGAGGTCCTTCCACCTGTGAACAGAGTGACAGTGCTGACAGCTGATGCCCTAGATGTACCTTGGGGTACAAGATGTGTTGCTTTGCTCTTTTAGCTGAGTCTGGTTTGCTTTGCATGGAGAATGAGCTGTATGTAAGTCACCCCTGACGGGCTGTCCTTGTCCTTGGAAAGATGCAGGGTCTGAAATGCTGCTTTTGGGTGATGTGACTTCCTGTAGCTCTAGCCTTCAATTCGTAGGTATAGCCCGATGGTCCATGCTCCCCTCCTGTCTTCCAGAAAAGTCTAGATGAAGAGGAGCAAGTCATGTCTGAGGTATGGATCGTACCGGGAACTTAGGGGCTTGCACTCATGTTTTTCAAATGTCGTGAAGCCTCATTCTTCATGAATTCATGCTTGCAAATTTGTCTTCTTGACGAAACGTATTTGTAAACTCCAGAGCGACTGCCGGGGCACCATTGCAGAGCTGGGCAGACATGTGCGGAGTGCAAAGCCTGTGACTGGCTGGACACACGTCCCAGCTGAAGTCAGACAAGGTCATGCTCTACCCTCTTGGTTCAGCCCTTGAACTGTCAGCTAGTGTCATTTTCCTGGTTGATTCAGAGTCACGTTTCTGTAGGAGTGTGCTTTTTCTTGATGACTTTGCTGAAAGGCCACTAACTGCAGTGCTGAGATGCCAAAGCTGGTGGTGTCCAGGTGTAAGAAGGCCTTAGAGAGAAAGCGTGTGCACCAGATAAGCTTCATGTTGGTGGTAAGGTTCATAAAACAAACAGCATATATCAAAGAAGGTGTTTTGAAACAGAAATACACGAGGTTACGTATTTATCTGTTGAAAACGCATTGACAGGGGCTCAAAGGAACCTAACTCTGAGCTTCCCTGGAGAGCCATGATCCCATATTTACTAACTCAGTGTTTATGCAGTTTCAAGGACATAGCTACCGTGAAGTAATGAGACTCGACTGTAGTTTGCCCCAGCTGGGCCTTCCACCTCACCTTCGATTGTTGCTGGCTGCTTACTAAACAGCCTGCTCTCCACAGCTCAGTGGCTCACCAAAGGAATGTGTCAGGTGTCACCAAAGGAATGGCTGGCTGACTATAGGGACAGAGAACAAGGGGAGGTGGGAAGTATTTCTGAATAACAGGGGCCAACCAGAGCGCAGCACAGCCTGGAACTCCATTTATTAGCAACTCAGAGAAGTGTTTGCAGGGCTGGAAACAAACAGTTATGAATGGAAGACGAATGAAAGCCACATGGCTGCCTGGGTTAAGGCTGCTCAGCCTGTCTCTGGTGGTGTTCAAAAAGTCCTGAATCATTGTTTAGACAGAGCAGCCTATTACTAAATACCACTCACTCCTTTTCAAGGTCACTGTCAAGCTTCATTGGAATCTGAGATGGACCAGGAGGAAATGTGGGTGACGGTGTCAAGGGGCCACTGTCTTGATTATAATCAAGAGGTCAAAAGAGACCAGCAAACCTAATAATGCTGTGCTAATGATTGCTTTTCAAGCTCATGGGTAGCTTCCTGCTGAGTTGAAGTTACTCAGTTTCTTTTGCCAATAGCAAGGATACAGCAGAATTACGCACATACACCACATACATACACACATAACATACACATACACACATATGCATGCATCCACAAACATATAACACACACACAGATGCATATACAATACACATACGCCACACACCCACCCACCCACCCACCCACACACCCACACCCACACACACACAAATACACATACAGCTATCTTTTAACAAGAGACAAAAGATTCGGACTCTCTAAGTCAACCAGGAAATACCCCCGGTGCCTTTCCTGTCCTCCTCTTTTCCCAGCCACCCCACCAAGCCCCTCCCTGCTCTGTGCCCTGCTCTGTGGCTGCCCACACTCCTGTCATTTGGGCCGTTCCACCGTCAGCTGAAATCCTCACTCCTACATCTTGTGTGTGTGCATGGAGAGGAGGCTGGGATAGAACAGGGTGGTGATAAGGAAATTTGAGAAGCTCTTAACCAGCTCTGGGGATTATCCTGTGTAATCCTCTCAATTTACAGATAGGGAAACTGAGGCCAAACAGGACGGCTTGGAAAGATCCAGTGGCAGAGGCAGATTTAAACTCAGGCCTTGGAGTTCAAAGGTCTGACTTGTTCCTCTGAGCACAGCTGATCTGTGCCTCAGGAATCTGAATGTCCTAGCAGAGCAGGTGCTCATCTGGGGACACTTTGACCCCTGGGAAATCTGGCAACATCTGGAGACACTTTTGGCTGTCACTACTGAGAAGGAGGAGCTCCTGGCATCTGGAGAAGAAAGGCCACCACTGGTAGATGGAGATCAAAGGTGCGATCGGTGGTTCGCCCTGGCCAGGGCCCCACAATGGCCTATCCTGTGAACACTCCTGGGTGACTCTTCCAGGGTGTGAGGCAGAACTCAAGGCAAATATTTGCTTGTTGTGGTTTGAGGACTCATTTTTGTTTTACTTTGCTTTCTGAGTGTGAACTGTGCATGGCTCTAATACACTTTCTCCACAGTGGTGCAATTTTGGACCACATTAGTCTTTGCTCCAGGGACTGTCCTATGTGTTGTAGCATGGGGCCTTGCTCATAATTGTTACCTAACCCTGTGACTGGATGCTTGGCTTGGGCTCTCCTGAAGGAAGCTGTTCCCTGGTCCTGGGGCAAAGGTTAGGCTCTTGCATGCTGAGGTCTATGCTCAGGGTAAGGAAGAAGGCTCCCTTCTTCTCCTGGTGAGCACGTGGAGTCATAAGATGACCCCTGGTGTTGAGTGGGGCCACGTGACTAGTTCAGACCAATGAGTTGCAGAGGGAAGTGCCACCTTCAGCTGGAGCATTTGACTGCTGATGGAAGCAGTCCAGGGCTCCCTCCATCAGTGCGGAAGCTCCAGACCCCTGCTGGTCCTCAGGACACAAGGATCACGAACATGAATGGAGAACCAATTTTGTCAGGCTATTGATTGGTATCTGAGTATTATTTGTTATTGCAGCATAAATTAGCCCATGCTGACTGTTACAAGGCTCATACACAGAAATCAACCCCTATTCAGTTACCCAGTTCAACCCAGCGAGTAGAGTCCATTCAAATGCAGAGCTAAATAGAGGGTTAAAAAGAAAGCTCATGTATGGGGAGCGGATTAAAGCCTATGAGAACTGGACACAAGCAAGGCAAGATGCAGATAGTTGCTTTTACCTATAGGCCAAGATAGGCACAGCCCTGGCACGAAACAGAAAAAAAGCAGAACAGCTGCATCTTCTAAGCTTGCCTTCAGAGAAGCAGGCATGCAGGTTTCTAGTGTTACAGTGTCACTCCCTTCCCTGAGAGCCTGAGCTCCACCCTGTTTGCTGCTGTTTGTAAAAGGCCTGCTGAAGGAGGGCTTGAGGCTTTTTGGTTTTGCTTTTGGGGGCTTTACTTTGGGCCTTTTGGTGTGGGAAGCTTTTGGAAGGGAAAAGAATTATTGAAGGGAAAAATTGCTGAAGGGAAAAGAATTGTTGAAGGGAAAATGCTAAAGAGGGGTTGATAGAAAGTCTGCACTGAGAACTTTAACGTAGGCTTCAGAAAGCAAAGCTGAGAAAGAACTTCATACATAGGCCTTAGGAAAGCTAAAGCTAAAAAAAAAGCCAAAGAGAACGTGGGACAGTGCACAGTGCAAGTCCCCTTCACTCGTGGAGTTAATTAACATTTTATTGAGTTAAAAACACCAGCAAGCTGAAATAAAAACCAGCTTGTTTGTGTTATGTTTGAGCTGTTCACAAATTCAAGCAGGTCACACAGAGCGTGAGCACAGGGATGTGAGAGACCAGCTCTGTCACAGAGGGGCTTGTCTTTAACAGTAGCATCTCAAGACCTGTGTGCTTTGTTCCTTCATCCACAATAACTTCTTTCTCTTGCCAGTTAGGCCAGTGACTCGGGTTGGAATAGAATCAAATTTATGCACAGACTAAAGAAATAAAAATGTACGAGATGATTATAAATACAAGTGTCTATTTCTCTTTAAGGAAGAGAAGGGTGAAAACCCAACTAGAGACCAGTGACTGAAGTGATTCTTTCACAAAGAATTCCCTTAGTCCTGACTTCCCTGGTGGCCTGAAGTGTTTGCGCAGGACTCTAAATGCCTGTATCTGCTAAGATTCTTTACCACTGAAGACTGGCCACAAGTGAAGAAAAGGTATTTTGTAGATGAATGAACAAAAGAGAAAAATTAACTTATGTAGTTTATAAAAAAACCTTTGGCAGCCAGGCTCCAGGGGCTCATGCCTGTAATCCTGACTACTTGGGAGGCTGAGATCGGAGATCGGGAGGATCATAGTTTGAGGCCAACTCAGGCAAATAGTTCAAGAGACCCCATCTCCAAAATAGCCAAGCAAAATGGACTGAAGGTCCACTTATGGCTTAAACTTTAAGCCTTAAAAAATCGAGGTACATCTTTCCAGGAAAACTTTACATTGCCAATTTTTTTCCTTAAATACTTTGCAAACTTCAGGTGGAAACTTCAAGTGTTGATTAATTTGGGGGATTCCTTTTCTGCCAAATGCTGTAAACTAGCTGGTGTAATTAGGCGAAGTGCTCACAGTCTCTGCTTGCTGCCTTGTTTGTAAAAGGAGGGGTTTAGAATGGAAGTTCCCTGAGTATCAGTTAGCTCTAAAAAAAAAAATCTATGATCCTTTGAAAAGCAGCATCCTGGGGGGAAGTGAGAAGACACTCTTTGTAGACAAATGATGTGTTTTCTGAGCTGTACAGTACTCCAAATCAGATGGGTTAAATGTAAATTTACTTTCGCCCAGGTGGGCAAGTTGCTGAAGTCAGACTTGGCAGCATCCTCAAGGGTGAGTCCCTTGAAGGGTGGATGCTAGGGCTGTGAGCTGGTGAGGTCTGGGCCCCTGGGGCTAATGGCTGCAGCCGTGTGGTGGGGAAGAGGCAGGAAGGTCTTCCAGGATCCTCCCTGCCTGTCCACAGCAAGGCCGGGTTGTGGCTGAACATGGGACAGTGTGGACACTCAGTGCTTTGTGTGTCTGGGACCCTTTCCCCTTGTCGAGGACATATCATCCTCTATTGTAGCAGAAATAGCCCTGTGTCATTCTGAGGCACATGCTTCTGGTTGGGGGTCTCTATTCAGACAGTGTACATGAGCCCATGTCCAAAATGATGAACCTCTCTGATTTCTCTAGGGGAACTCAGGAAGAGGCTCTGTCCTTTCCCGTGGCATGCTGAGATGGACTGATGAAACCTCATCATTCTGCTGATGACCTGGTGGTGCTGGCTCTAGGAGCCTGGGCAGAGCTTTCCCTTCTGTCCCTGTGGTCTGTCACGAACCAACATCTTCCCCTCCACCCAGGGGAACTGCAGTTAACCATTTACAAAAGGCCTGTGGCTGGACCTTTGGAAAACAGGAGGAGGGAAGCCATTGGCAGCATGTCAGAGTGTCCAGTCTGAGGAATCCAGTCTTGGAAAGCTAAGAGGGGCCTAAGCCACAGGAGATGTGTCCAAGCCCAGCAGCCACTTATAGAGGGTGGGGCCAGCAATGAAGCCCCCACGGAGAGAGGGGCTCCCAAAGGGTGGCAGATTTCACTAACAAAGAAAGGAGAGGGAAAGGGAGAGAGCCGAGCATGGTGGCAAATACCTGCAATCCCAGCTCCTTGGGAGGCAGAGGTAGGAGAATTGAGGTCAAGATCCCAGGCAAGCTGGGCAAAACTTAGCTAGGGACCCTATCTAAAAAAAAAAAACAAATTAAAAATGAATGGGTTGGGACATGATCAAGCAGCAGAGCACAGAAGTGGAAGGAGAGAGGCAACAAAGAAGGGAAGAGTAGGGGTGATGTAGCACCTTGCAGAGAGACATTTTTGAGACAGATCAGGGTTTCCATGCAAGGATCTGAAGAGGCAAGGTCAGGAAGGAAACTGAAGGCCTCATGTGCAGTCAAGGCAAGGTGGTTCCTACCCAGGGGATGACACTGCCCGACACAGGGTCACCACAGCCCACCAGGAAGCTCTCAGGAAATCTGTCCACTCAGCCAGTTCTCTTCCAGTTCCATCACCCCCAGACCCCTACCCCCCAACTACTTACAGACACATTCTACCTTGTGTTCCACATTTAACCGAGAATTGGGTGGACTGACTCTGGGTTTGGACAATGTGGTGGAGGTGGCCTCCCTCAGCATTTAGCCCCCCTGAGAATGCCTCCCAACTCCTGGTTCCAGTCGGCAAGGCCTCATCTGGTTAGCCCCATCTTTCCACCACTGTGTCACAGTGGGCAGTCAGGGGGCCTCCCTGAAGAGATGGCCTTTGTGTTGAACTATGAATAATCAGAAGGAGGCAGGCACGGAGATGTGGCAGAGCTTGCCAGCCAGGAACCAAGGGCAAAAGCACGGTGTCAGGAATGAGCTGGAGGGAGGGAGAGGGAGAAAGATGCACTTGGGGGTGTGTGAAGGGGGCTGAGCAGGGATTGGGCAGCAAGGGACAGAGGCTCAGCTTCAAGTTGAGGAAATTCAGAGCTAAAAGCAAGGTGGAGGGGCCCTGATCCCTTTAAAATAATTTAAACATGAGATAACTGCAGTCTGGAGAAGTTAGCACCTACTTGAAATGTTTTTATTAAAAATCTGCAAAGTAGGGCAGGGGGGTAAGGGGGGGGGAAAGGGGGGAGAAATGACCCAAACATTGTATGTGCATATGAATAAAAGAAAAAAAATTTTTAAAAATCTGCAAAGTAATACATGAAAGCCTTATCAAAAACTTGAAGAATATGGAAAAAGTGAAAGTCCCCTTTGTCACCACCTCACCTAGCCTTCCTGCTCCAATCTCCAGACCCACTGTCCTTTCCAGAGGGACCCTGGCCAGTGGGGAGGGTCCTGTTCCTGACTTTGGGGTTGCTATCTGCATTTGCATACATACATTTAGAAATGCATGACTTTCTTTGTGCTTTTCCTTTACATCAATGAGATTATACTGTATTTATGGTTTACACACACACACACACACACACACACACGCGCGCGCGCGTACACACACACACACACACATTGAGACAGGGTCTCACTGTGTTGCCCAGGTTGGTCTCCAACGCCTGGGCTTAAGCAATCCTCCTGCCTCAGTAGCTATGACTACAGGTGTGTACCACCTTGTCTTAAAGGGTGGAAACTTTAACTTTTGTTTTAGGAACCTTTGCATTTTTGTTCACTTGGGTGCATCGTATCATTTTTAGCCTCTGCATAGTATTTCAAAGTTGTATACATTCCCTCAGTTAGCCTGTCCTCTGTGGGTTGTCATTAAGTTGCTCCTGATTATTACAAAAAGGGCGATGGGGAACACCGAGTGGAATGCTTTTGGATACAATTGCAGGGGTTTTGGTGGGAAAATACAAGCCCGGGAGTTCCTGGGTCAAGGGTTATACATAATGAAATTGTCATCCATACAGCAAAGTGCTCTCCAGAGAGACTGCCCCAAATGACCCTTCCACTCACAGTACACAGGCAGCCTGCTTCCCTCAGCAACTCAGTCTCCAAGGCCACATCTTCCTAACCTTTGCAATTTTCAGTGGATCTCGTTGGTTTTCTCCTATTGTTGTCATAGTAGATATTGCTT
This sequence comes from Castor canadensis, assembly GCF_047511655.1. Classification (NCBI taxonomy): domain Eukaryota; kingdom Metazoa; phylum Chordata; class Mammalia; order Rodentia; family Castoridae; genus Castor; species Castor canadensis. Next base: position 22,536,732 of record NC_133396.1, on the reverse strand, counting down.
ATCTTTTTATTTTGAAATACACACAGATTTGCTGAAAAGTTGTGAAAATTCAGAGTTCTCATGTACCCTCCACGCAGCTTGTCTAAATGGGAGCATCTTATGTAATTCTAAAAGAATAGCCAAAGCTAAGAAATTGACATTAGTGCAAATGCCATCAGCCACAGATTTTATTCAGATGTCACCAATTTTGGTCCGATTGTCTTAAATCTTGTTTCCTTAGTCACTAGAGAGATCGAACATGTTTTCATATGTTTTTAGACCATCTGTACTTCTTTTGCAAAATGCCTGTTCAAATTCTTTGCCCATTTTTTTCCCTCTCTTGTATTGTTTGTGTTTTCCTAATGACTTGTAAGGGTTCTTAAAAAACTCTTCCAAGCTCGCACAGCTTGGAAGAGAACTGAGTCTAACCTACTTACCTATTTCAGCCACCAGCTCCCTGCCCACAATTCTCTCTGACCCTCGGTTGCTTCATTCTCCCTTTGGCCTGTATGTGGTGGCCCCAGCTGTCACAGACCACAATCTTCTCAGATTGTGAAGGCCAGGGCTACTCGGTCCTCATTTCGCTACTTATCGCTGGCAGTCGGGCTGGGTCTTGTCTGGACACAGCTAGCTTTCTGGAAAGTCTCATCTCTCTTGGCCCTGAGTCAGGCTGCACACAATGCCAGCTGCCGTGGCCCAAGAATGCACCATTTGGCTGATCCTCTCCTCCTTAATTGCTGTCCTGGCAATCATAAAACTTCCTGTGCTGGCAGAACAGAAGCTGCAGAAGGAGTGCATGCATCTCAGAGCACCGGCCCTGCCATTTCCAGGATGCCATCCAAGATGCCTGACTCCCCGCTGAGGGCATTATTGCATCCTCCAGCTGCAACTCCAGAGGAGAAAGGAAGGGAGACAGACATAGGCACTGTCCTGGGTGGGGTACAAAGGCGACACCTCTCTTGGCTGCTTTGGTCACACTTCATGAGCTTCTGGATTACAGAAGCCCTGCCTGGTTTCTTTTGAGATTCTCTTTCTGGCTCTAACGTGGACTACCCAAATGTCTTGTCATTTGTAGTTCTGATAAGGATGGAGATGGGGGTGGGGCGCCATTTGTCTCTAGTGCATCCTGTACATTTGGTGAGGAGGATGGGGTGAATAGTTAACCCCTCATAGATAATGTGAGTGTATTTGGAAAAAGGATCTTTGCAGAAGTAATTAGTTAAGAACCTCAAGATGAAATCACCCTGGGCTGTCCAGGAAGATTCTAAATCTAATGACAGGTGCACCCACAAGAGACAGACAGAGGGAAGGAGGTGGGAAACACAGGAGCGGAGAGGCCATGTGAAGATGAAGGTGGAACTGGTAGAGCCACACACCAAGGAATGCCCAGGGTCACTGGGGCTGGAGAGAAAGCAGGAGTCACCTGGCGCTTTCCGAGAGAGTATGGCCCTGCTGGCACCTGAACGTCACACTTCTGGGCTCTGAACTATGAGAAATTGAACTGTTGTCTTAAACCACTGGTTTGTTACAGCAAGCAGGGTAAATGAATACAGGTAGAAACCAAGTAGGGCACTAAAACTTGTGATCCTCCAAGAGACCACAGACATCAGTGGCCACTTTGCTGTTTAAACAGGAAAGTGAGAACCAGAGAGACAGGACATGCCTGTCATGATGAGCAGTGTAAACGAGCATTATTCTGTGATACAGCCCTTGCTTGACAGTTTCTCTTTGCTGTCCCAGTATGTGACAGGTGACAAGCAGGATTAACTCTTCACCAAGAAGGGGAGATGGGAATTTTCTTGACAATGGAGGAGGGGGGATGAATTCTCACTCTGAGCAGTGGTGCAAAGCATGTGACATTTTCTTCCAGTCCCCTTAGGTAATCTCTTAAGCAGTCACCTCTCTGACTGGGGGATTTTATAACAAGGATAGGCCTACCATGGGCTAAAGGTCCAAATTCATATGTTAAAATCTTAACCCCAATGTATTAGGAGGTGGGGCCTTCGGGAGGAGGTAAGGCCATGAGGGTAGAACCCCCATGAGTAGGATTAGTGCCCCCATAAAAAAGGCTTCTCGGAGCTTATTCACCTCTTCCGCCATGTAAGGTTGTAACAGAAAGACAACTATGAAACAGCAAAAGTGAGCTTTCACTGGACCCAGAATCTGCTGATGCCTTGGTCTTTCACTTCCTGACCTCCAGAATGGTGAGAAACAAGTGCCGGTGGTCTATAAGCCAGTAAGTCTATGGCATTTTGTTATAGCAGCTCACATGGGCTAAGACGAGGACTTTCAGGTCCCACATGGGCGATTGCCTGCTCCCGGGGTCTTCAGTAGCCTGCCCTGCTTCTCTCCCTCACTACCCAGCTGACCTTTGGCTAGGTTATTTCAGCCAGGTCTCAGGTCAGTCCAGTGGGCTCCTGGCCAAATATTAACTAAACCATGGAAATGAGGTTCCCTTCCCAACAAGTACCAAATGGTGGTGCCACTTTTGCCATCACTCATGCACTTAGCCACCTAGTAGCCCACCTGAAAGGCACAGGCAGGAAGGCGAGTGCTGCCCTTGGAGTGAGTCAGGAAGAAATCGCAAATCCAGAGAGAGTTCAGTGCTGACATGGCAAGAAAAATCAGTGCAGAGAGGCTGCAAACTTACCTGAGGCTGCTCAGCCTTGCCCCAGCACACAGGTGTCAGGACTCTCTGATCTTCCAGTCTTTGAATGGTCATCTCTCCAAACCGGGACACTATGTCAGAGCCAGCTCAGCTGCTCTTAAATACTGACCCATAAACACTATGAACCAATAAATGTTGCTGGGGAGCATGGCAGCACACACCCATAATCCCAGCACTCAGGAGGCTAAAGTGGGAGAATCTCAAGTTCAAGGCCAGCTTGGGCTATAAGACCCTGTCTCAAAAAAACCACCACCACCAACAACAACAACAAAAGCTTAGCACTATTTTAAGCTGCTATGCTTGGGGTTAATTAGTTATGCAGGAATAGATAACTAATATAGGGCATTTGGTGAAAAATAACTCACCTCCTATCTCTAACTCCCAGCATCCCAGAGGTATCTACTGTTAAGAGTTTCTTCTGTAGCCTTTCATTTTGGGGCGTAAAAAGGGGATATACTTTGTGTATGCTCTTGTCTTTTCCCTGTGTCCTAGACTTGGTTCCATGTGAACAGCAGATAGATGGCCCTCCAAATTGCTGGCTGCATAGTATTTCAGTACACTGTGACTTGTTGGTGGCCTGGAAATCACAGGCCAAGCCATTTCACCCAGTAAGAAAGAGACCCCACCCTTCCTGTCCCATGGCTCTGGAAGAGGCCAAACTGAGCCATGGTGCCGAGCACCCCTGGCAGTCCGTCCTCTTTGCTACCCCAGTGTGTGCACCAGGCCTCTGTTGTCACCCCTGGGTTCTAACTGTTTGTTTGCACATGCACACAACTGCCTTGCCACCCATATTGTCCAGGACAAACTCTTCCCACTGTCTATTTTGGTACAGTCTTATCTGAATACAGCCACGCTATTTCTGTCGGTGAGAACAAAGTGTTATAAGCACATCCACTGTCTCTTGGTTTCTGTGGGGCAGCTTAGCTGGGTCCTCTGTCCAGAATCTCACCAGGCTGAACTCAAGATGTCAGCTAGAAGATGTGATCTCACCTGAGGCGCATAAACTTTTCCAAACTTGTTCAGGTTGTTAGGATTTGGTTCCTGTGGTCATAGATTTCCTGCTGTTGGGTCCTGATTTCCTGCTGGAGGCTGGAGGCCACTCTCTGCCCCCTCCATGGCTCCTCTTATAATGTGGCAGTTTGCTTCATGTTCAAGGCTAGCAGGGAAGCATTTTACTGATGTTCACTATCTTTCTTTCAAGGGCTCACCTGATTATGTCAGGCCCACCTGGAACAACCTCTCCTTTGATTAACTCAGAGTCAACTGATTAGGGACTTCATTTACATCTGTAAAATTCCTTCACTTTGCTACAAGGGATCCTTTCCTTTTCTTCTTTCTTCCTTCCTTCCTGTCTTTCTTTCTTTCTCCCTTTCTCTCTTTCTTTCATACTGGGGTTTGATCACAAGGACTCCTACTTGCTAGGTAGCCCTCCACAACTTGAGCCACACCCCCAGTCCTTTTTGCTTTTTTTAATATATAATTTTTCTTTCTATTTATTTTTGGTGGTACTGGGATTTGAACTCAGGGCAGGTTGCTAGGCAGGTAATCTATGACTTGAGCCACTCTCCTAGCTGCTTTGGTTATTTTTGAGATAGGGTCTCACTTTATGCGTGGGCTTGCCTGAACCACAATCCTCTTGTTTGTGCTTTCCTGCATAAGTGGGATGGCAGGTGCCCACCACTGTGCTCAGTCATTTGTTAAGATGGTATCTCGTGAAGTTTTTGCCTAGGTTGGCCTCAAACCATGATCCTCCCAGTCTCTACCTCCCAAGTAGGATTGTAGGTGTGAGTCTCTGTGCCTGGTCTTTTGTTTGTTCATTTTTTGAGACAGTGTTTCATGTCCAGGTTTACCATGAACTCACTACACAGCCCAGGATGGCCTTTTTAAAAAATTTGTTTATTCATATGTGCATACATTGATAGGGCCATTTCTCCCCCAACCCCCAGCTCCCTCCCTCTTCCCCCAACCCCCCCTCACCAGGGTGGCCTTGAACTCCTAATCCTCAGTCTCCTGAGTGCTGGAATTACAGGCATGCACTACCATGGCCGGCTGATATTCACAGGTTCTGCCTGTGAAAGGGTGTTCCAGAGTAACAGCCTTTGCCCCAGCTATCCCTGCTCTTCTCAGTCTCCCTCCAGTCACAGCTGATTAAACCATGTGGGGGCACCCGATTCAAGGGCCCGCCAGCTCACCCACATCCAAGGACAGGACCCCGGCCAAATAGTAAGTCTAAGCTCAGGATTCTGACTGGTGGCTGAATAGAGCCCCCTTACCCCTGGTGTGGTCTTAGGCAGAGAGGCAGGGAGGTAGAGTTGGGGCCAGTGCCACCATGGACCAAAAACAAAATGAGGAAGAGAGGCAGCTGGCTCTGGGAGGGGCGGGTAGGCACTGGAGGCACAGGACCCGGGAGCGTGGAGAAGCAGAGGGCTTTCTCCTCCCTGACCCCCATAAGCTCCCCTGGGCCCGTTTGCGCCATACTCCAAGAGATCCCTGTGTCCTCTTCATCGCCTCTTTTTGCTTGAGTTCCTTCAAGTGAGCGCTTATTCTTTGATGCTCAAAGGGTCTTACTCAGAATGTGTCTGTGTAGCCAGGCTGCTGGTGCATGCTTGTAGTCTCAGCTACTTGAGAGGTTGAGGCAGGAGGAGCTCAAGGTCAGCCTGAGACCCCATCTCAAATTTAAAAAGTAATATAGCTGGGCTCCCTGCTTTCACCCACTCTCTAGGGTGAGACCCTCGAAGTCAGAGATCATGTGTTGTTTAAGCTCTCCAGCACCTTGGAGAGGGCCCAGCACAGGGGTGCTGAAGACTGTGGATTGAATCTCAGTGAATCCTACATAAGAATTAGGGGGAAGTTCCAGGTCCATGGAACAGCTGTGCAGAAGCATGATCAAGGATGGGTATGTGAGAAGAGCACAGGTGTGTGGGGCACAGGTGTGTGAGAAGAGCACAGGTGTGAGAAGAGCACAGTGTGTGGGGCACAGGTGCGTGGGGCACAGGTGCGTGGGGCACAGGTGCGTGAGAAGAGCACAGGTGTGAGAAGAGCACAGGTGTGAGAAGAGCACAGGTGCGTGGGGCACAGGTGCGTGGGGCACAGGTGTGTGGCAGCTCATATCTTGACTGGGAGGAGCATGATTATGACCATGTTAAACACTAGGGAGGGAGTTGAGGTTGGTTTGACAGGCAGGCAGTCAGGTGCATTGGAGGTCCTGCAGCTGGAGGGACACGACAAAGAATAGTTGTGTACTTTTCTTTTAACAAAGATCCTAATGGCCCAGGTAATGAGTGACATCTTAAAATAGGCTTTACATTTTTTAAATAAACACCTGATAATTACATATATGTATGGGGCGCCACGTGGAGTTTGGATGCCTGTATACAAAGTGTGGTGACCAACTTTGAGTGATTAGCATATTCATCACCTCTAGCATTTGTCATTTCTTTGTGGAGAGAACATTCAAAAATCCTCTCCTTTAGCTATTTTGAAATATACGACCTATTATCATTACGTAGAGACTGCAAAAGAACAGGAGAACTTATTCCCACTATCTGAATTTTGTGCCTGTTGTCCAAACCCTCCACACCCTTCTCCCCACTACCTTCCCCAGCTACAGGCAAGGATTTAACAACGGACAGGAGAAAATGGTTTGTCTAGGATGGGATCAACAGGAAGTGGTAATTGCCTGGACCCTGTGCTAAGCCCTGGAATGGGAGTATTGCATCAACAGACAAGAAGATGGAATCCAAGGGCAACCTCACTATTAATCACATGTGTGATGGAAATCCATGCTGTCATCCATCATATCAGGTTAGCAAAGGTGCTGGCAAAATTATCACCTGCATATCTCACAGAGCAACCAAGGGTAAATTGGCACACATACATGATTTGAAAAGTAATTCATCGAAGTGTATTATTACAAGCTTTAAAGGTTTTCATCTCCCTAGTTTTCCAGAAATAAAATGACTAGATCTATCTTACATACACTGTCTGAAACACATAAAGTAGAAAACAGTAACTTGATTCTAAAATGGGCAAAATATTCAAATAAACATTTCTCCAAACTCGTGGAAAAATACTCAGTATCACTAATCATTGGAGAAATGCAACCAAAACCATACCTCACACCCACGAGGATGGTGACTATTGGAAAAAACAGAAACCAGCAAGTGTGGGCCAGGACGCGAAGAAATTGGAGCCCTCATTGGTGGGAGGGTGAAATGGCACAGGCTCTGTGGGAAATAGCATGGAGGCCCCCCAAACTTAAACATGGCACTGTTATATGACACAGCAATTCCACTTTTGCATGTATGCTCAGAAGAATTGAAGACAGGATACTCGAGACAGTTTAAGACGCCAGTAAAAAGAAGCCCTGGAGTCCAGCACGGTGGCTACCTGGACACTGCGCTCATGGGTGAGAATGGCCTGGATCTCAACTCCTGCCTTTGCTGTGCCAGTCACCCTGTGCCTACCTCTCCCCTGCAGAAGGTGACCCTGGGTGGAGAAGGAGGCTTTGTGACTTTGTCATGTCTTCACCTTGTCTGCTCCTGGGACATTTTATCATCACATACAGTGTTGGGCACAACAGGGAGGCCTTGGCCAATGCATGGCTCTAACAAATGACCGTGAACTTGACTCAAAGTAACAGAAACCTGTTCTCTCACAGGTCTGAAGACAGTGATCTGAACTTGGTTTCACTGAGCTGAAATTAAGAGGTTGGTGGGAGCCACATCTCCTCTGGAAGCTCAGAGAAGAAGCCCTTTCCTGCCTCTTCTAGCCTCTGGTGGCTGCTGGCAAACCTTGACTATGGCCACATCTCTACGATCTCTGCCTCCATCACTTCTCTCTCTCTCTCACTCACTCATTTAGGGCCCCTTAGGATCATCTCCCCATTTCAAGACCCTTCACTTCCTTCTTCATATAAGGTAACATTCACAGATTCCAGGGATTAGGACATGGATATCTTTTGGGGACATTATTCACTTTATCACAATGGGCTTCAAGGATTTAGTCAGGCAGGTGGAGACTAGATCACCCCCACCATCACTATTGGCTGTCCCTGGAGAGGTGTCTGGAAGAACACCTGGCCAGATGGGCAGGGTTCTCAGGAACTTGGCCTCTCCTGCTCACCTCACTTCAGTGTCTGGGCAAAGCCTTTTGTCCAGAGAGGTTCTTTTTTCTCTGGACCCAGGTACTCATGCCTTAAGACCGGACATGAGGGGGCTTGGGGGTGGCACGAAGCAGCCCTGAAAGATAAGCATCTGTACTCCAGGCAGGGTCTCCTGGGTAAAGAGGCTTCTTGCCTTAGTTTCTAGGTTCTTGGTCACCTTGGCCTTGCTGCCTGCTTGCTGTGTGACCTTGACTATGCTGCTTTCCCTCTCTGTCCTCAGCTCTGGAGAGTTCTGAGAGGTCTCCACCAACACCATGATTTCAGGAGGTACCTGCCCCAAATATTTTCTACCACTCAAATTTTTAAGAGGCTGGGGAGGTGACTTCAAAGCACTTTTCTGAATATTGCCTGCCTGGGAGTGTTGCTCACCTCTCCAGTCCTCCTCCCCAGTCACTCAGAGAACAGTTCCACCATCCTGGGAGGGAGTGAGGTGTAGGGCCTGGATTAGACCTTCACACCTGGAAGTCTGGCTGAGAGCCACCTTAAATATCAAGCGAGCCTTTGAAATTAACACATGGTAGGCAGCAGTTTGCTTATCAACAAGGTTCACATTGACAGCGGGTTAATATCCACAGCAGAACCTGCAGTGTGAGTGAAGGTGTGCAGGACCACGGGAACAGGAGCTGGTGCTGGCCTTGGGGTGGGAGCCTCTCCTCCTAGGAGTGTGGAGTGACTGACAGCTTAATATATATATATATATATATATATATATTCTGATTATAATTATTCCAAAGTTCCCTGTGCAGTGTGCAACTGCTTGCTCTTATCTTACTGACCAGCAGGTGGCAGCACAGGAGCGCCCACACGTCAAGGTTGCGGCAAAAATGCAGGAACTGTCCAGTATCACAAGGCAAATGAAAGAGATGCTGGACTTTGAGCCCAGGTCTCAGGGACTCAGAATCCAGCTGTGTCCTCCATCTCTAGCTGTGGAGGTGCCTGATGCATAATCACACACCTTTATCAATGAGAATGAGGGCTAAACTTACTGAGGGGAGCAAGGCAAGGCAGTAAGTGGACCCAGTGTTCTCCTGGGGATGGTGTGTTGAGAATGAGAGATGATTTGAACTGCTGGGTTTGGAGGCAGGAGACCAGTTTTTTATTTTGTTTTTGCTGTCTGACTGCTGTGTGATTTTGGGCAGGCCCTGACCCTCTTGGGCTTTCCTTTTCTCATCTGTGGATTAGAGCATCCTACAGGTGCTTGCTAGTTCTCACTGCTATAGCACCAAACACTTTCATCAACTAAAAAAAAAAAAAAAAAAGGGCCAAGACCCTTGTAGTTCTTTCTGGGATTGAACGAGGCCCCAAAAGGAAAGAATGCAGGCCAGTTCTGGGCATTTGAGACATTTCTCCTGTCTTTGCCCTCCTTAGGTTTCTCGGAATGCCATTGGCCTGCCCCAGGATCCTCCATCCCACTGGTAGGGATTTGAGCAAAAAACACTGTTAGAGGGAGCCACTCTGGGTAGAAAAGGTCAGCCCTAGTGCCACTGTTGCCCAGCCATTATCTGGCTGGATCCCCTATGGATCTCCCTACATATCCCCAAAACCCACATCTCTAGACTGGAAAGCAGAAGTGGACCCTGGAAGAGGCTGTCAGCCCATGCCCTCCTGGGCAGTGAGTCATCTCTTGAAGCATTGTCTGCCCCATCAGGAAAGGTAGGGACCTGGACCACCTGCTCTTGGGGTGGAAAATACAGAGACTGGTGGCACCCCCACTCCTGTGGGCCCAGGGAAGGCCTGTGGGGAAGGGCAGGCTGTTCAGTGCAGGTGCGTGTGTGCCTGTGTGCCTGAGTGGAGTGTGCAGTGTGGACATGTGCCTGTGTGCATGTGTACATGTGTGTGTGCACATGTGCAGTGTCCTGTATCCTTCTGGTATTCAGGTTGAGGCTGCCAGCTCTTGGCTCTTTCTCTGGGCTGTAGGTGGCAGCTTGGTCCAGCCACTTGGACTCAGACTGGTCTCTGGAGAGGGGACTGCAAAGTGAGGAAGGGCACATAGCTAAAAGGAGCCCTTTGCACAGAAGCAGGTGACACCCAAGAGCAGCAGCAGCACCAAGCTGTCTGGATCCACACCAGGCATAGGGCTCAGCTCTTTCCCAGATGGTTTAATACTTAACACAAACCCCAGGCCAGGTGGTGCTACTATGCCCTTTTCATAGACAAGAACATTTTGTGTCCCCAAGGTCACATAACTAATAAGCAAGACATTCATTCATCTTGTAGATTCATTCAACAGATGTTTTATTAAGCATGTGCGATGTGTCAGGCCAACGCACAATGAACAAAACAAGACAGCCTCTGCCTCAGGGTCAGAACACTCTAGGGTGAAGGGGAGGGGTGAAGATAGTTGGATGGTTGGTAAAATTGGCTCAATCTCCTGCCCCAAGATTGACCAGAGAAGTGTGGTTAGGTGGCCCACGGTCCAAGGATGGGAGCCTATCAGGGGCCAGGCTGGATGTGTATGCCAAGATGGAAGGCAAGGGCTTCCCTGGGCCCTCAACATTGACACCTGGTCTTTCTCCTCCCATGTCCTGCTTGATGAGGGTCAAACTCTGAAGGTGCTCAGCCTGAGGCCAGGGTGGGAGTCCCTTGAACTCACAGATGCCTGGTTCCACTCAGCCTGCCAAATCAGAGCCCAGAGCCCAGGAATCACATTTTCAGCAGGTACCGCCCCCCCACCTCTAATGTGACACAACCATGCTTGGGTGCCTGTCTGTCTAAACACCCTAGGCTGCCAATTCTGCCCAGAGCCTTCACCTAGCCCCATATATGTAGTGGGCACAGTTGCTGATGAGTACTGGGCAGAGAAAGGCCCTGGCACTCCCTCAACCCCAGTCCCCACCCACTCCTCCTGGGAGGGCAGAGGAACTTGTGGGAGCAGGTGTGTGGGGGAACCTAGTTTCCCCAGTTCTCTGCACCTTGGAATGAGGCTCAGGAGCGTCGTGGGCAGAAGGCACAAGGGTGTAGGCTCTGGGAAAGCACCTGTGAGGAAGGTAGGCATGCAGGGTAGTGAGGGAGAGTGGACCCAACTTTGGGTCAGTGGAGGCCCAGGGAGCCCCAGAAGCTGGAACTGTCCTCATAGAGCAACCCCCACCCAGGATTTCCAAGTAGGGGGAAGAGCTTGGGCTGTGCTGGGGGTGAATCCAGAGCCCCCAATGTCCACCACACTCTGGATTATCATTCACCTCAGGCCTGTTCTCAGGGTTCTCTAATTCTACTGCCTAAATAATATACACCAAGCTGTAGGAAAGGGGGTCACAGAAGCAAATTCAGCCCCCTCATTCCTTACCTGCCCATCAGGCCTCTGGTGGTAGGGAAATGGGTGATCTTTCTGTCCAAACCTGTTCTGAAATGCCTCTCCTTGGAGACTGGCATCACCTCTGGCCAGTGTCCTCGGAGCCATGCTGCTGTGAATGCCTGAGAGGGAGAAAACTCCTGGCCTGGGCCTAGGGGGTGAGAGACCTGAAATGTGTCCATCTCTTCCTCTTGGGCCTGGCAGATGTGTAGCCTGCCCTGCAAGCCCAGTGACGCAGGTCAGCAGTGGGGAGGCTGCCCAGTCTGGGGGTGAGCCAGGGCCTGTGGCGGCCCCTCTGTCTAGGCCAGATGGCTGCTGACCACAGTGGGAGGGGCTGCCAACACCTCCAGTCAGTGTCCTGGCCCAAGTGCATCCCTATTCTCTTGTCTGGAAGGGCCTGCAGCCACTGTATGGAAAGGATGTACTTCTTTCCTGAGAGTGGGGTTTTGAGGTGCCCGTCCCCTGCAATCTTGCCTTGTTGGTCCCTTACCCCCACCCCAGGGTCAAACCAGACCCACTCAGACCAAGGCCCTGCAGAACCCCGATGAGGTGGCCTGGGAAGCAGGGCCTTCCCTCATGGTGTCCCCTTTCCTCTACAGTTAAGTGAGGTCAGCTCCTCATTTGCTCATTCACTCATTCATTAGTTCATTCATTCATTCATTCCTTAAACAAACATAAGGCAAGCATCTAGGATGTGTCAAGCTCTGTCCTTGGTCCTGAAACTACACAGGTAAACAGGACGAAAGAGCTCCCTGCCCTCATGAAGCTGAGTTGTTCTGCTGAGGACAAGAAGACCAAGGAGCAAGTAGAACGGTATTGTGACCGAGGTGATGTCTGAGCAAGGGCTGGGAGAAGGAGGAACCAGCTGGGTCAAGTTCTGGGAGTGAATAGCAGGGTTGGGAGGAAGCAAGAACATTCCAGGTGGAGGAAATGCAGGAGGGACCAGGAGGTGGGAAAGCGGGTGTGGTGGGGTCCAACGCATGCTTCTGCTAGTAGGGAGGTGTGGTGGGAGAGAGGGGAGGTGACCAGAAAGAGTCCTTGCAGGAGTTGGATTTGATTCTGCTCTTCTTCCCTGTAGGCCATTGTCCTCGTTTTCTGATGGCTACCTCACTCAAATTTATTGATAATGCCATGGTAGGTCTTTTAGCAAACCAAGCAGTGAGAAGTTAAAAGAAACTTGCTCAATGACATACTCTAACTCAGTGGTCAAGCCAGGATTTCCTGTGCACAGCCTGGCTCTAGGACCCTAGCCATTCTGCCACACTTGCCTTTTGGGATATGGCTCCCCTTCCTTTTTCAGGAAGCTTCTTGTTCCACAGTATTTTGCGCTCATCAAGCAACATGTAAACACACTGTACAGCTTAAAACACTGTAAGGTCCTCAGGAGGTCATCTTGTCCGTGCCCCTGCCTCTAGGGGGCATAGTAATAAGTCTCATTTTGCAGATGAGACAATTTGCCCATTACCCAGAGTCAGTGAGGTCACGTGGGAACTAGAGCTGTGGTCTGCTCTGCTCTCTACCCTAGCCCCAACCTCTTTCCTCCTCCTTTCCCCCTTTAAGACAATTCTCAGGTTCTGTTTGTCCTGTGTCCTCACCCTTCCTCCAAATTGTCAGGGGCATCCCCCTGTGCCCACCTCAAGGACAGGCACACAGCAGAGGCATACTCCATATCTCTGGATGGAATGGGTGGTGAGTACAGGAACATGCTAGGCTTTAAGTGCACATGTTCAACAAAATAGATGTGAGCTGAGGCTTGAAGTATACCTAGGAATTTTCGAGTGAGCCAGGAATTTGGGTTGGGGTATTTCTGTCTAGGGTGGGAAGGGCATTCCAGCTAAGGGAGTAGCATGTGCAAAGAGAGAGGGAGGGGATGTGGAGGAATCAAGGAATAGTAATGGTCCCATTGACCTGAGCACAGGGAGAGCATGGGCAATGAGGCTGGGGGTGGTGGGGACAGAATGGGGGGCTAGCAGCTAGGCAAAGGATCTGGGGTTCTGACTTGAGGGGCTGGGCAGTAAGGGAGAGGGGAAGTAGCTGCCCAGTGAGCCCCATGAGCAAATCGTGACCTTCCCAATGAACTTGTGCCCTCTCTGAGCCTGTTTCTCCTCTGAACAATTTGGGGGTGGTACCAACTCCCACGTACCCTCCCCCCCGCCCTAGATCTCCAGACCTTGCACAGACTTCTTCTGGGGCCACTGTCCCTTTTATAGTCCTAACAAGCAAAAAGTCTCCTCGGGTAGACATGGAATTTCTCTAATGCCCTGATCTCTTCTTGCCACGCGTGGCTTTGCTCTCCAGTGTTCTGCCATGCCTGTTAGAGGCACAGAGCCCAGAGGCTCCAGTTCACAGGGGAGCCTGGGTCGCCATGCTCTTCTTTACCTTCAAACCCTTCCTCTTGTGCAGCCCCATCCAAGGCAGGCCAGCATCATGGGTCTGGGCCTGGGTGTGGATGTGACCCAGCTCCGAGGGCGGTGCCATCAGTGGGATCACCGGTATCAACATGGCCATGGGCACGAGTGGCATCAGCTCCTCTGAGGCCCCTGGAGAGTTAGGGAACAGTTCATCAGGATCCAAGTTGGCATCGCTCCAGCCCTCAGAGCTCTCACTGTGGCCCTCTGGACTGGTGGCTTCATCCTCAGACATGGCGACCATCTTAGCCATGTCTTCTGCGAGGTTGCTGTCTGAGTCCCCTGCCCCTTGGTCAGTGGCCCCCTCAGCCTTGCTGGCTGTGTGGCCATCTGCTGTGCCATCCTTCTTCTGCTTGGAGCTGGCTGCAGGAACATCACAGTGCCCTAGCACAGGCTGGTCAGATGTCTTGGTTTTGCCCTGGCCGGTCCAGAAGAGGGTAAGCTCTTGGCGGCAGGCAGCCACCCCCAGACTGGTGAGTAAGGTGCTGGACACTAAGTACAGAAGGGCGGGCTGGCCCATCTCCATAAGGACCATGGCCACAAAGGTGACCAGAAGGCCCACAGCATAGGCCATGGTGCAGGTCACAAAGTAGACTGGGCGGGAGTGGATGTGCACATCAAAGCGGTGACAGTAGGCAACCAGGAAGCCAGGGACCATGATGTCACCAAAGCCAAGGATGGAGAAGGGCTGGTCACACAGTGTCAAGGCCGAGAAGCTGAGACGGGGCACTTTGAGCACCATGGGCAGTCGCTCGTGGCTTGAAGAATCTGCCGGGCCTAATGCAACCTCCACCATGATGCTCTCACCAGACTTGGTGAAGAGAGGTGTGACAAAGACAAAGAAGACATCAAAGGCCAGCAGTGCCAGCAAGAAAGAGGCACAGTTCTTGAGTGTGGGCAGCCGCACATGCCGCAGAACGAAAAGGCAATAGGCTACACCCAACAGGTCCTGCAGGAACCATGCCCAGCGGTCCTCATTGCGGTAGGTGACCCAGAGGATTGTCACAGTGGTGCACAGTCCTGCCAGCAGCAGCAGTGGTAGCTGCAGATAGGCACGGCGGCCAGGCAGAGGCAACTGACAATGCCACAAGGGCAGATAGCATGCCAGGGGTGCCAGGCAGCTGTAGAGACCCATGCTGGCACCAAGACCAAAGATCCCAATCATGACATAGATGAAACAGTCATAGAAGAAGTAGAGTAGTACCATTATGGAACAGGACATGGTGACCACAGCGCCCGTCATGGCTGGTGTAAATTCCACTGGTGTGTCCTCATCATTTTCATCTTCCTGGGCCACCTGGGACCCCTCGGCTGCTACTGCTTGTGGCTGATTCTGACCGCCAGGCCCCCCTCCTCCCCGGGCCCGGCGTCGCTGAAGCCGATCGGCCTCCATCAGTCCGGCCCAGTAGCCACCCACGGCCACGGTGCCCACCGCCAGGATGAAAATGACCACCATGTTGTAGTCAATGACGGGCTCTGGAGGGGCGTACATGGCCACACGGACATCGGTGTCACCCTGAGTGTGGCTGAGAATGTCAATCATGTCAGTGTAGCGGAGTACAACCACAGGGATGGTGAGATCTGGCAAAGGCTTTCGGGGGTCCCGGGATGTTGGGGTGGTGTCTGAGCACTGTTGGTTGCTGACCCGGCTGACGATGAGCAGCCCATGGGCACCTTGGTCTTGTGCCAGCCAGCCCTTGGCATGGAAGCTGCAGTTACCCCTCATAACCATGGCGGTGGTCTGGCGGAGGGGCCGCTGTTTGGAGGAGCTGGGCTGGGCCTGGTGGAAGGAATCCTCACCTGGGCACCAGGAGGCCTTGGTGCCATCATGCAGGGGCAGGAGTGGGGCATGGTGCAGGTCCCGGGGTAGGGTGACATAGTCAGAGCTGAAGAGGACACAGTAGTCCTTGCTCCAGTTCTCTGACACCACATGGACCACACCATACTCCCCCTGGGCCCCGGTGCTGAGGAGGAGGAGGCAGCCCACGGGGAGGAGGAAACCCAGGCACACCATCCTCCTCAGCCACCTACTGTGTTGTCCCCAGGGAGCAACTGTCCATAGTCCAATTCTTCTCGCAGGGGTAGGGGTGTGGCTCTTTGTCACAGAGCAACTTGGCCTCCTATCCTGGAAACCAGGGCCACACCTAACTAGTCATAAAGCCTGTTTCATCTCTGCCCAAGGACACTGCTGTAGGGTAAAAGGTTCTTCTCAGGACCATGTTCCCCAACCCTGGTCTCGGTAGACAGGTTCCAGACCTACTCTCTGCCCAGGCTCTAGTTGGGATACAGCAGGTAATTTGAAGTAAGAGGTAGGTGGGTGGGTGGGGTTGAGGGTTCCAGACAGGATTCTAGATCAAATTTGCTCTGGGTCCGTTTCTTTAGCTGCAAAGAAATGGGGATATTGGGTCTAGGCTCCTGAGCTCTGAGTTCAATGTCTAGCACCTTTATGTTTTTTTATTTTGTTATTGTTATTGTTTATAGGTTTTTCTGTTGAGTTCTTTTATTGAGCACTTGCTAAGTGCCAGAAACTTTTATCTGTACTCACTGTGACCTTTCACAGAGTTATTATTACACTCACCCAGCCAGAGGCTGCAAGCTGTCCTTCAAAGTCAGTCCTCCTTTCTACTGGTACATGACCAGAATTGATTTCCAGCCCTCCTTGCAGTTAGGAATGGCCATGCAACCAAGTTCCTGCCAGTAGAAATCAGGGTCTGTGGTGAAAGGTTGTGTAGCTGCTTGTCTCCTCTCTCTTTTCTTTCTCACAAGTCAGAACAAGGACAGGACTGTGACCTGGCTTGACTATGATGAGAAGGACAATGTCTTAAGGAATGGGAGAAAGTGGAGGAGGCCAGGTCCCTGGATGTCTGCACAAAGCAGTGACCAGGGATGCTCACCGAAGACTGTTACCTGAGAAAGATGCATGATCTTCCACCATTAGCCATTGTCTTGTTGTGGGCCTCTTTGTTACAGTAGCTTAACCTTACCCTAATATACTCAAGTCACAAATGAGTAAACTGGGACTCAGAGAAACCCAGACTGTCTTAGCTAAGAAGGTTGAGGACTCTTGTGCTGTCAAATCACTGGACTTTGATTTCTCACAAACATTTTGAGCTGGATTTTATGCCATTCTCCTTGCCTCTCCTCTGAGAGAGGTGAGACAGACTTCTAACTGGAAAGAAAGAACCTGAATAACTGTGAGCACTGGATCTGGAGTCAGGAGCCCCAGGTGCTGGCTCGGTGGGTTTCTACTCCAGCTCTGTGGCCCATGTTCTCTCACAGGTCACCCAGGATGTCCTATCCAGGCTTATCTAGGCCACCCATGATAGAGTGCAGTTGAGGAGTGGGATTGTCAAAGCAGTGGTATACACAGGATGTACCCTGGGGCCCCAGAACCAGAAGGGAGAGATGTGTGGGCTGGAGCTGATCATCTGGGTTTCCATTCTCTCCCAGCTGACCTGTGGCTGTCCTCTGTCCCTCACTAGCTGGTGCTAAGCAAGTTTTCCCTCTGATGCTGTGACAACCTCCCTGCTAGAGGTGAGCTCTGCCACCAGCCACCAGCACAGCAGCCCTATGTGCTTGGCTTCCCATGGTTTACTGGGACAGCTGCAGGATGGGATTCTGTCCCTGTGGTCAAGTCTCCAGGGCTTGTGGTGGTGTGGACACAGCATAGGCTTATGCCCCACTCCTGGACCCCCACTATACCCCAATCAGAGCCCCCAGCCCCAGCTTGAAGTCTCTTAGCCCTGCTGCTCTGTCTCTGCCCCAAGGCCTCCTGAAGGCGTGGCCCGTGCGACTTGCTGCTGATTCATGTCATTCAGGCTTTGGCTCCAACGCCATCCCCATCACTTCTTCCAGAAAAAAGTAGTCCCATTCTTACACATCACTCCCATGTCTCAGGTTTTACCTTCTGCATACCACTTCTTGCTAGCTCAGGTTTTTAGTTATTCGGGTGTTTGCCTTTTGGTTTTCTGGCTCCCACTAGCGGGGCACAAGCTCCATGAAGACAGGAATCTTGTCTGTCCCTCATGCTGTTCTCGGTCATGCTGTGGAAACAGTGTGGGTAGCGTGAGTGAGAGATTCAGTTTATTTATCGGAGGACTGAGGAACAGGGCAGGTAAGGAGAGGAAGCAGATCCAAATTCAGGCTGTCGAGTGGCAGAACCTATGGCTAACCTATACACAGTGCTCACTCAGGGACGTGGATGGTAACCATCAGGACTGGGTTCACTGAAAAGGTTGATTGAAGAGGGGAATCTTTCAAAAGACCCCCACATGATCACCAACCACATGGCTTAAAAAAATAGATATTCATTGTGTTGGCATAGAAATCAACAAGGGATTGAATGTTGTGTCCCTCAAAATTCATATTTGGAAGCCTAGCCCACAATGTGATGGCATTAGTGGTGGGACTTTGGGAGGTAATTCTGTCACGAAGCAGGGGCCTCCCTATGGGATTAGTGCCTGCCTGTCTATGTGGATGATGATACCTGTTGGCCTTGGGAGAATACCGAGAGAAGGTGACCCTTTGCAAACCAGGAACTGAATCCTCACCAGCAACTGAATTGGTCAACACCTTGATTTTGTACTTTGCAGGCTCTAAAACTGTGAGAAATAAATGTCTGTTGCTTCTTAAGCCCCCAGTCTATTGTGCTTGTTATGGTAGCCTAACCTACACACAGTCTGAAATCAAGGTGTGAGCTGAGTTGTGCTCTCTCAGACAATTTGGGTAGCTTCCATCCTTACTTCTTCCTGGGTGATGACTGGATGACTTGGGGCTACCCTGGCTTGCAGCTGTATCACTCCAATCTCTGCATCTGTTGTCACATGGCATTCTTGCTATCTGTCTCTTTGTCACTTCTCTTCTTATAAGGACACCAGTCACAATGACTTAGGGCCCACCCTAATGGCCTCATCTTAACTTAATTAATCTACAAAGACCCTATTTCGGAATAAGGCCACATTCTCAGGTCTTAAGGGGTTAGGACTTCAACTTATCTTTTTGGGGTGATAAATCAATCCATAACATATAGGTTATTTTAACCTCCAAAGAGCAAGCATGGTCACTGGCCTTCCTTAAGGTCTCTCCTACATGTCCATCCTCTTCAGTTCTGAGTCACCATGTTTGGGACCCCCACAGAGATGAAACACATCTCCCATGTCCATCTCTGGATTCTGTGAAGTGCTGGATGAGTTTAAAGGACCTTGTAAAGCAGTCACCAAGCAGAACCCCCCTGAGAGTTTGACAATCCCCTCTCCCTAGTTAGTTCTCTTTGACTTGCCAACACCTATTTGACTGCTATCTTTTGTGACTCATTTATAATGTCTTTCAAAGGATTCAACTGAATTTTCATAAGAAACATTTCTTCTTGTTTGTGTACTTCTGAGTTATCCATTAATACAACATTTAATTAGATTACAAACAGTAAATACAATGACAAAAGAATTGTCAAAAACACATTAAGGAACAAATGCAACTGAATGGTGACTTGCTTACCAGCAAGTAAGAGGAAAAGTGGGCAGGGAAGGAGGCTGCCAGCTGCCCTTTGGAGGGCGCTCATTGGAGGGGACACCAATGCATTGACTAGGGGGCATTTGGTAAGGGAGAATGCTTAGCTTGTGCGGTTCTCATCATAGCATGTGGCAGTGTCCCTACTGTGTGCATCTCTCTGAGTTCAAGCACTTAGCTTCCAGACAGACAAGCAGCCCCTCACTGAGGGCTGCTAGGGCCCTGCTCACAAGCTGGGGGGGGGGGTCTTGAATCTTTTAAGAACCAGGATCAACATGTCTGCTATGTTGGCTCTGATCAAACAACCAGTATGAAGTGAGGGTGCAGAGAAACAAAGACCTCCTGCAAATGTAAAATGGCAGAGCCACTGTGGTTCCTTGCTCAAACAATTATCATATGACCCAGAAATTTCACCATTGTGCATATCCACAAGAATTGAAACAAAATCTTTTACATGCTCATAGCAGCATCATTCATGATAACTTGGGAAAAACTCAAGAGGCCACCAAACAATGAAGAGAGAAATCGTGGCTTCTCTAGGCAATGGAACATCATTTAGCCATAAAAAGGAGTGATTTCCCCATATGTGCTACAATGTGGATGAACCTTGTATTGTGTGATTGACTCCACTGTCTGAAATATCCACAATTGGCAAATCTAGAGAAACAGAAAGCAGATTCTTTGTGGCCCGGGTTGGGGGAGGGAGGAATGGAGAGACTGCCGGGTGGGTATGGTGTCTCCATTGGGGGTTATAAAAACATCTACAACTAGATAATGGTGACAGTTGTACAACACTGTGAATGCATTTTTATTGATATAATAATTATACATATTTTGGGGTGTGAATATATTTTATGTCACTGAACCGTACATATTAACATGGCTGAAATTGTTTTATGTTATGTGGCTTTTACCATAATAAAAAGAACAAAAACAAAAGACCAAGGACCAACACCAGTCCCCTGCAGTGGACTGTCCTCAGGACAGGTCTCATTTAGGTTCTTCAGGACTCTGTGAGCCATCTGGGGTCCAGAGAACATGGGCCCACCAGATGAAGCTTACCTTCCTCCCTGATCTACACTGGGCTGGAAGAATTCTCTGAAGGCTCCTTTCCTTCATGGAGTCTGGCAGGGTGTGAAGGCTTTCAGGGACCTGTTCAACTCCTGCTTCCCCAGAAGCTCCCTCTTCTCACCCACACCCAGCCCATCAGCCCATCTGTGTGGCCACTTGGTTCCCTGGTTGAAACATTCACCTGAGCGGCTGGTGCCCTTTGGGGCCTCGGCCCACTTTCCAGGCTGTAATTCTGCTATTAGATTCTGCAGACACTCAGCCCCTGGCCTCCACATTTGACCCATTTTCCTGCTGCCCCCTTAGCTAGGAGCTGGGCTCTTGGTGCTGACAGTGAGGGGCAAGGTTTCTGCTTTCTCTTTGAACCTAGGTGGCACTTAGCTCCATCCACTCAGGGCAGTGTGGGAGGCAGATCTCACCCAGGGCGGCTGCTTCAGAAAGCAGGTAAGGCACCCAGCTCCCTGGCTCCTCTCCCGTCCTGGCTCCCTGGCCCAACACCTTCCCAAGTGATCTGGAGCTGGTGCAGACCTGGGGATAGACGAGATGGCCATTTGCTCCCTGCTCTGGGGATGAAGGTGAGAGAGGCAGGGGCACCTATCCCATGCTGCCCACCCAAGCTGGTGCCCCAACCCCCCTGGATCCCTAAGAGGCCCCCTGCTCCTGACCTAGGCCCAATAGGCAATGACATGGGCAGTAAGGGACTGTCCGGGATTCCCTGGAGTGACAGAGGAGAGGAGTTATCTCCAAATGACCTAGTGCATCCCTCATAGTGAGAGGCCTCTCTGGACTCCAAGCTGCTGGTGGGCCAGCAGGGAGGCTGGGAGGCCATGCTCCCAGGTGGAGCTGGGATGGGCTGGGGGACATTGGGAGGTGGCCTACATGAGGCCCATGCTCTGCGGGCTCTAACTCCAGAGATAAACTGAATGCTGTTTGTCCATGGACTGGGACACTGAAGAATGTCCTTGGGGAGGGTACTGTAAGAGGCGGGGGGCAGAGGGGAACAGAGAGGGCTGCCTTGCAAAGAACTCCTGCTACCTAGGGTTGAACACCATGGAGGCTGCATGGGGCCCCCTTGGATTCTCATTTAGTCATGCCACTACTGGGTGCCCTCAGGTAAGTGTCTTACCCTCTCTGGACTCCAGTTTACCCATCAGTTAAATGGGGATGGCAGCATCTACTTCACAGGCCTGAAGTGAGTAGATGAGCTTGATTTGTGAGGCCCAGAGCCCAGGAACACTCGGTAATGATCAACTGTTGGGTTGCAGAGCATCCTCTCCCCTTCTGGTGGCCCTATGTGGGCAGTTGAATTTGACCCATGAGTTGGAGGTCAGTGGCAGCCCCCACAGAGGTTGGGCAGAGTCTGGGTGGAGTGTGGAGGCCCTCCATGGCTTCTGGTGCCTTGTGCTACACAGTTGACAGCTAAGTGTTATTTTAAGGACTGGAGAGTGTGGAGAAGGTGGAAAAGAGATGCTGGGTGTATAGAACTTGTATTGCTCCCACCAAGCTGGCCTCAGTAGCTGGACCACTTTGGCTAGTCTCATCTTCACCTGGGACATGTCCCATGTCAGTCTGAAGCCTAGCCCTCCTTGCTGCCTCCTTGCCTCAAAGCTGCTTCACAGGCCTTGGTCTCCCAACCCAAGGCCTATGGCCTCCAGCCAGCTGAGGGGGGACAGAGCTCTGGACAGTGAGCCAGGCCTTCTAGCTCAGGTGAGTCATTAGGTCTCACTTCCCTCTAGTGCAAAATGGGCTGTTTCTGACCTTGCTGGGCTAGTTGAGGATTAAATAATACATGTTATAAAGGATTTTGTGGATGACAAAGCAATCTACAGGTGGCCTCAATGAAGTACTGTCTAGACTCCAAACCCTTCCTCCCTCCCTCATACATGTTTTCCCCAGATCTGGCTGCTCCAGATCTGGTCCCAGGGTGGCTGGTCTGTAGCATAGGAGCCTGGAGAGGATATCAGAGTCCTAGGGCAGGAGCCGCGCTCCCCTCAGGGAGGGCTAGCCAGGACTGGGAAACAGGGTGGCTTTTCTTCTGTTTTTCTGCACCCATGAGGAGGGTCTTAAGGAGAAATGGGCTCAGGGGACTTTTAGTGGCCTTGGATGAGGCATGGAGAAAAATTCTTTTGGGCATAAAGGAAAGGACTGTCTTGGGGTCTCAGAGGCTTCCAGTCTGCAATTTCTGGGCCTCTCCTTGTAGTATAGTGATGTGTATCACCAACTCCCTTCCTCCACACACACACTCCTTCCCTGTCCCACGAGCTCAGTCTTGTAGTAGAATGGCCTCAGATGCCTGGTCTAGGTCCAGCAGCTGCTCTTCCTTGCAGTCTCTGGATGTGGGGGCGGGGGGCGGAGGCCAGGCCTTCTCAGGCACCCCCTCTGACTTCTCTGATGACCACAAGCTCCCACAGTCCTCCAGAACCAGAGGCTCTGGATAGGTTCCTGGCATCTGTCCAGGGGCTGCTGATCACCTCTCCCCTCCCACACAGGAGGCGCTTGGAAAGAGCTCAACAGCTGGAGCGACCAGGAGCCACAGTGGTGCCCCGGCACCGCCCCTGGTCTGTGTGTTGGCCTCCCGTGTCCTTGGAACGCACTCCCATCCCACAACATGGTCCAGAGACAGCCTGACTCTCTTACTCCTCCAGCGCTGGGTGAGAGACAGAGTGAACAGTGTCTCAGCTGTGATGACTTAGCACTCATTAGTCACTTCTGGTTCTTCATGTCAGCCATGAGGGCTATCCCCCATTTTCCCCAGGTTGCCCCCACCTCCTACCCCAAATTCTTCTGGAAGTCATTGGCCCATACCCCTGTCCTGCCATTTCCTGGGTCTCCCTCCTCATCTCTGCGTAAGGGCGCAGAGCTTGGAGAATTCTCAGGACAGGGCACCCCATGTGGCCTTCAAGAACACCTCAGGTTTTCCCTCCCCTGGCAGAAGTTGTGGAGCTCTCAGAATCACAGTCATCTTTGTCTGTCCCTGGCGTCCTGATGCCACATGCTCTTTTATGCATCCATGTGCACAGGCATGCATGCGAGCGCACCAGAGACCCAGAGGCTAGATCCAGGCACCCTGGTGGAGATCTGGTGTCCCACCCACACCCTACTGCCCTTACAGTGTGGTACATGCTGGCGTTGGCCTGAGAGCTCTTTCAGTGGCTGGCATGGATGGGGGAATTGCAGGACATTAATGTCCCCTGGAAGCAGCCCTCAACCAGTGAGTGACAGGAGTTGGTGGATCAACATCTCAGGTGAGGTGGGTATGGTCCCACTCCAGCTCCCCAGCAAATGAAGCTCCAGCTACCTGCAGTGGTGCTGGTGTGTCTCCCACCCTTTCTGCTACCCTCCTTGTCTAGTCTCACCCTCCTTGTCTTCCTCTCAAATTTGTCCTAGAAACCTTGTCCCAAGGATGTGTCAGAGATACCCCTCGCCCAGCCCCAGCAGAATGTAGGCTTCACAAATGTGGTTGAAAAGATAAATATTATTTACATCAGCTGCCTCCTCACAGCAGATACCCTCATCTCCTAGTGCCTCCCCCGCCCTACTCTGGCTGCCCAACCCTCTGGTTATAGGGGTCTGGGTCAGTCCACATCTGGGGTAAGTGTTCTGCCAGCTAGTTGTCCTGAGGAGACACCTTTCCTGGTCCAGGGTACTTGTGCAGAGAGGGCCTCCTTTCTCTCTTCGCTCAGCTAGTGAGCCTGCCCCAAGGCCAGCCATTGAAGCCAGCAGGCCAAAGACTCCAAAGGTCTCTCTCTTTGCAAAGGGAGGCTGGGGCATGCCTCAGTTCTCCCTCAGAGCCCAGCTCCCATCTCACAAGAAATTTTTGGTTTTGTTTTCTTTCAGTGCTGGGGATCGAACCCAGGGCCTTGTGCATGCTAGGTAAGTGCTCTACCCCTGAGTTACACTCCTAGCCCTCCATTTTCTCACAGATGGGGAGATACCCAAAGGCAGGAGGTGGCAGAGGAGTCAAGGTGAGGGGACTGTTGGTGGGGAAGTGAGGGCAAGCCAGAGTGGCCTGCAGGGGAGTATATGTCCAAGGGTGCAAAGCAGCAAGGCAGGGCATTTCTATGGCAGTGCCACAGTGTCGATGATGTTCTGGTGGGGTGGAGTGATTTCTAGTGATGTGGCCCAATATTTGATGATGTCACCTGATTTCTAATGATATCTCCAGGGTTCCTGACCAGACCACATGGCCTTGGTTCTCAGTGGTGTCCAAAGGCATTGCTAAGGCCCAGAGGCATCATGGTGCTGGGATGCTGTCATGAGAGTTTCCCATGATGCCCTGGGTGGCATGTGGCCTCCCCACAGTTGCTGAGGACCCCAGATCTCCAGTGGGCTGGTCATGTTGTGCTCTTGGAGAAGACAGCTCTCAAAGGACCCAGCTCCCCATCTCCATCCATTTTCATTTCCATTCTCAAGGGAAGATAGGGACAGCAAGAAGCCAGAGGCTCTGGGCCTGGCTCAGTGCTGGGAGCTCTTGTCCACTCATTAGCCCAGAACTCCTGCTGGGCTGGGCTGGGCTGGGCTGGGCTGGGGTAGGGCCTTCCCAGGCTCTCAGAGCCACTGCTAGGTGGGGGAGAGGGAGTGGGAAGGTTGTCGCCTCCATGGACAGAGTAGTTGAGCTGGACTGTCATTGCCTCAGTTTCAGGTCTCAGGGCCACTTCGTGGCCTGCAGCTCAGACTGCTGTGGACTGCTTGATGCTGTGGAAGCTGACCCGGGTGGGGGACGTGGGGATGGACATGGTGCGGGCCACACGGGCACGGATCGAGTGCTTGTCCTGCCATCGATGCCACCTCTTCCGGATGGCAGAGCGGACCTGTGGACATGGGGCAGAGTGCGACCACTGAACCCGCGGCTCGGGACTGGCTCTCTCCCCTGGGTTGCCACAATCAGCAGTCAAGGTGTGTGGTGCACAGAGTTCCCAGAAGGGGGCGACGTTCACATTGTTAACACTATTGGTTTGCTGTTTGTTGGAACAATTTTCTCAAGTGAGAAAATTTTCTAATCCACATCAAGGCACTATCTGGCCTTTACCAGACAGCGCCCTCATTCCTACTCCAGGACTTGGCCTCCTCAGTTTTCAGGCTCCCCTAAAAGACAGACTGAAAGTTTTAGCTTCCAGAAACCCCCCACCCCATGCCAACAGCCTAGGGGAAAAGAACAGGCCTAAAATCATGGATGCAGATGGGTAAGGACAGGGACCTTCCCAGGACTCCCAGCAGCATCCCATGGGGACATGAGGGTAGGGAGGAGACCCAGCCCTGGGGCAGGAGGAGGTGGGAGGGGAACAGTCTCCAGTCCCAATAGCCTCAGAATCTAAGCCCAGCCCTAGCCCAGGTCCTTACCTCACTGTTGAGGAAACAGTAGAACACAGACACGAAGAAGCCCTGGGGAGGTTGGAGGGGAGCAACAAGGGACAGTCAGAGGCTTGTGTGGGTGGAGCCCCACCCAGTGTGGCTGCCCAGCCTCTCCCAGTCTCAGGGCCTTCATGCCTCTGCCAGGAGAATCCCCCTTAAGCAGGTGCAGACCTGGCCCCTCCAGAGCGGGCAGCTGGGCAGAGCAAGGGGAGGGCAGCTGTACCTGGAAGGATTCCAGGAAGGAGTTGAAGTAGATGAAGACAACTCGGGAGACCTCGTCCTCCCCAGGGTTGACGAAGAACAGCATGTAGGTGATGCCCAGGAGGGGCAGCAGCACCAGTGTGGCCTTCACAGCCTTCCTGGGATGGGGGGGGTGGGGCCAGAGTCACAGGCCACCCAGAAGGGGCAAGCTCTAGCTCCGTGAAGAGGGTGGGTCTGGGGGAGGAGGGTGGCAGATCTCAGGAGTGTTTGAGGCAGGGGGAGCTGCAGTGCCAGGAGGATCTCCAGGCCTTGAGGAAGACTCTGGCTCAGAGGCTGGGAGCACTGAAGCCCCCAGGGTGGGGCAGGTGGGAGCCTGGTACCTGTACTGAATGGTCTCAGACGTGGTGGATGCACGGAGCTTGGTCATGAGGATGCGGACGATATTAAAAAGGAAGATAAAGTTGATCTGCAATGTGAGCACACAGTGGGCACAGGGCAGCAGGGATATGCAGGATTGGGGTGCTAGAACAGATAGGCCAGGCCCTCAGCCTTCTCAATGCCCCTACTGCTCTCCCTCTACCTAGTGAATATCTTCACATTAATTCTTGGCCTGGGGCTCCCTCTGGGAAGCCCCACATCTAAGCAAAGGGGTCCTTTCTATCTAGGGCAGGCACTGTGACCTATCTCCTGCCCCCTACCCAGGTTCTTACCAGCAGGACCAGGATCATGGGGCCTTGGTAGATGTAGTCAGTGTATACCCCAGGTCGTTTGCCAAACCAGCACCTAGAATGCCAGAGAAGGAGGAATCATCCACTCAGTTTCAGTGGCACAGGGAGGGCCAAGGGCTTGGCCAGAGCACAGTTGGGCTCAGCGCCAGGATGTGGGTGCCCCGACTCCAGCCCTGGCAGAAGGCCAGGCCTGTTGGTCCCACTGCACTGCCCTTAGTTATCCCACCTGTGAAGCGGACAGTGTTCTTTGTTGTGGGGTGGGAAGTTGGAAGCAAGCACTGAGGAGGGAGCGGGACTATGGAAAAAGCCATGGAGTGGTCCAGAAACAGGCCAGAGCCCAACACAGCATAGCTTCCTTAGTCCAATCCCCTCTCTGTGGCCCCCAGGTGGTGCCTGTGGCTGATCAAGCCCACTGGGGTGCTGGTGGAGTAGACATCCAACAATTAGCAGTCCTTGTCTGAATCTGTCCAATTGTGGCCTGAACCTTTAAAGGGAGAACTTCGCAGGTGCCACCTGCCTGGTGCAGGAGGCAGAATTGCTTTGCTTTGTCCCAAGTTGCCCTCCAGCAAGCTCCAGGGAGTGGGTGGGGACAGGGCAGACTGGAACAGGGAAGACTGGAAGTCCTGTATCCTTTTGATCACATAGAACTACAGTAACTAGATCTTACGTTGTGGCCATAAACCAGAAATTAAAGTTTTATGTGAGATCTCTTAATTTTTTAAAGGTTGGCACAAAAATCAAGTTTTCAGAAAACACCACGCAGCTATCTGTGGGCCAGATCCACCTTTGGGCCTTTCTCTGGTGGGCAAGTTTTTTCCAATTTCCCACAGCGAGAACTCTTCTGCAATGTCTGCATCTTATCACCAGGTAGAGCATCAGGGCTGTGCAGACCCCTTTATTCAGCCCAGGAATCATTTTCCCTCCAACACACACACACTGCAGATGCAGGCACCTCTGCCCAGGGTTTCCCATACTCCCGCCCTGAGACCCAGCCCCGCCTC
The DNA here is from genome assembly GCF_047511655.1 of Castor canadensis. Classification (NCBI taxonomy): domain Eukaryota; kingdom Metazoa; phylum Chordata; class Mammalia; order Rodentia; family Castoridae; genus Castor; species Castor canadensis. Next base: position 22,509,369 of record NC_133396.1, on the reverse strand, counting down.
CTCCTCATAAACGTGGCAGATAATTTCTCATGGTCCTGTGCATGCCCGCTCTGTGGGGGAGGGGAGGAGCTGCCACTGGAACCCGCAGTCAGACCACCCGACAGCTCTGTCCTGAGGATACTTATTTGGTAGCCATCCTGGCTTCCCTCCTGGCTGCCTTTCCTTCCTCTCTGAGGGTCTCAGTCTTAGCTGCACACTGGACTCATCTGGGTGGGTATTTAAAAAAAAAAAATCCCAGTTCCCAGATCACACCCAGGATCCAGAGCATCCAGCTATCTGGGGTGCAGCTGGGCATCTGCACTTTGTAGTGTTTCCCAGGTGATTCTCAGGATGCATGGTTGAGAAGCCCTGCAGATAAAGTCTAGTTTTCAGGGATGACTGGGAACTCAAGACTCTCCTTCACAAGGAAGGTTCCAGAGCTGGAAGGAGCCTCTGAAACCAACTGGACCTGTTTTCGTGAGATCAATGGAATCTTCTTGTTAAAGCATGTTTTAATGTGCATAGAAAATATTTAGTTAGCATTTACTATGTGTGAGACACAAATCTACAGGCTTAATATGTATTTATTAGTGATGTTATCCCACCACAACCCTCTGAGGTAGGTGCTATTGGGGTGCCCATTTTGCAGATGAGGAAACTGAGGCACACTGTAGTAATTAGCCCAAGGTCAAGCAGATATTTAATGATAGAGCCTAGCTGCAGAGATTGCTCTCATTGAAGCTCAAGAGAGATAAAGGAACCAGGACCCTACCTGTCTAGCTTTACCTCTGGCAGAACAGTGGTAAGGTCCTTCAGAGTGAGCCCAGCCCCTACCTTTCTGCCTTTGTAGGTTGTAGCAGCCTCTCCTCCTTCCCCAAGCAAATAAAATAAATAAATGATGCTGAGGTTCTAACAGGAAAGTGAAATGTCCCAAGGCCCTTGGGGAATGTCCAGCAAGAGCCAGGTTGGAAACCTCGACCTCAGAACTCAGGAAGGTGAAGGAGGTGACTTACTTCTCATTGTCATAGTACAGCTTCCCGATGGCCCAGGCCACAATGATGGGGAAAGGCACACCTGGGAGAGAGATGGGCTGTCACAGAGCTCTTCAGCCAATGCTGGGGGATGCCAGGTTTGGAGAACCCCATTGCAGCCCAGGGCCTAGAGGAAGCAGGGTTTCTGGGGATTGAGCTTGAGCTCAAATGCCTCCTTCATGGTGACTCTGTCACCCCCACCCCAAGAAGGGTGCACACACCACCAGCCCAACATGGCCTCCATCTCCTAGACCCTAGCCCGTTAGCCTGTCTGGATGAAGAGAGGCTGGGCCAAGGCCTGCCTAGCTCACCCCAGCCGATGCAGATAAACATCCATTTGCGCAGCCGGTCGGTGGAGTAGGTGAGCACGATGGCCGTGTGCAGGTAGCAGCCCTCGCCAAACATCCAGAAGAAGTTGGTCACATGGAAGTAATTGTAGGCAGCTGTCACCAACCTGCACCAGCCCTGCCCCCCCCAACAGAGGTGTCAGTGATTAGGGGATTGAAGGGGAACAGGGGCAGCACCCCACCCTGTGTCTCCTTAGGGTCCTTCTTCTATTTATGGGCACCAAGGCCTGGCTGGGGACTCTCAGCAGGGCAGCACCACCTGGGCTCCTCTTCTGATCCTGGACTTGTCCCTGTCCTGCTTTCCCTGCTAGGACATACCACATTGCTCTGGTGGACCTCGGGGCTCATGGTGAGCTGGACCACGAACCACGTGGCATTGCGCAGGATGAAGGCTGAGATGAGGTTCCAGTGGATGATGTTTCTCAGACACCGGATGCTCCTGGGGCAGGAGGGAGCCATGCAGGCAGATGACAGGAGAGAGAGAATGAGGGACTGAGCATCACTCCAGTCAGGATTCATGGATGGGGGAACTGAGACTGAGCGTGAGTGGGGCTGGCTGGCTAGGTCACAGACAGGTGGCCACAAGACTCTCCTGATGCCCCACAGGGCTTTTCACAACTGTGGCCATCCAGATATATCCTGGGAAGAACCTGCTTCTTATTGAGGGTCCCCCTTCAATCCCTGCAGTGCAAGGACTACAAGTCAGAGTTAGCAAATCCTCCAACGGGAAGTCCCCTCCTGTCTTGCAGCCCTGATGCTCCACTCCTGCTCCCATTCTACTCAGGTCCTAGCACATTCCAACTCAAAGTGGGTTGCCACTCCACCTTTAGGGCTCCACCTGCCTGATCACCCTGGATAGGTTCAGACCAGCCTAGGTGTGGGTGACACAGGTAAGTCTGTGCTGTGTCCTCCTCCACCCTGTACCCTCAGCAGCTTCTGGAGCTCTGAGGGCTCTGCCAGAGGTTCCAAGAAACCCGAGACTCCATTAGATCTTGCCCCCTCCCACTGAGGACAGAGACAGGACATCTGTTCTTAGCAACCCCATCCCAGAGTTACCCCTGCCTCTTCCTTCCCTACTGCTCGAGGGCCCAGGAATAGCAGGAAGCAGTGCACAGTCTTCTCACCTGAGCCGCAGAAAGAGGACAAAGGCCACAAGGAGGGCCACCAAGGAGATGCAGTGACCCAGGTAGTTGATGATGACGGCAATATGGTAGTGAATCTTGCTCCTCTTCTATAGGAGGAGAGAGGCAAAGATGAGGCTCCCCCACAGCTGCACCCCTGTGCCAACTGGACCAGAGCAATTGTGTGGACAGCACCCGGGATGGTGGGGACAGAGTGGGCAACAGTAACAGGGCTTCTCTGCTCCTGGCCCCCTCTGTGTGTCAAGCCTTCCCTGCAGTATCACCACCCACTTGAGGCTGCTCTGTTCCTGAATCCCAGACTGTGCCAGATATGGGTTTAATTGTTCACTGTGGACACAGCTCACCATGCCACATGAACATACATCTGTGCCTGCCCAGTGTATGCTCTCATGCTCACAGGTGCCCCCATTCCCATTCTGTCCTAATGCCAGGGGCCTCAGTGGATGCAGAGATCCTGGTCCCCTAGGACCTGTTTCCACCCATTTCTGAGTTGAGTCTTCACTGACTCACCCTTGGTTCCCTGCTGCAAATGCAGCCTGCTGCTATTCCCCAGGAGAGGGAAGAGCAGTCCCAGTGATGGAAAGGGTAGATGCTACACATGCTCCCCTGGAGGCTCCATTTCTCATTTCCCAAGGCCTCCCCTTCCCCTGGCCCAGGAGCTGCTCCAAGAGAATGGGATCTCTCCAATTCCGTAATTTTACTTCTTTTCTTTTTTGGCGGTACTGGGGATGGAACCCAGGGACTTGTGCATGCTAGGCAAGCATTCTACCACTGAGCTATATATATCCCTAGCTTTTGCTAATTTTGTTTCTAAATTAATTGAATATATGAATGGAAATTACTGTGCCCTCTTTCTAATAATCTTAAGCTCCAAAAGTGAGGAAACCTTCTCATTCACAGAGGGTTTTCTTATCTGCCATCTCCTCAAACCTCCAAAGCAACACTAGGGGAGGAGTCAGAAGAGCATCTGGAACTTATTTTGGAGAAAAAAGCTCAGAGGTATGTTGACTCACTCAAGGTTACCCAACTGCCCCTTACCTGCACACGCAGACTGGCAAGATGCTAAGGCTACACACAGGTCTCTTCTCCATAAAGGGGGACTAGTTGGTCACCAGTGCCCAGCTCTCTGAAGACTCCTCCCCTCCCCCCAGAGCCCAAAGCCCCCATCCACCTTTTTTTAGATCCCAGGAAGGCAGGGCCTAGAAACCCAGAGCCTGGCACACAATTGGGCTTTATAACTATGTGTTGAGTGGAGGAAGCAGAAAGAGAAGTGGAAAAGCTGCTGGCTTGGAGAAGGGGATCCCTGCTTGTACCTTCCTCCCTTACCACCATTCACAGGTTCTGAGCTGGGCTGAGGGGTAACTGTCCACAGAAGTTGGCAATACCGAAGTGCCAGAAAGCTGGGTTCCCAGAGGCCTGTTCATCCTTTCAGAGCCCCTGATGAACTCCTGGCCTTCCATAGGCCTTTCTGTCCTGCCCATCTTCTGGATGAAAAACTGAGGCCCAGACTCACCCAAGAACAAGGGACATGCCTCGGTAGCAGGACACCTAGCTGGCATCCCAGAGGGGCCCTCCAGAGCGCTCTGGCCACACCAGCCCCCACGTGGTCCAGGAAGCCCAAGTTGTTTTAAGAACTGGCTTGGGGCATAGGCATCCAGAAACATGGCAGGAAATCACATGAACGGCTCAGGCTTCAGCCAGGCTGGGACCCAGGAAGTGTGAATGAAGGCAAGGAGGGGGAGACAGAGAGGGGAACAGAGCAGGGGGCCCAGCCTGCCATGCAGTGCCTGTGGCAGATGCAAGGAGCCTATCCAGAGACTCCCAAAGATCCGCACACATCAGAGCCTATCTGGAGTGGGCACTTGGTTTCCTTTTATTAAATTTTCCACAAATCGATGCTGAGAAGCCCCTGGGTAATAACATCTGCAGAGCTGAGGCATTCATTCCCAGGTCCAGGCCAGCCCAGTGAGCCGGGTGGCAGAAAACACCTTCTGTCAGGGACTCTGGACCCCAGTTGGCAAGTACCTGGGTTGTTGGGTTTGGGGTAGGGAGGAGTCATTTATTAGGCACCTGCTGTATTCTGGGCACTGCACTGGCCCCTCACCAATGTTATAGCTTTTCATTCTCACAGTTGGGCTCTGAGGTGGGTACTTGCAGCCCTGCTTTTCCAGTTAAAGAGTCTGTAGTATCAGTTAAGCTACGCAGCCAACAATTGGTACCTTGGTCTTGCTAGTTTTAAAATCCCTCGCTTCCCTGCACCCATGGTGCTTTTCTTGGGGTTACAAAGCAGGGACTAGAAACAGAGTCACTTTCTGGTGCTTGCCTCCTCTGTTCTGGGCTCAGGATCCTCGGGGACTCATGAGAGCTTTTCTCCACAGAGGCTGAAAGGGAAGAATGGGGACAAACGTTCCAGGAGGCAGGGGCTCTTTGTGACTTCCCGAGCCGTGGGTTTAAGCTCCGTCTCTCACTTGCTGCACAGGCCTGATGAAATCTGAGAGCCTGAAAAGACAGCTAGAGAAATGACAGTGTCCCCCGAGAGCACAGACAGACTGAGTTGACAACTGCTATGATATGAATGTGTCCCTCACAGTTCGCATGGGGGACTTGATCCCCAATGCAGCAGAGGTGGTATGAAGTGGGACCTTTAAGAGGCATTCAGAGGGACTAGGGGTATACTCACATGGTAGAGAGTGCTTGCTTAGTAAGCACAAGGCCCCGAGTTCAAACCCCAGTACCACCAAATTTAAAAAAAAGAGAGATACTTTCAGATGATGAGGGTTCTGCCCTCATGAACGGGTTAGTGCTGTTCTCGTGGGAGTGTGCTCATTTCAGGAGTGGCTTTCCTATAAAAGGATGAGTTTGGCCCCCACTTGCTTTCTCTTGCCCTTTCTTTGCTCTTCCTTGAAAGGATGATGAAGCAAGAAGGCTCTTGGAAAATTCCAGCTCCTTGACCTTGGACATCCCAGCTTCCAGAACCATAAACTAATCAATTTCTGTTCATTGTAAATTACCCAGTCTCCAGTATTCTGTTACAGCAGCACAAAACAAACTGAGACAGTCACCAATACCCCGAGAGATGAATGCATCCAGAAACACCCAAGTCAGGACAATTTCTGTTTCTGACATAAAAGAAACAGACCAGTTTCTGAGAAACTTCCAGAAACAACCAGAGGTCTAGAAAGACAGCAGTACCTTAAGAGACCCCTAGCAATACCCTGAGAGGTGACAAATGACACCCCAAGAGAAAGCCCAGCAGCACTCTATAAAGAGTAGTCAATGACACCTGGAAAAAACAGCCAAGGGACAGCCAGTGACCCTCCAAGAGATATCCAGAGACAGTGACTGCTAGGAGGCAGCCATCAAGAACTACAGAAGCAACCAGACTAGGACAGGTAGACAAGGGGGCCTGACCAACAGAGGCTCTGTTCCTGACCAGCAGGTTCACTGAGGAAAGTGGATTAAGTGGGGTGCTTGGAAGAGACCACTGTGCTGTGCCCTCAGTGAGACTCTAACAAGCAGTTCCTGCCTGGCTGATTTTAACAGACTCAGCAAGTCACCACTTTGTCCCAAGTATTGGTGCTGTTGGAGCTGTCCTGATGTCCTGCCAAGACGGCAGCAATGAGATCTCCACCACTCCTTCCAAGTGTCCCCACCTCAGATCACTCCCCATCCCTGCTCACGCCACTTGTGGCTCTTCCTGTCCACCTGGGCTTCTTGAGTTGCTCCCCTTACTCCACAGTGGGTCCTCAGCCCTTTGTTCCTCAAAGCACGAATAGCAACAGCAGCATCCAGAGGCATGCAGGCATCTTGAAAGACAGGGTCTTAAGCCCCACGCAGGATGCAGAGTCTCTTTGTGTCCTGGTGGCGTGTCCCCTCAGGATGTGCTCAAGGCTCACAACTCCTTGTGCTCCACAGAGTGCGGGGAGGGGGAGCGGACAGAGTGTGTGCAAATGTAGGGGAGCAGGGAACAGTGGGTAAGGCTACTGCAGTGGAGGGAGGTATTGTGGGTAGGCCACTGGAGGCTGGAGCAGGGTGTAGGACATATTCCCTGGTGATGTGTGTGCACGTGGAGGTGGGTTTCCTCAGTCACCTGGCTTCCGGGTACCCTCAACAGTCCCATTCACAGGTAGACATTGGTAAACCTATCACTTTGCAGTACCCCAGGGCACAGATGCTTAATTAAGGCTCAGCCCAGGTGGGATTGAGACACTTGCCACTCATTTAATTGGAAACTTGCCTGGTAGCAGCTGAGGGGCGGGTCTTGGAGTGGGGAGGGGTCCAAGGCTGGGGGTTGGCAGAAGAGATGGGATTTTCAGTCATTAAATGAGTTGATCTCAGAGTGGAGAGGCAACCAGGCTAGCAATGGCTGCCAGGGAAGGGGCGGCAAAGCCAGGCAGAGGTGAGCCAGGTAGGGAAGGGTCAGTGCGTTATGAAGGGGATGTGTGTGAAGGGCAGCTTCACACAGAGGAACTACAGGTTCCTCTGCCCCTGGTGTGCATGACCACCACATCTGACCTCCTAGGTGAGATAGAGCTTCCTCCCCAAAGGCAAGGGCCACCTGTACCCTCCTACTACCAGCAGGTCGAAGCTGAGCTATTCTCAGCCCTTGGGGGAGAATAGCTATGTGTTCCAGGTCACACAGTGGGGAAGCATTGGCAGCAGCCTCAAGTCCAAAACTGTCTGCCCCCCAAGTTCACAGTGTTCCCATTATACTACCAAAGGGGGAGTCATAAGAAGCAATGTCCCCATCCATCCTTGCCTAACCCTGCTGGTGGAGAGAGGGAGAGACCCCCCCATCCTGGACAGGGGTGGCAGCAACAGGGCGGGGGGGGTGCTAAGGAGAGCCAATGAGCTACCCTTGAGTCTTTGAAGGGTGCTGCTGGGAAAGGGGGGGCTACTGAGTACTGCCAGCAGCCAAATAGAAGGAAGGGGTATAAATTAGAGTAGATGATCTGGGGACCCATGAGGACTTGGTTCTGGCAATTGGACATGGGTGGGGTGGGAGAGGCTGTGGACCAGCTTATACCTATGTCTAAGGGCACAGACATATGCCCTTGAGTGTGTGTATGATGGGGGGGAGGGTTTGTCTGTCCAATGGCGTTGCAGCTGGTGAGGCACCATCTGCCTCAAGATCTGCAGACCCAGAAGGGCTAGAAGAGCATCAGGTGAGTGCAATGAGGTGCCTGAAGACTTCCTGCCCACCTGTGCCTCCCCCACTATACCCCACTCTGGGCAGGAGCCATGGTTCTAAGAGTTGCCACAGCACTCAGCTGCCTTTCTGAGTACAAGCCCCATTTCTTCTCTCTGTTTCCTCTACCATGTGTCAGGGAATACGTCCCAGCCCAGCCTAACCCTACCCAAGCTCATCAACTCTAACCTATTTCCTAACCTGGAGCCCCCTTCTGTCCCGTAGTCCAGGAGAGTCCCCCTCCCCTGCCCCAAGCCTGCTCAGATTGGCTCTCAGTGAATGTTCTGCGCTCAAGTCTGACAGTCAGGGTGCTGGGCCAACCTAGTCCAGTCTTGGATGGACTTGAGATACCTCGATGCCCCCCACCCTACATCCCCAGGATCTCTTCTGGCCAGCAGGGCAGCAAGGTGAAAGAGTTCATCTTTTCTGACTAAGAATTAACTCATCTTCCTGGTTTCTAGAAAGAGATGGCTACTCAATCCCAATAGCCTGGGGAGGAACTCACTAAAGTACTTGGAGAAGCTGCTCTCCCCTCATCAACTTTGATTCACTTGGGTACCTGACTGTGGGCAGAGGAGACCCTGGACTCTTGAGGTGGTTAATTTTGACTGTGAACTAGAGACGCCTAGGAGATTAGTAAAGCACTCCTCTGGGTATGTCTGTAAGGGTGGGTGTTTCCAGAGATCATGAGGGCTCTGACTTAATCAATGGTTTAATCCATTGATGGTTTCAAAATTTGAGTAGACTTGGGAGGGGGTGGAACTACCGGAGGTGGGGGTGGCTAGAGGAACAGGTCACTGTGGGTGCATCCTTGGGGACTCTTTCTTGCTCTGACCCCTTCCAGGTGCTGCTCTACTCTACTTCCTGGATGCTCTGCTCTGCCTGCCCTGCCATAATAAACAAAACCTCTTAAACCGTGAGCGCAAATAAATCTTTCCTCCTTTAAGATGTTCTCTCATATTTTGGTATTAGCTATTCAAAAGTAACATAACTCCAAAACCAGAGACTCCAGGCTCTGACACTCTGACCATATAACCTTGCATGAGTCACTCCCCCTTTCCAGGCCTCAGGTCTCCCCATCTATAAGGTAAATGACTTGTACCTCTCTCTTGCCCCATCAGTAGGTTCCCCTGGGAACTCTTGTCCTCCTTGGACAGTTCAATCCACCGGACATTGGATGTAGCTCTGGTATGTAAACAAGTGTTCTGGGCAATGCTTACTACAAGGCAGGTCTGGGACCCTCAGGATGGGATGGAGGGTCTCCAAGGTCCTTCCCAACCCAGATCTTTTAGATGAAGGAATTCTCAGGACCACCTTCCTTGCTCCAGAAGCCTGGAGTGGCAGCCTGGGGTGACTTCACATCTGCCCTTCGCTCTGCTCACTCATTTCAGGCCTCTGCCTCCCTTGCTCAGTACCCACTCCAGAGGGTGTAGAGGCAGGTTAAGGGGCACGAAGGGTAGCAGCAACACCAAGGGAATAGATATATTAATGCATCTGTCAATTGTCACCCTCGAAAGATTATTTGTGATGGTACTCTTTGTAAAAACTGAAGGCCAAATATAAAGATTGCTTAGATAAGTTATGCTACATGTGGACAATGCATATTATGCAAATGTAAAAAAAATTAAGATGTTCTTTATGTGCTGGCAAGGAACAATCTCCAAGATAGATGGCTACAAGAAAAAAAGCAAGGTGTCAAGTATGTGTTTGTAACGTTTGGGTAAAACCAAAAAGTATACATAGACTTAATTTTTCATCCATGCAGAATACTTAAGACGCTGAGCAGACAGCTGCCTGGGAGAGGGGTGAATCCAGTGACTGGGGACGGTGGTGGGAGGGAGACTTCACTCAATTCCCATTTGGAGTGTTTGGACTTTGTATTATGTAGAAGTAATAGCTACTCAAAAACATTAAAAATTTTCAAAGGATCTTCCATCCCTGATTCTGTCACAGCCTCCAGGGCTGGACCTTGATGTGTCTCTCAGGTGTGGTGGATGGAAACAGGTGAGGATCCTGTGTCTGTCTGGCCTGACTGCAGCCCACCCCTGCCCTTCCGTGGCCGGTTGGCTGGCTCACCTCCTCATTGAGGATCTCTTGGCACTCAGAGTAATTCACCCGTGCAGCCCAGCTGCCATTGGTCAGACACTCCCGGTAGCCATTGTCTAGAAAAAGAAGAGAACCTGTGAGAGAAGAGTGGCCTGGCATCTGTCTGCTCATTCCTCTGTCCATATACTCATCCACAGGACCTGCTGGCTGGGGCTATTGAGTGAAGCTTGGAGTTGGATTTCCTGACCAGCCCCAATTCTGCCTCTTTCTGCCCATTGGTCCTCACAAGGAAACAGTGGTTCCCTAACACCCGCCATGCAGCCACAGTGATCCCTATCCGAGCTGGCATGATCATGAAGCAGGACTGGCCTGTGGACAGGCCTGGCCAGCTGCCTGGGCAGCCTCCTGCAAGCCCTACTTGGTGGCAGATTTTGTGGTGGGTGCTCTCCTGAGATGCCCCCATTTTGGGTCCTGCATGACAGCAAAAAAGAATGATGAGACCCTGTGAGTCAACAGTCACATGGCTGGGCAGGATCTGGGGGAAGGATGTATGGTGACAGCTCATGTGGCCAATTTCAACAATGGTTTCTCATGGCAGGACTACCCGTGGTGGAGGTTTATATGGGCGGTCTTCACGTGGCAGAGTTTCATGAGGCGTGGGGGCTCACAAGGCAGGTCTTGGGGGGAAGGTCCCCATGGTGGCATTTTCCTATCTAATGGCAGAGTTCTTTTGGTGGGAATCCATGGCACAGCTCTCTCGGGCAGAAAATGACAGGTTACAGGGGTGTGCCAGTGATGTCCCATGGGTGGGTCTCATTTGGATGGTGGCTTACTATAAGACCTGCTGCCACTGCTCCTGGACTGCCCCATGGCATTGGGAAAGAAGGCAGGAGAGCAGCCCAGGGAGGATGTGCGGCCATCAGCCTGGACTGTGGCCAGAACCTGTCACCTTCTAAGGAGATGGGGGTGGGAGGTGAGGCACACTGTCTGGCTTTAGGGCTCTGAGAGAGGCAGAGCTGCCCAAATGGTCTGTCTTACCCATCCTTCTGCCTAACCCCATAAGTCACCAGGTCCTGAAGGAAGAAAGAGTTGGAGAGGTTCTAAATTCTGTCTCATCTCCTCCACTGCGAGGTTGCCTGCCTTACCCAGGGCCCTCCTCACATCGGTGGTGCTAAGTTACCTTGAGTTAATTCTGGCTCTAACTGGCTCTGACTGGCTGCAAGAGAAATTGAGCACAAAGTTATCTGCTGGAGCCTCCCTTACTTCAGCCTCTCCATGGTTTCTAGGGTTCCTTCTGACCTGCAGGGCTGGAATGGAGCTGAGGCAGCAGCCGGGTCCCAGTCCTTGGGCTTGGAGCCCTGCAGCAACCCAGGGGAACCAGAGGCCAGGCTCAGCTAAGGCTGTGCAGTTGGAGTGACCTCTGGGGTCCCCTCATTTATAGAGGTGAGGCTGCTCCAGTGAATTCCTAAGGACCATTAGCCTGGGACTTCTTTCTCTGCTGGCAGCATCAGGACCAGAGGGAGATGTGGGTGGTGTCCTGAGGGACTTGATATCACTCCCCAGGATAGGGGGCTGCATAGCGGTGGCCTCTCTAACCTGAAGAGCTGCTCAGGCTGCAGTGAACTCCAAGGATTTTCATAGCTCTGCTCAGTCTCACTGTGAATGGACCAAAGTCCCAGGCAGAGCTGCACCCTGGGCAGGGTTGGCAATGAGGCTGCAGATACTCTTCTCATTGCTAAACAAGGGCTAAGCCCACCCCACACCAACCCCCAGTGCTGAGTATTACAAGGTATTCTCTGGGGTGTGCAGCTAGGACATGAGGCCAAGAACCAGGGGAATTGCTGTGGATGAGAAGTGCCTGGAACGAGAGGCTGCTTGTAATGTCTGCTAAGAAAGGAGCTTTGGGCAGACACCTGGCGGGCAGAGGCATGAGGCAGTGGGATTTGTACTTGGTCCTGCCTTGAGAGAAGCAGCACAAAGCAGTGTTCAGAACAGAGTCCCTCAAACTACTCTGCCTGGGCTCAGATCCTGGTACCACCAGGAGTGAATCACTTGGCCTCTCAGCTTCCTTATAAGGCAGAAAGATCTGTTTATTTATCTAAGTTTTGGTGGGACTGGGGTTTGAACTCAAGACTTTATGCTTGCAAAGCAGGCATTCTACTGCTTGAGGCATGCCTCCAGTCTAATTTTTGGTATGGCTATTTTTTGGAGATGGGGTCTACCAAACTATTTGCCTAGGCTGACCTTGAACTGTGAGCCTCCTGATCTCAGCCTCCCACTTAGCTAGGATTATAGATGTGAGCCACTGGTGCCTGACTAGACAGAAAGATCTTGGGGGTGATTCCCACCTGGCTAACTGAGCATTTTTCACGAACATGTGCACTGTGCTTGGAAGCTTACCTGGCATATGGTGTAAGCTGTTATGTTTATTATTAATTGTCTCTGAGCTGTATTTATACAATCTTACATAATACTGGGAACATATCACTTGCCCTTGTCAAAGGGGGTACTAGTAGAGGTTATGGAGGAGTCCCCTCAGCTTAAGAGTCCCCCTGACACATGTACCCCACATTTGAGATGGAGTGTCTGATACCGGTCCCCAGGCTGGGCCATCCCAAGCTTCAGGCTTTGGCTGGGAGAGACAAATTGATCCTGAAGGAAATCAGTCCCCACAGGGGGACTCATTGCCAGGGAGGATGTGACCTTGTCTTTAATTGCTGAGCTGAGCAGTCCTCCTGAAGAATCACGGGAAAGTAGATATTTTTGGAAATGTTTCCCATCCCTTTGAAGAGCCGATGCAGCGGGAGGGAGCGCACTAGGAGAAGCCTAGAAGTCCTGGCAACGCCTCATCAGTAAACGAATTAATTAGTGTCTGATGATAAGGTGCAGCTCTGCCTCCCCCACCCGCAGGGGCACCTGCATAAAGGAGGGGTCTTCTAGTCTTGAAATGTCGGCCCCACATGGAGGGACCAGCACCCCATCTTCTCTCCTGAGATCACAGAAGGAAGAGTGAGGGAGTCCAGAGGGTGCCCCACCCCACCCCCATCCATCCTGCAGATGGAGAAACTAAGGTTCAGAGGGCCAAGACTGCTGGCTTTCACTGACGTCCAGGCCAAGGTATGCTATGCTTACAGTATGGGGTCATGGCAAGTCACCCTTGGGAATAAGAGTGGAGGGTGCTCATGGGGAGCAGTCAGGGTTGGCAACAAAGGTAGGCAGGGCCGTGACCACAGAGGCCCAGCAGGTCCCACTCAGGAGTGCAGACTCAACTGTAGCAGCAATGAGAAGCTTCACGGCAGGTGAACAATGAGGGTGTGACAGGGTTAGAGTCCAAACTAGGGTTAGAGAACAGGGTGCCTGAGACTGGGCCGTGGCACAGGGGAAGGAGGGTAGGTAGGGTTGAACATGAGGATCACCTTAGAGGTGGAATGGACAGGCCCTGGTGCTGCCAGAATCTCTGATGGGTAGTCCCAACGCTGCTGTCCTGGGGGCACCAGAAAGACTCAGCATGAAGTGTGGAGCACTGGACAGGCTCTGACTCCCAGATTCTGATTGTCTCCAAGCTCTGTAATCTTAAGCAGGATATTAACCTCTCTGGGCCTCAATTTCCTTATGTAAAATAAGCCCTACTAAATTGGAGGTTTAGGGTTGTAGTCGTGGCCAAGTGGGTAAATTGTAGGCTGGTAGACTGTGTACCCCAAACTCTCCTCTTTGCTTTACTTGGCCTTTTAGGTCCTTCTACCTAAGTCTCCTCTCCTTAGACCCCATTCACTTGCCACCCTTCTCCCAATCTTTCTTTTCCTTCTCCCAGGCCCCCTCCCATGGCCAGATGTGGTTACAGACGCTCGAATTTACTTGATTTGGCTGTGCTAGCCTTCTGCTCTGTCCAAATGCTTCTTGGGGAGAGCCAGGGTCACCATTCTAGGCCCTTTCACTCCTCTGGTTGTAATCCCCAACCTCAGTTGACTCAATCTATCTGGTAAAGGAAGGGAGGTAGAGGTGGGAGGAGGAATTCAGGAGGTGGGAATTGGAAGAAGCCTTAATAACTAGTCACCCAGCCCTCTGATCTTCAGATGAGAGGTCAGAGGGCCATAAGAGAGGAAAATGTGCTGAAGGTCACATCATGATCCAGTGATCACCTGGTGTCCATGGTCACCTTTTGCACCCTCTTGGGGCTCTGGGCTCATACTCACTAAGCTCCAAGGTCCCATACTAGGAACCTCAGCAACAACGATCTGGGCCCCTGGCTTGCAGCTGTTCCTCTCTTGAACAGCAGGAACCTGAGTCATTGACAGGAGGGAGCAAATTAGTTCTAAGGGGGGCAAGTGCTATCATCGCAAGGAGCTGCAAAGCCTGGCACAAAAGCTGGGGCCTTGGGGAGTGAATGTTTACCTGGGGATCAAGTATCTGCTCAGCTCCTGGGTCACTCCTGCCCCACCCCCACCCCACCTGTGGGCCTGGGATGCCAGTCAGCCCCCTGCTGAGGATCTGACATGCTGGATACTGGAAGGCCTTGGGCAGGCCTTGGAAGCTGTGAGCCCAGGGATGTCATCTGCAAAGTTATGGCTATCTTGATGACTTCTGCCCTGCCTCAGGGGATGGTCACAGGCTCATGAAGGTTGTCAATCATAGGAGAAACTGCCAGACAGACCAGCACATTCCAGCTTCCCCCTTATCAGTTCATAACCTTGGGCAAGTTCCCCATCCTTTCTGAGCCTCAGAGGCCTTAGTTCAACATCAGGCAATTGTCTTCCTATTGTGAGAATCAGCGGGAGTGAGCACAGAGGTAGCCTGGGGCATTATTTTTATTGTTATCATATTATTTCCCCTCCCCCTCCCAACTCCCCACGGACAGTCCACCCTCTACCTTCTTTCTTACTTGTTGTGTTGTAGCGGACGCCATAGAAAAAGGCAGGACAGGGACGAACCACCAACTGTCCTGCAGGGCTCCGGGGCCAGCAGGTGCCGATAAGGTCCACAGAGGCATTGCACTGCAGCCCTGGGGGCAGAGATAGCTGGTGAGGCAGAGTGAGATCCCGCTCCAGGCCCCAGGCAGGCAAAGGATCTCTTAGAGTCCTGTCCACCTACACACACACTCAGCTAGGGACAGGAGAGACACAATGGTCCCAGCACAGACATGAGCTCATCCGATGCAGCAGAGACTTCAGAGGAAAGAATTTGCCTTTGATGCTAGGACACTAGGAAGCCATTGTGGGTTCCAGAGGAGAGGAGGAACAGAGATGGCTGGAGGTGCCGTGAAAAGCTAAGATCCTGGCTGCATGCCCAGGTCTCCTCTCTGTAGCCTGAGAACACTTCTCTTGGTCCTCCTGGGTGACAGACTGGAGCTCTAAAACTTCACAGCAACATCCAGGGAGAGGCCCAGCCAACTCCTGAGCTTAGCCCCCTCACAAGTCTCTGGAACTAAACATCTGCCCTGGCCCTGCAGGGGAAAACCAGCCAAATGAGCTTGGCCCAGCTTCCAGCTGACCTAATGACTGTACTCACTGAACATGCGCTGTTTGCACTCTGGTATCTGCTGGGACCTGGGAGAGGATTGGATAAGCAAGGGACAAAGGGGAGAAAAGGGAGAGGGATGCTTTCTGGGGGAGCAGAAAGGGCACCGAACTGAGTCTCTGGGCCCATGGCTTCAGAATGTACTCTGCTACTAATATGCTGTGTGACCATAGGCAAGTCACTTACCCTCTCTGGACTTATGTGTCTTCATCTATAATGAAGTGGTTGGACTAAATCAGATTTGTGTGCATGTGTGTTACTAGGGATGGAACATGGGGACTCATGCATGCTAGGTACATGTTCTACCACTGAATTACATCACCAGCCCAAAATCAGATTTTTTTGTTCTTTTTTGAGATAGAATAGACTATGTAGCCCAGGTTGGCTTTGAACTTGGGGTTCTCCTCCTCCTGCCTCCCAAGTGCTGAGATTATAGGCATGCCCCACCAGGCCCAACAGAAATTCTTAATCTCAGTCCACTGGAAGCTTCAAGCATTTGTAGAGGCCTGGAATACGATGAAACCTTTGGTGGATACATAGTTTAATAGTAAAACCCCTGGCTCTCAGGGGTCTGTGGTTCTACAAATATAAACAGCAGAATATTTAGTAAGGGGAGGTCAGAGGCCCTTTCAAGTAATAACTCTCCATTAAAGAGTTCTTTGGAGTGGGGTATGGGCGGGGGCAGAGCTGAGGCCCCAGTGATACTTCAGAAGGGGAGGGGGGATATGGCTTTGAAGGGTCCTGGCACCCCCTCCCTTCCTTCTCTGCCTTTGGATGAGGCTGACGCAGCAGTCTGGTGGAGACCCAGTGCCTCTCATGGCAGAATGAGCTACTAACTTGGAATTGTCATGAGAATGTACAGATAAGCCAGGAAGAGCCATGGCCAATAGGAGAGGGGGACCAGGAACTAGAGAAAAGGTGAGATCAAGAAGAATTAACCTAGAAGGCAACACACACGCACAGGAAATCAATGTGAGTCAATGCCCTGTATAGCTATCCTTATCTCAACCAGCAAAAACCCTTGTTCCTTCCTATTATTGCTTATACTCTCTCTTGAACAAAATTAGAGATAAGGGCAAAATAGTTTCTGCCCAATAGCGAGGGGGTGGGGGCAGAGGGAGGGGATGGAGTGGGTGGTAAGGGAGGGGGTGGGGGCGGGGGGAGAAATGACCCAAACATTGTATGCACATATGAATAAAAAAAAAAAAAGAGAGCCATGGCCAGGGACTTGGGGGACAGACTCTTCAGCAGCAGCCAAATCCTGGCTGGGGTCTGCCTGCCATCTTCTCTCCAAAGCAGCCTGTCCCCAGTCTCTCAGGAAATAACAGGGGCTAAATTGGCTTCCTCTCCCTGCTGGTCTCCGGGTAGTGCTGACCTGCGCTGGTCCCAAATAATGGTTCTTCGTCTGATCAAAGCTACTCTCACGGGGCTTTCAGGCAAAGCAGGGCTCAGGGGACAGAGGCCTTAAAGCCACATAGTGAACTAAAAGAAAGAAATCTGGATGGGGGAGGTTAGGTGCTGTGTTGGGCCTGGTGCTATGCCACCTGAGCCTCTGTGACGGGCACCTCGGAGCAGTGGGGGAAGTCAGGGAGAGCAAGCAGGACCAGGCATGGCCATGGAGAATGCTGACACTGCTGAGGGAAGGGGGAGCCTGAGGCAGGTGGCTGTGGGGGAGGGGGGATAATAGTGTGAACCCTGCTCTGCTGTTTCAAAGCTCTTCTCCACCTGTTGGGTTGGATCACCGTCTACCCTGCAATGTCATTGTTCCCTTTATAGATGAGGAAATTGGGGCCCGGAGAGGTGAAGTCACTTGCCCAAGGTCGCAAATTAAAGTGTAAAAGAATCAAGACTCACAGCTGGATGTTTGTGACTCTAAATCGAGGGTTCCTTCTATCACAACATTTTGTGTGGCAATAAAGGGTGGGGTGGGGACAGACAAGAAAGTAGCGGGAGGGGGGCATTTATAAAGCATGTCCTAGGTGTTCTGCATAGTCCGACTCATTTAATGACATCTTTCTCATAGGTTGCTATTTCACTCACTGGTTCATTCTGACCGTGTACCCATAGAGGCACTGGGGCGATTAAACTAATGTGACTGGAAGGTCTGGAAGTGCCTGACACTCCCTCTCAGTTAGATGGGCATCTGCCCGCCTTTCTTCCCCGGGCAGTTGCCTGATCCCCTTCTGCAAAGAAGAGGGGCACGGAAAACAGGCCCTAGCAACAGCCCAGAGCCAAGGCAAAGCCAACCAAGGAAGGCTGGGTCTCCTGCCTGGAGGACCGGCCTTCGACCAGAGTTCTGAACCCACCCCCCCATAGCTGGTTCTGGGACAAGGGGACCCTCATGTCGATGGGCGGGTCAGAACATTCTGTGCTCCTAGTCTGGGTTAAGGACTCCCTAGCACCTCCTATGAGTCCCGGACCACCTGCCAACGTGGGTGCAACTGTCTGTTTTGCAGGTAAGGAAACTGAAGCCCGCGCAGTCACGTGGCTGTTTGACCTTAGATACTTAGTATCCAAAATTACCAAGAGGCAGAGGTAGATTTTGAATTCTGGGCTTCGATGGCAGACCACGATCTACCCACCGCCACACAGGCGGTCCTACTCAAACCTGGCAGCTGCCCCTCCAGGATCTGGCTGCTGTTACCTCAGCGCCAGGGTCCCGGTTCCTCCGCGTCCGCATGGCCGAGCCCCTCTGCGGCCTTCCCGCCTGTTCCCACCGCCCACAGAAAACTGCGCGAAGGTGGTACGAGGGACCACAGTGGCGGACGCAACTTTTACATTAAGAGTCCGAAAAATCCTGGCGGGAATGGAAGTCTGTGAAGCGCTTGCAAGAACCGAGAAGAGAGACCAGATCAAAGGAACCAGATGACAAAGACGCCCCTTCCTCGAGAGTGGAAGACCAACCAGCGTGCAGGTCCCAGACTGGGGCTGGGTGGGCGGAGTCAATAGAAGGGGTGGGGTCATGAGGGGCGTGGCCAGAGTTGTGAGGACCAATCAGGAGCGGTGAACTGGCTCCGTCACTGACCTTGCACTAGGGGGTCCACCGTGTGGTTTTAGGGAGTGCGCGGAGGAGGAAGAGGCAGGGAGAGAAGAGAATAGGAAAGGATGGGAAAAGGAGGGCGCGGACCCAGAGGTCCAGGGCAGAGTGCAGGCAGCAGGACAGGGCCTCAGGCTTCGTCCCTGCTAGTCGGCGCTGCCCATTGCCCTCCTTGTGGCCCGGGACTGCTCCAAGAGCTCCGCGCCCTACAGCAGTCTGGGCGGTGTTTGCATTTGCGTGCACAATCTTGGCTCACCGCCCTGCGGACACTGCCCTGGGGAAGGAGTGGGCTGAGGTTCCCGGGGGATGAGGCAGTCAGGGCTCCGAAGGTGACCGGGGTATAGAATTGAGGCGGAGGGGACCAACGTTTGTTGAACTCTGCTATATATCAGGCACCGTGAAGGGCGCTTTGAGAAATTTGCATTAAGAAATTTGTGCACTCCATGCCATCCACCCACCACCACTCTTTGAGGAGGAGAAAAAGAGGGATGGAGAGGCAGGAAATCAAGTGTACAAGGAGAGAGGGAGGAGGGAAAGGAGAGAGAGGCAAAAAGACTAAAGCAAAACGAGGAGGTAGAGGGAAAGCCAGGAGGAGGTACAGAGAAAGACAATTTCAGAGGATAGGGAGGGGGGGTCGATAGAGACGTGTCCCAACCTAGTTGCCATAAAGACCTCAAGGTCAGAGCTGCTGAAGCTTAGATTCTTGAGCCAATATCCCCTCCAGGTCCCATTACCACAAAACACCCAGTCTCTCCTGCAATCCATTTCCCGAGCTGGATATCATAGTTCTGGGGTGAGGAAGCCTTGCAGCCCACAGCACAAAGGTGAATTTACATTTAGGAGCCAAGCCTCCTATAGGGTCTGTAGCCCCTGATGCCATAGCGCCTCTTCCGGTCAGTCCAGGTACCTATGGGAAGGAATTAAGGACCACTTTCTGTTCAGCAAGTACTTAGTGAATACTTAGTACTTAAGAAATAAAGTACCACATTTTCTTGATCCATTCATCAATAGTAGAGCATCTTGGCTGTTTCCATAACTTGGCTATTGTGAATAGCGCTGCAATAAACATGGGTGTGCAGGTGCCTCTGGAGTAAACTGTGTTGCATTCCTTTGGGTATATCCCCAGTAGTGGGATTGCTGGATCATTTGCAGGTAAATGATGGAACTGGAGAACATCATTCTGAGCGAGGTCAGCCAGGCTCAGAAGACCAAAAATCATATGTTCTCCCTCACATGCGGACTTTAGATCTAGGGCAAATGCAGCAATGTGGTTGGACTCGGATCACATGACAAGGGCAGAGCACACATGGGAAATATAGGACTAGGTAGAAAACCCAAAACATGATAGTGTTTGATGTCCCCACTCCAGAGGAACTAATACAGAAATCTTAAAACGACAGAGGTTATCATGAGCAGGGGATCATGTAAAGATCAATGAGTCAGAGTTGAATCAACATGGGTCGTAACACATGGGTACATGAAAGCAATAGTAGGAATGTCTCTGATAGCTATCCTTAACTCAACTAGCAAAAACGCTTTTGTCTTCCTTATTATGCTTATGTCATTTCTTCAACAAAATTAGTGATAAGGGCAGAATAGGACCTGCCTGGAACTGAGGGGGGGAGGGGGGAAGGGGGGAAGGGGAGCAGGGTGGAGAAATGACCCAAACAATGTATGCACTTGTGAATAAATGAAAAAAGAAAGAAAGAAAGAACTGTTCAGCCGGGCACCAGTGGCTCACGCCTGTAATCCTAGCTACTCAGAAGGCAGAGATCAGGAAGATTGTGGTTTGAAGCCAACCTGGGCAAGTAGTTCGAGAGACCCTATCTCAAAAATACCCATCACAAAAAGGGCTGGCGGAGTGGCTCAAGGTGAAGGCCCTAAGTTCAAGCCCCAGTACTGAAGAAGAAGAAGAAGAAGAAGAAGAAGAAGAAGAAGAAGAAAATAAATAAATAAATAAATAAATGTTCTAAGAACCGGAAATACAGAAATAAATAAAACTCTTGCCTTCAAGGTGCTTGTGTTCTAGGGGTTGACACTGTAAGCAAGAAAACAAACATATTAACCAGTGAGAAATTCTAAGGATTAAACACTGATGTCCTATTTTAATTTGGTATTTCTCTAAAATACTAACAGTTAATTAGCCACTGGAAGGACAGGACCCGCACACAGAGCTGTGGAAGGGTTCTAGGCAGAAGATAAAGGGCAGGTATGAAGGTATAATTCAGAGGAACTTGCTTCTGGGGTGGCAGTGTCCTGGCCTTGGCTTGGCCACCTCAGGCTTGAGCTGCCTCCTCCTAGGCAGAGGAGAGGTGACGTGGTAGTGAGTGCAATACACCAGGGCACACAGGTGGACGTCCACATGGATGGACATCCACCAACGTCCCTCCTGTCCTGTGGGTTTTTGAATTCTTCATTGCTGCATTCCCAACACCTACTATAGCTCCAGGCACATGGTGGGTTCTGAGGGAAAATTGAAGCCATGTACAAACCCAGAATAGGTAGGTGACACTGTAGGAGTGACACTGTAGTGCAGGTGGCTGACTACACAGGGCCCTGAACACCATGGATTTCTGGGTAACTCGGAAATCAGACTCATTTGGTTCAAATCTTGGGACCAGTGCTTAGTCACTCTGTGTGGTCAGGGAAGTTAGTTAATATCTCTGAGCCTTGGGGTTCCTCCTCCATAAAATGGGGTTAAAAATACTTCCTGTCATAATGACCAAATGAGATTAAGCACTTTGAATGGTGTCATATACACAGGAAGCAGTGAATAAACATGATCTGTTATCAGTTATAATCGTTCATTGCCTTAAGACCAGGAATGGGAGCTGTGGCCAGGGTCCTCATCTGATCCCACTTGTGATGTTATTTCTCAACAATTCTATTACTTTCTGGCATTGTCATACTCATGTCATGATGTTGTGAGTTGCCGAGTCTGTGATCTGCGACATGATGGGCCCTCAGCTCTGGGGACCCAGCCTCTCCTGGCATGAGGCATGTGCAGAGTCCCCCAGAGGTCCTGGCCAGATGCCCATCCATCTGTCCCAGCCCTTCCGCCCCGCCCTCACCATCTGTCTCTACCAATGACCATCGGTCTGGATAGGTCTCAGCATCAGAAGACAAATGGCTGTCACCAGAGGCCATTTCGAGGGTGATGGATTGCAGCCCTGAAACCAGGCGGGCTGGGCTGGGGGTGGGGTACCCAGTACAAATCAGCCGGGAATGAATGCCATTCATCATGGCCGGCTACCTTCAAGGATAAGTGACACTGCATGGGCTCCGGAATGTCACTACTCTTGAACACAACAAGCAAGTTAATGGAGCCTGACCTGGCCCCCAGGGTCAAGGTCTGGGGTGGGGGTCTTTCCTAGGTTTCCCTCTCTATCTCTGTTAGAACTGCAGACCAGCTGGCAAGGAAATTTTCCTGGTTCCCCAACCCAGCTTAGCCAGCTATGCAGCCTGTGCCCAGAGCTTCCAGTACTTCCCCAGGCTTACCGCTTCTCCTTCCCCAGGACTGCTGCCAGCAAAGCCCACCCACTGGTCTTCATCAACCCTTGCTTTGGCTCACAGTACCAGTTCTTCTTTGCCAGCCCTGAGTCTCTCTTCAGACTTGCCTTGAAACCTCTTCCTTCAGGAAGCCTTCTTGGATTTGCCCCACCTATTTAAGCCTCTCTGCCACCTGCATTGTTGTGAGCAACTCATAGCAACTACCTTCCCTTCTTTTCAGCCACCCAGTAAGCACATTTTTGTTGTTGTTGTTTGTTTGTTTGCAGTGCTGGGTATCAAACCAGGGCGGTGCATGCTAGACAAGTATTCTACCACTGAGCTACATTCCTACTCCTACAGTAAGCACTTTTAAAAGGCTGCAGATGAGCCAGGTGTGGTGGTACATGCTTGTATTCTCAGCTACTCAGGAGGTTGAGGCAGGATGATCTAAAGTTGGAGGCCAGCCTGGGCTACATAGCGAAGGCCCTTTCACATGCAAGGCCCCCACCATACATGTAGTGGCCTGGCATTGCAGTTTGTGAAACAGACCCACAAAAATCAGTGTATCTGCCTCAAGACAGAACCATCCCCTACCCCTTTACAATGGGACAAAGTGAGGCTCAAAGTCAAGTGCATGCTCATTTATTGTTCCCTGCCCCCATTCAGGACAAGAGTGAGCACAGCTAAGAACAAGCACGGGACCCTGTCTGCCTTCTGCAGGTCCAGTGCTCCCTCTCCTCTCCCAGGCCCTTCCTGGTGAAGGGACAGCAGGCCAGGTGGCAGCTACTCTGAGTTGCAGATACTTCCTCCTCCAAAGGTGCAGTTCAGAAACGAATGCCTCTGGCCTCCCTGCTAACACCCTTGAGTCTTTTCTCTGCTAGCCCTGTCCTGCACTCTCCTTCATAGTATGTGGACTTCGATTGGGCTCTCTGCTGTTCCTGTGCCTTACATGGGATGGGCTGCATAGCAGGTGCTCAATTAATGAGTCAAGAAGAGACTTGAAGAGAAAATAAATGAGCACAGGACCACAAGCCTCCCAAAGGCCCTCGGGTGTCTGGCCTTCTGCACTTTGCCTGTAGCAGCATTCCCCAGAACCACACCCAAAGCTAGAGCAGCCATGGCCTCAGGAGCCTGGAAATCTAGATTTGAGGTCCAGCCACTCTTACATACTGATGGTGTGGTCCTGAGGGAGTTAGGACATTCTGTCATGGCTCAGTTTCCCCATCTGAATGAAAGTCAGGTTTTCAACTCTTGTGAAGGAAGAGGAATGACGATAACTAGACAAAAACGCTTTGCAAATGGCTAAGTTACAGATAGTGGGGATATTTGGACTCATACAGCATTTTCTATGTGAAGGTAGGGAGCATGGTGTTTCAGAGCATGTGAGAAGCCAGGATTTCTGCTCAACTGAGGCTCCAGCACTGACTAGGGCTTCTCTGTGCCTCAGTTTCTTTATGTGTCACATGAGGATAGCAGCTGAAGGTTACTATGCAATTTGGGTTCTGTATCTTGAACTCCTTCTACAGCGTCTGGCACACAGCACCATACAGCGTTACACCCCAGGCATTTCATCAGCAGCAAACATCAGCCTTTCCCATTTACCTGGTGTCCCCGAGTCACAGCCCAGCAGAAGGGCTATGGCTGTGTTGAGGCAGGTGAGTGAAAGGAGATAATTCACCATGGGATTCCTCCCACCCCCTGCTTTCCTTAAACAAACAGGCATTCCCCAGCACAGACCCTGAGCCATCTCTAGAGCAATACATAAATACTCTGCAGTCCATCTGTATGTCATTACAAGACAGCATTCAAAGGAAGCGTCTTTGGGTCTGTCTTGCTTGTTAAAAAAAAAAAAAAAACAGCCTGCACCCAATTTAACCTCCTAGGCCAAGTCCTCTTACTTAGGACCTTATGAATATTGGTCACATCTCATGCATACAATTAAAGGTCAAAAATTAACATAAACGCATGCACAGAATACCTCTTGTTACTGATAAGGCTGTGTTAACTAAACCTGCCAGCCATCCTAGCCCTCCCTCAAGACTGCCCAGATTTTCCCCACCTTGCAATTTAGAAATTGGGCTTAAAAAAAGAAATCAAGGGCCAGTGGGAGGCTACCTCAGGAGGTTCAGGTGCAGCTGCAGGCACGGGAACTGTAGGAGGCCACATAGACACGCCGAAACCAGGAAATGGAAGAATACTATTTCTTTACCGACCATTCACAATGGCGTTAAAAGACTCCTTGAAATGTTGGAGATTGGACTCCGGCAACAAGCAACTGACAACTGGGGACAGTGGTCTACCTGGGTTAAGTGGGTGCGGTTGATGGTCCCTGTATGGGGAACCCTTATTTTTTTCCTCACTTTGCTGACCACTGGACCTTATATCTTTAAATCACTTTTCACTTTGTTTCCCAGAGGCTCCCTGCTTTTGTCTAGGATACCACCCC
Organism: Castor canadensis; assembly: GCF_047511655.1. Classification (NCBI taxonomy): domain Eukaryota; kingdom Metazoa; phylum Chordata; class Mammalia; order Rodentia; family Castoridae; genus Castor; species Castor canadensis. Next base: position 22,485,150 of record NC_133396.1, on the reverse strand, counting down.
AAACAGGTCAACTCAATCCTATTCCTTCACTGGGCCTACTACAGCTGTCAAACAAGAAGACCGGGTCAATATCCTCTCCCTTTAAGAGACTTCAGCGCCTCAACCCAGCAAGAAGCAGTTAACAGACTATCCTCTTTCCTTTTCCAATGTATGTATCTCAAAAGGCAGGAAGGAATGTGAGGGTGGACATCCGGGCAGCCTTGTTAGGACCAAATGCCATTTCACTTACAGATGCCTTACTGCAAAAACCTCACCTGGCCCCAAAGAATAACAAACATCTGCCTTAGCCATTATCTCCAGCTTCTGCTGGAGACACTCCCCTCCCCCCACATCCCACCCCCCACCCCCACCCCCACCCCGCAAGCAGGTTTTCTTTCCCAAATAAAACCCATCCTGACTTTGAAAAAAAAAAAAATAAGGGCTGGTGGAGTGGTTCAAGTGCTAGAGCACCTGCCTAACAAAGAAATCAAAGCTTCCATGCCACCTGGGCTTCCCTTATGGAGCTTCCTCTTCCTCTTTCTTTCCTTTCCTTTCGATAAGGTTTCACTCCTGCTTTGCAATTTGTGTCTCTGGTCAGTTCTCTGTTCAAGTGACACAAGAACTTGGAATCTTGTAGATTAGTGTCTTCTTAGACTACTCACCCCAGTAACACTGTGGCCCACCTTAAAAAGGGACGATGACCACGGGGCATACTTGCCATGTGTGCCTTCTGTGCCCATAGAAGAGGCTCCTGGCTAATCCTAGCTCTCTTTCCCACCAAACCTACAACCAACTTCAGGATCATCCATGGAGACAGGACAGATTGCTTGGAGATCTCTCTGCTGTCCCTGCCTTGGGACATGGTTTTGTGTGCAGGCTCTGGGAGTCCTAAGGCGGGGACACTGTGGTGACCTGGCATTTTGCAGAAGGAGCTAGAGGGGACTCACCAGAAATGTTGCTGGCCAGGGACAGGTTCTCGCAGTGCTGGTCCTGGAGGGAGGTGGAGACGGGGTTCAGCCCCAGGAGGAGAAGGGCCTGTGGGCACAGGAGGGTGAGGGGCATGGTCAGGTGAGTGAGTGCAGTCTGGCCTGCAGTTTTCTGCCTCTGTTCCCTTCCCCTCCTTCTTTTCCCACCTCCCCCAGTCTCTTGGTTCCCCTCCCTCTGTATTGTCCTCTCATCCTGGAAGGTCTGGAGCTGCCCTGCTCACAGAGGGCCTAGAACTGAGACTGGTAAGAGAAGCAGCTGGAGCCCGTAGGACAAAGTGGACATTTATTGCTGCCAGCTGAGACCTCCAGCAAGGCTTTACCAGAGGCAGCCATCTCCATTGCATGGATACCAAGCATGGCCTAACCTTGTGTGCCCCCTGCACACACGCGTGTGTGTGCGCACACACACACACACACACACACACACACACACACACACACACTTGCCTGCTGAGATCACAGGCCCTCATTAGAATACCTCTCTCCTCCCGAGTTGTCCCAGGCTCTCATCCCCACCTGCCTTATTACTGGTCACTACCAACTGTGCTTCACTGTGTATCAAGCCCTTCTGATACACAATGAGCTCCCCTTGGGCTGGTGTGGCTGGGCCTATTTGCAGATGAGGAAACTGAGGCGCAGATAGGTAAGAGGACAAATGTATCTGGAAAGATGGCTCCTATTTCAAGGGGAACCTTTGAGCTTTAACCTCCCCAAAAGCTCCTTGTCACTCTGGTTCTAGAATTCTGTCTGGTTGAGCCCAGTGGCAGGGCCCCAAAACTGCAGGCCTGCCCCTTCCTGAACCATGCCCTCCTCCCCCACAAAACCACCTCCCTTGAGGTCACCACTCTCCGTCTGTATTTATTAGAGTCTAGCTAGTCCTGGCCACCAGCCATGGTTCCACTGTGTTGCCATGGGCAGGTTACTTGACCTCTCTGTGCATCAGTGTCCTCATCCGTAAAAAAAAAAAAGGAGAAAAAAGGTTGAGTGTACGGTCCCCCTCCCAGGCTTACACAGTTGTACACAGTGCAGCCTGCACTGTGAGGGCATGCTCTGTGCGCTGCACTTGAATTTGCTAGATAGATGAATGAATGACACAATTTCTGGTCCACAACAGGCGCTCAGTAAGGACATGTTGACTGATCTGAACTTTGCAGTTGGATATTTACACTAGGGTTTCATTTGCAAGGGGCTCAGAAGCAGGTGGGGGCAGGACAGGGAGCCTTGTGACATTTCCTCCTTTGGATGGGGGTCCCGGGCAACGTGACCAGCACTATGGCTAGGCAGGGAGGGGGCCTGGACACTGCTGTCTGTGTCACTGCTCTCTGCTTGCTCTCCTGAGGCCACATCCAGCTTTAGAAGCAAAGCTTCATTCCAGTTTTTCTAATTTGCCTGTGGCTGAGCTGAGTTTGATTGTGTGTGTGTGTGTGTGTGTGTGCATGTGTCTGTCTTTCTTTTTCCTAAGGCCAATTTTCTGTGCTCACTTGCCAGGAATGTCCCCTATCCCTCCCCACCATCTCCCTGGCCCCCGCCATTACTGATACCAACTCTTTCCCTCCTGTCCCAATGACAACAGCAGTTCTGCTGTTTCCAGGAGAAAGGAGAATTCCCACTTCTGGTCAGGGCTAGGTTCCCACACCACACCTCCTGCAGGAAACCTCCCTCACCCTGCTGGCACATAGGGCCACCTTGTCACCTCGTTATCTGCCTGAGACCTTAGCTCCCTCACTGCTCTCTCACTGGTATACCCCTCTGTCCTGTCCTAAGGGTCTCTGCTCTGCCTACACCAAGTGTCAGGCTCCTAAGCATCCCAGGCTCCTATCTGTGCTGGTACCAGGGTCTCAAAATGATTAGACAAACGCATTCATCTTTGCCCCCAAGCAACTTCCAGCACTTTGTTAATCAGTAATTAAACTTCACAGTCTTCAGAGAGGTGGAGAAATTTCTTTATTTCCATTTTCCAAATGCAAATGCAGAAGGGGAGAGAGGAGGAAGCCACCAGGCCAGCCAATGTCCTTGCCCTGCCCTCCTCCTGTACTGAAATCTGCATACCTCAGAAGCCCCTTCAATGTGCCTCTGTCCCACAGAGCCTCCACACGCAGGAGGCTCATGAATGGAGGCCATGAAAACCATTTAGTACCAAGCACTAGGAACCAGGGCTGTAATTAAATGGCAAATACACAGGCCGGAAGTTCTTATTCGTGCATCTTCATGGCCTGGGCTTCACAGAAGAGCAAAGCAAATCCAGATTCATTGTAAAACCAAAACAAATGCCACAGGACAAAGGGCTGCCCATAGCCCTGCTGCTTGGGTTTCCTTGGATGTGCTGGGTCAAAAGCCATTTCCATCCACAGAGGATGGGTGTTGCAAAGGCAAATGCTTCTTAGAATTCCGGAGCTGACCTTTCTTCTCCGCAAAGGTTGGCTCTGTAGCAGCATCTCTGTCTGCGCCCCTCAGTTTGCAATCCTGAATCACATGTCTGTGAGAAGTCTGGACTTCTGCATATTTCCTGCTGCTGTCTGCTCTTCTCCTTTTCACATTCACTACCATTCTCTCTCCATTAACAGGCAACAGCTGTACTGGCAGGAACAGGTCCCCAACGTTTCTAGGGTATCATTTGCTTTCTCTCAATAGTGAGGATTTTTAAAAATTTTTTTGGCAGTACTGGGGTTTGAACTCATGGCAGCAAACTTGCTAGGCAGGTGCTCAACCATTTGAGCCATATCCCCAGTCCTTTTGCTTTTAGTTTGTTAAGATAGGGTCTTACTTTTGCCCAGGCTGGCTTTGGACTTCAATCCTCCTACCTCTGCCTCCAGCATAGCTGGGATTACAGATGTCTGTTACCATACATAGCCTTTAAAAAAACCCAACCAACCAAACAACAACAAAAAAAACAGTGCTATACTATGCAGCCCAGGGTTTAGAACTGGCAATCCACTGGAGGAGTGGCTCAAGCGGTAGAGCACCTACCTAGCAAGCGCGAAGCCCTGAGTTCAAACCACAGCACCAGAAAAAAAAAAAAAGAATGAACTGCCAATCCTCCTGCTGAGATTATAGAAATGAACCACCAAGCCCAGCTAAAACTTGAAATTCTTTTTTTATTATTGTTTTATTATTCATATGTGCATACAAGGCTTGGGTCATTTCTCCCCCCTGCCCCCACCCCCTCCCTTACCCCCCACTCCGCCCCCTCTCTCTCCCCCCCGCCCCCTCAATACCCAGCAGAAACTATTCTGCTCTTATTTCTAATTTTGTTGTAGAGAGAGTATAAGCAATTACAGGAAGGAACAAGGGTTTTTGCTGGTTGAGATAAGGATAGCTATACAGGGAGTTGACTCACATTGATTTCCTGTGCGTGGGTGTTACCTTCTAGGTTAATTCTTTTTGATCTCACCTTTTCTCTAGTTCCTGTTCCCCTTTTCCTATTGGCCTCAGTTGCTTTTAAGGTATCTGCTTTAGTTTCTCTGCGTTAAGGGCAACAAATGCTAGCTAATTTTTTAGGTGTCTTACCTATCCTCACCCCTCCCTTGTGTGCTCTTGATTTTATCATGTGCTCAAAGTCCAATCCCCTTGTTGTGTTTGCCCTTGATCTAATGTCCACATATGAGGGAGAACATATGATTTTTGGTTTTTTGGGCCAGGCTAACCTCACTCAGAATGATGTTCTCCAGTTCCATCCATTTACCAGCGAATGATAACATTTCGTTCTTCTTCATGGCTGCATAAGATTCCATTGTGTATAGATACCACATTTTCTTAATCCATTCGTCAGTGCTGGGGCATCTTGGCTGTTTCCATAACTTGGCTATTGTGAATAGTGCCGCAATAAACATGGGTGTGCAGGTGCCTCTGGAGTAACCTGTATCACAGTGTTTTGGGTATATCCCCAAGAGTGGTATTGCTGGATCAAATGGTAGATCGATGTCTAGCTTTTTAAGTAACCTCCAAATTTTTTTCCAGAGTGGTTGTACTAGTCTACATTCCCACCAACAGTGTAAGAGGGTTCCTTTTTCCCCGCATCCTCGCCAACACCTGTTGTTGGTGGTGTTGCTGATGATGGCTATTCTAACAGGGGTGAGGTGGAATCTTAGCATAGTTTTAATTTGCATTTCCTTTATTGCTAGAGATGGTGAGCATTTTTTCATGTGTTTTTTGGCCATTTGAATTTCTTCTTTTGAGAAAGTTCTGTTTAGTTCACTTGCCCATTTCTTTATTGGTTCATTAGTTTTGGGAGAATTTAGTTTTTTAAGTTCCCTGTATATTCTGGTTATCAGTCCTTTGTCTGATGTGTAGCTGGCAAATATTTTCTCCCACTCTGTGGGTGTTCTCTTCAGTTTAGAGACCATTTCTTTTGATGAACAGAAGCTTTTTAGTTTTATGAGGTCCCATTTATCTATGCTATCTCTTAGTTGCTGTGCTGCTGGGGTTTCGTTGAGAAAGTTCTTACCTATACCTACTAACTCCAGAGTATTCCTACTCTTTCCTGTATCAACTTTAGAGTTTGGGGTCTGATATTAAGGTCCTTGATCCATTTTGAGTTAATGTTGGTATAGGGTGATATACATGGATCTAGTTTCAGTAAAACTTGAAATTCTTAATCTGAGATCTACAAGCATCTAGGGGCAGTGCGAACAGCCCGTAGTTAAATGCAGAATGGAGTGTTTAATGAAAGTCACTTCCTGGGACAGGTTCATCCTTCGTCTTCTTCCCAGCAAGGTCCAAACATAAAAAAAAAAATCCTGAAAACTGTGACTGGAACATATGGTGAACGGTGTCACAACCAAGGTTCAGGCCACCACCAAACTGGACTTGTCACTCTCTTTTATATCAGATCAAAGTACCTTTGGCCCTAACAAGCACCACTTCCTTGGATCTCCTGCCTTGATTTCCCCACTCCATCATCAGCCATAACTACTGGCTGTCTTTTCAAAACCATTTTTGACAAACCAAGTTTTCAGAATTTCATGAGATTTGCCATTTTCCAGCTAGAAGAGAAACCAAAATGTCGAGTGCTAGTTCTTTTACTGGCTAATGCCCCACTCCCCACTCCGCACTTCATCCTGACAGCCTCAAGCCCCAAACAGAGCCTATGTGTCATCACCAATCTCTATAAACCTGCAGGATAAACCTGAGAAGGACAAGGTCAGCCACGCTGCAGTTCCATGACAGTGTCTGGTTTTCGGGGAGATGAACGAAGGGGTTGGTGGCACGTCCAGCTGGTCAGGACAGGACACTTCAGGAGGGATGTGCAGAGGAGAGTCACAGGAGCCCGTGGGAGGGCTGAGCCTAGTGGCTGCGTGCTTCAGTTGCTGCCCCCGCCCTCACCCCCTCCCCAGGCCAGCTCTGAATCCAAGCTGCCACCCCAATTTCCAGTGTGACTTTGGCATAAAGGTTAATCACACCCGGAAAATGCTTATTAGAGACCATAAATAACTACTTCACTAAAGCGCAGTTCAGTCTTTAAGGCACAAAGTACAATTTCCTTTGATGGGATGATTTGGTGATTGACCTTTTGGGGAGGGGCCTGAAGGACTGCAGGAGAGAGGGAGGGCTGGCCTGGGGGCAGCTGGGGCTGCCCCACCTCCTCCAAGTTCCTGAGGAACCAGGAGCAGGGGTGGGCCTCTCCTCCATCACCCCAATTCCCCAGCTCGGCTGCAAAGAACTCCTGAGCCCTCCCAGCAGGGACCTGGCTGGCCTTGAACTGTCTTGATCTTCCTGCCTCTGCCTCCTAAGTGCTGGGATTGAAGACGTGTGCCACTATGCCCAGCTCCAGCTGGCCTTCTGACAGAGCCTTGGGCTGCGGTTCTAGTGTCCTCAGCAATTCCTCCCCCTCCTGCTGAGTTCCGGGCCCAGTCCTGCCGCTGATTATGTGTGTGACTTTGGGTGAGTCACCTGCCCCTTGGGACTCCACTTCCTCTTCTGTGAAACAGGACAGTAAAATCTTTCTTACCTGCATCACAGGGGGATGTGGACCTCCTGGGGAAAAAGGAAAGTGTCAGCCAAGTCATTCTCACCATTTGGTCCTTCTGTGCCCCAGAATCCTCTTTGGTTGGCCTGGTGTGGCCTACCTGAGGATGCAGGCAGGCCCCAGGCCTTCCAGAGAGCTGCTCTGCTCTCTGGGAAGGTTCTTTGCAGCTTAAAAATAAAGTTGTTTAAATGACCAGATTTAGGGATCTCTCCAGCCCCCTTGCTGGCTGGACTGGGAGTCTACATTTAGGGAGTCCAGGGCTAACTGAGAACCTCATTTGGAAAACCGAAAAGGAATTCAGAGACAGAGGGCAAGGATGACACACACACCAAGAGAAACATACAAGAACAAAGAGAACATAACTGAGAGCAGGGGGCTATGGAGGTTCAGGCAGTGATTGTACAAAGTGACTGCAGGGTGGGCTTCCTGGAGGAGGTGAGCCTGATGTTGGCTTCCATGTTGACAGGACACCTTCAGCAAAGAGACACCTCCCAGGACAGGGAGGGTCCTGGACTTGTGGAGTGGGGCTGGCCACCTGGGGAGAAAGGTGTCAGACACTGAGTTGGGATGGATCCAGGAGGCCTGGAGTACCAAAATGGACTCCTGCACTGCAGACCTGAGCTTTTATTGTCATCATTTGCAGGTGTGGAAACTGGGTCCGGCAGAGGGGAAAGTGAGAGTCTGTCCATGAGGCAGTTCAATAGGTCAGGGTTGAACTGAGTCTGGGAGACCCTAGTTTCCAATGTGGTAAAGGTCACAGCCCTCCCTGGTGACCCCTCAGAGACCTGGCTCCCAGCCCAGGAGGTCCCAAGTCCCAGCTCCTCTGACCTTTGCTGCTTTCCTTTGCACTGTCCCGATCCTGTCTGGAGCAAAGCCAAGAGAAGCAAATCTAGATGTGAAAGAGAAGGGGTCATAAATCATGATTCCTTTACAAAGCTGGCTCCCCCGCTGCATTTAAAAATTAGGATCTGGTTTGCAGAAATAAGCCATGTGTATCAATTCTTCAAAACCTGTGTAGGGCTCTAGTGATAGAGTGCCTGCCTAACAAGTGCAAGGTCCTGAGTTCAAATCCCACAACTGCCAAACAAACAAACAAACAAAAACCTGTCTGCACTGTGTCAAGGGATCTGTCTGTAGTAACAGGCTGATTGAACACGGGGAGAGCAGGACCCACACACAATTCTCAGGCCTCTGCAGGGAGCACAGATGTCCAGCGGAGAGCTCGGGGTACAGGGAATGCAAGTTGTACACACAGAGCTGAGACCCTCAGGGGGCGCCTTTTTCCTTTTCTATCCACACAGAGGTACCCTAAAGACTGCCAGGATGAAAACAGACAGAAGGCAGTAATGCTGTCTGTTCTCAGACCTCCTGACTGAGCAAGACCTTCTGTCACTGAAGCAGTTCCTTCTTCCCGTCCTACCCCAGCCCCAGACCAGACCCTCTGCAAACAGCCTCTCTCACTGACAGTCACAACCTGACCCCACCTCAAGACAAAGAGCCTGTGCTTCCCTCCAAAGTGGGTGAGCAGAGAAAGATTATTCCAGGCAAACAAGAAATAGTTTATTATTACATTTAATTAACTTAAATTGCCGTTGTACAGAGAAGAAAAAAAGGAAGGGAAAATCTCCTGCCTACAGTTAAGGGAGGGGACACATCTGGGTGTTCCTAGCTGCCAGGCTTTCTCCCTGGGGCCCCGTGCCCTGCCCCACCCCACCCCCTGCTCTGGCACTCCTCTGTCCCCCTAGCAAGGCCTCTTGGCAGAACTGGATCCGTGGGCCACCTGCTTCACTCACTTCAGGGGCAGTGCAGGCCAGAGCCTGCTCTAGAGTTACACATGGCCATGGAGGTCCCCGGTGGATGTCCTCATGGGTTCTAAGCTCCAGAAGGCACAGTTTGTGTTCGGCTATTTTTGTACCCTAGGTGAGGCCTGACAGTGTAGGCCGCAGTGTGTGCTGTGAATAAATGAATGAATGACTGAGTGAATGAATGAGCAGAGGAGCTTTCACTCTCTGGCCCGTTGGACCATGGGGTTCCCTGATGATTTTCACTAGGACTTTGTTTGTTTGTTTGTTTGTTTGAGCCAGGGGCCTCCAACTCTTTATCTTCCTGCCTCTGCCTCCAGAGTGCTGGGATTACAGGCATGTACCACCATGCCTGGCTCATCAAGATATTTCTTTTTCCTCGCTTTCCTCTACTCCTGCCCAGTGGGCACACCCTCCTCTTCATCTTGCTTCCTGCATGGCCTCCACCTTGAACTCCAGCTGAAGGGAGTGCTTTTGTGTGGGGAGGACAGGGTCAGGAGACTCTTCTAATTCTGACATGTCACTGCCTGCCTCCTCTGGTAAAATGAAGAGGGCATGATTTTCCTAGCTTGGCTTTCCAGGCCTGCATCTGCTCTGGCTCCAGGGTGTATTCTCTCCTAGGAGAGAAATTCAAACCTCTGACTTTGGGGCCAAAGAAAGAGATGTGTGGTTGAGTCTCTTATCTGCCGCTGCCTACCTGTGTGACCATGGACAAATCACTTAACTTCTCCTAGCCTCAGTTTCCCTATCTGTAAATGGGGCCAATAGGGATGAAACATGGACACCCCTTGCTCTCAGAAAGACTCATCAGTAGGGTGTCTATAGAAAAACATGGGAGGAGCTGGCAGAGTGGCCACTGCCAAGCAAACGTGAGGCCCTGAGTTCAAACCCCAGTGCCACCAAAAAAAAAAAAAAAAAAAAAGAAAAAGGAAAAAAAGAAAGAAAAGCATGGGGACAAAGGCACTGTGCACACGAATAGCAGCGCTCTCTGTCACTCAACTCTGCAAGATGCTCCCTTCCTGACTCTGAGGCCTTTCTGGATTGAGGTGCCCCCTGACTGGTCCCCTGCCCATCACGACACGCACATGGATTTCCACCACCAGTCTGTCCCCCAAGGAACAAAGGCGTGTGCCTCATCTTTCAGGGTGCACAGGGTGCTGGGCATGAAGATGGGGGTTTTGGGGTGCTACTCACCTCCTGTCCCCATCCTGCCTCCTCTCTGCCTCATGCATTCACCCACCCATTTCCCCCCCGACACACACCTTGTCCTCGGATTCATTCACTGATACATCCTCACAGCACCTACCTTCCTCCCTCTGAGCTTAAACTCCCTACCTTTCTCAGCCATCCCTCCCTTCCTCCCTCCCTCTCAGCCTTCCTCCTGCTTTCACTGAAGGCTTGCCCAGTAATAGACTCAGTTTTCTCATTTCCTCTTCTCAGCCTCCAAAAGTTGGACCTTTACCATCTTCTCACTGTACAGATGACAAACTAATGTGTATGGCCATGGTGACCTGCCTACTGTTGTTACCACAGTGACTGGAGGGAGAGGGCTGAAACCAGCCCTCATGGCCTGTTTCCCTGCTGTCCTGCCTCCCTTCCTTTTCCCCTTTCTTCTCTCCACAAGCTTGACACCTCCAAGTCAGAAGACATGGGTTTCCTTTGCCTCTTGACCCCCTGGCTTGGTCTGCAGCCCACCTCCCTAAGGGCAGGAGACAGGACCCTGTCACACTCAGGAAGGGCTGAGTTTGGTTCTCCCAGAAGCAGGGAGCCCTGCCTGGGCTCTGATTCTGTTCCTGCAATCTGTGCAGCTGTGAGCAGAGAGTGGCTCCCAAATGCTGGAAAATAAATCTCTCTGGTGACAGAGCAGGAGACAGAGAAGTGTGGGGACAGCTGAGGAGACACCAGTCACATACACAGGTGACAGCTTGTGGCTCAGCTGTTCCTGGACAAAGTTGGGGGGTTCAATGTGGCAGAAGAAAAGTGTCCTTGAAGGAGTCACATTTCAAAGTGATCTGCAGAGACCAGGAAGGAAGAGGAGGACTAACAGGCAGCTGGAGAGCAGAGATCATTTGACTGAAACTGCTGATGAGTTTGCCTCTGGATTTGCAGCTGATTTCCTGGATGAGTGGTGACCTTCCAAGGCCACGAGGGGGTATGAGGGGCGGCTGGGCCACAACCCACCTGCAGAGATTTCAGATAGACAAAGATCTCCTCCTCTGTTTCTTTGCCTATAAAAGTAAGTTAGACAAACCCAAAAGTTTCCAGACCATAGCTGGCATCTGACCTGGGAGACAGAAAATTCCACTTTTCAGGTCTCACTCCAAAGATGTGAGTTTGCAGGCCCATGGGACGCTCAGAGGTCCAGGTGATTCTGAAATGTCACCACAACTGAGAATAACTGGACTCATCAAATGATCCTCTTCTTGGTGGCTACAACAGACAGAGTGCTGCTGCCGTTTAGGGGACAGAGGCCAGGGACACTGCTAAATACCCTAATGCCCAGAACAGGCATTAGGCCAGTCCTTTGCTGTAAGACAGTCCTACAGCAAAGCAGTGGTGCTGAAGCTGGGAAGCCCCAGGACTGGAGGGTAGTGAGGCTCTGACAGCTTTACCTGCCTGCCCATCACCGGGGAGAAGGGGTGGGGAGTAGAAATTGGGGATCTTGGCAAGGATGAAAGCAGGTGAGGGAGGAACATTCAATTCAAGACAGGAAGAGACTCTGTGGTGTAAGTTTGGCAAACTTCCTATGTGACCTTGGACCAGTCATCCTGGCCAGTAGAGTAGACAGGAGGTCCTTCCCCTGCAGGCTGTCCTGGTCTTGCCTGGTCCTCCTGGGATGGGGTACAATAAGAGACCAAGGAAGTGAGGATGGTCTGGCTGCTGGTGTGGCGGAAAGGGAGTGAAGCAGCACAACGAGGCTGGTGCTCACCCTGTCCCTAGGGTCCCCAGGGCCAAAAGCTCGGAGGCAGATGGCAGAGCCAAGTCCTGGATGCTGGAGAAGCTGAGGTCCTTTGTCTTAGGTGCGCCTGGGACAAAGGGCAGAAGCAATGTGGGGCTGAGTACTGGAAGCTCTGGGTGGGCCCACCATGGAGGAAGGGCTTTACTAGAGTCCTGCGGCCCAGGTGACATTTCATTCAACTGGATGAGTCCTCCTGCTCCTTGGTGACAAGGAGGGCTGATGAGCCGGAACAAGGAGAGGGAAGGAGCTGGATCAGACCCTAGTCATGGGTTCTTGCTACTTCAGGTAGCCCACCTCAGCTTCCAGAAAAAGCCACATCATCATTCAAGCCCCTTTGATGGAGATTAACGGGGGAGCAGGAGAGGAAGCAAAGGGCATGGCAGGACAGACAAACTCCTGGGGAGTGAACCAGAGACTCTGGGCCTAGGGCAGCGCTACTCGGAGGGTAGCGACTGTCTGACTGATGGGGTTTGCCAACTGCAAAAGACTTGTAACTGGTCCAGTGTCTAAGCACAAAAGTTGAAAGCAACTAGAAACTTCGATGTGAATTTGTCCTTGCCATGACAGCTAAGTTGTGAATAAGCTTGTCTCCTTGAACAGAGCCTAGACCAATTCAGATGTTGTCTGACTTGCAAGGTGAATCATGAAGTATAGGCAGACGACATGCCAGTTTGCTACAGACTAGAAAGGTCCCCATGTTCCTTCCCCCCACCTGAGCTGTAGGAAAGAGTGGTACATCTGGGAAGGCTTCCTGGAGCAGAGGAGCAGGAGAAGAGCAGCAGAGGCAGGCTGGGAGGGGCTGCCTGTGAAACTGCAGGTCTCTCTCTTTGAGCTTCATGTGGGACCGGCTGCACCCTGCATAGGCATTTCCTTCTTTATTCCCCATCGTGGTCCAGTAATGAGGACACAGAAGCCCAGAGAGGTAGTGTGACTTGCAAAAGTTCACCCAGCCAAGAAGTGGCAGAGTTGTGTCAGACCCCAGACTTCTCGCCCTGTCAGTATTAGGGACAATCCTCCTTCCTTGGGGTGCTCCGATCCTCAGGGGTGCACACAAGCCCTGACACTCCTGACCCATGTTTCACAGCCTGGCAGCAGCATTCACCTCAGGCCACAGAGCCCAGCTATTTACAGAGAAAAGACCCTCAGGGTTGCCACGCTGTGCTCCTAGGGAGCTGGAGGCTGTGGTACACATGGAGGGACAAGAATGCTGGTGCTCTGGTCTCTGCCTTGCCTCATTATGCCTCAAAACCATCAGAGCCATGGCTGGGAGGGAGCCCCAAACTGCCACCAAGGCCTCCTCAGAGTCCCGACTCTGGTACTACCGGGCCTTGCACCTGCTCTCTTCCAGGAAATTTCCTGATGTATCCCCCAGCTCTGCCCAGAGTCCCCTTCATGAAGCAGAATGCTGCCCTTATGTACATGGGGATCATTCCCCAGGGTGACAGGGACAGATGGGGGTTAGTGGAGGATGGGATAAATGTTTTTGAGCATCATCACAGGCATAGCCGTCAATAAGTCACTGAGTCATAAACCCATGTACACAGGAGAGGGCCCTGTCTTGCTTGTCATCCATTGTCTTCTATCACCACAGCACCTTGAGTGCACAGATGGAGGTTCAGTGGGAGCAGGAGCAGAAGCAGGAAGAGGCCCTCCATTAAAGCCAGCATTTATTGTGTGCCGGCTGTGTACACAGTTCTGTATCAGGTGCTGAGTGTGCAGTTTTTCTTTGTTTGAATTTTTTAAGGAGATCCACCTGGCCTGGGCCCAGTTCAGGATCCATAGTAGGAAAGAGGACTTGGGTTAGATGCAGAGGGCCAGAGGTCTTTAGGGGGTCTGGCCTGTCAGTGTTTTGAGCCCCCTGTGGGAGACACCAGTTAGCTGGGAAAGCCCCATGTTGTTGAAAGGCCCAGGCTCCTCCAAGAGCTAGTGGCTCCCAGCAGGGTGTGAGTGAGGAGAAATCAAAGGCTGAGATGGGAGGGCTACCTGGAGGAGTGAGCAGGGTCGTTCAGGAAGACTGTTGCTCTGAGGTTGGGGCCAGAAACTCCAGCAGAATTGCCAGTGTGACCAAAGGCAGGAGGCACAACAAATGTTCTATGAGGATGCGGTGGGGTAGGAAGAAGAACTGGGGGGGGGGGGCAGAGGGCAGAGGCTGGGAAAACAGGAAAGGATAAAGAAGAAGACCCTCCCCACCATCCCATAGATGAAATGGTCAACACCATCTCTCATCCTAGCCCTTCACTGGGTAGGACACCTTCCAGCCCATTGGCTCTATGTACCTGCTGGGGACACTGCCAATATGCTCACCCAGTTCTGAAGACCCTGACCTTCCAGTGCTTAAAGGCTCAACCAGGTTCCCAATACCTCAAAACACTGGGCGGACAGACTCTAAATTGACCAACCCAGAACAACTCCGGTCCTGGGTCTATAGCCAGGGAAGCAGCTGGACCAGTCTGGCCAGTTTCTCTTCTGGGCTCTGACCTAGGCACTCTGGCTTCTGCCCAGGCTGGTGAGAAGCTGGAGATGGTGACACAGGTGAGGGACAGGTGTATGTTCCCCCACCCCACACCTCGCAGTACCTCAGGAGGCTGCGTCCTAGGCCTGGGAGAGCCAGGGGGTGGAACAGTAAAATTGCCTAAGTTTCCATGATCAAAAAAGTGTCCACAAACATCTTCCTTTGTCTTAGAAATGGTTTTCTGGCTGCAGGGTGGACAGGTGCTGAAGAAGATGTTGGGCAAACACATCTGGAGGAGTGTATCTGTGTGCTGGGACTTGTCTCCCAAAGCAGATGTGTGGCAAGCCCACTGCACAGAAAAGGATGTGTCCGGGTTCAGAGTTGGTCTCCTTCCTTCCCTGCCTTTCAGTCTTACGGGCACAGCCATGTACTCTGAACTGAGTGGCAGAGCCTCTCCTGCCTAGCACACCCCAGCAGTTGTTTTTCGAAACAGTTGTCGGCATCAGAGAGTTAATCACCTTGCATTAGCCTCCCTCCAGGCCTCTACGTACACTGACAAATGTCTTCACATGTCAGAGTTTGCAGGGGACCAACAGCAGGCACCGCTATCCTCTGACCTTAGGGCTCAGCTGCTAGATGGTGGCCCTGTCCCTTTACCCCAGGGACTGTGAGAAATTAGAGATTTTCTATCACCAAGAGTCCTTCCTGCATCCCCATCCCCTCACCACTCCTTTGATGGTTTTTCTAAGATGGAAAAGGTCAGTAAGAGTTCTTAGGTGACTGCTGAAGTTCACGCTTACCAAGACTTACTATGTGCCAGACACTGTGTGATTGTGCTTGGTTTTACACCTGACAATTCATGAAGTCATGACTAGTCCATAAAGTAGGTACCCTTCACTGATGCAGAGTGCTAACCTAATTTGCGGGGAGCTTCATAGCAGTCAGGATTTACATCTGCTTCCTCAGCTCTTCCCACCAGGACGTGTCGACAAGCTGGCAGTACAACTATAATCCAGCACGAGGAAAGCTGAGGTAAGAGGATCGTGAGTCGGAGACCAGCGTGGGCTGCAGAGTTCAAGGCCAGGTTGGGCTATATAGTGAGACCCTGCTTCAAATATTTCCCATTCCAAAAAAAAAAAAAAAAAAAAGAGAGAGAGAGGGAGAGATGCTGACTGCCACACCAGGTCACTGACTAACACATTGGGTGGGTGAGGACAGCTGGCCAGAATGATGAATATAAAGACAGGCACTTTAAAAGGACTCTGCTGACAGGGACCTCTAAGAATCTAACTAGACAGGAATCCTGTATAATTAACAAATTCGAGGCCTGGAGGCATGGCTCAAGTAAGTAGTTGAGCCTAGCAAGTGCAAGCCCTTGAGTTCAAACTCCAGTACTGTGAAAGAAAAGAAAAGAAAAAAAAAATTAATTCTTTGAAACTGCAGCTAAAATCTCCAGCTGCCCTTTCCTCCCCAAGGGGCACCCCTTCCTTCTGGTGAGACTAAATGGCAGGGTGGAGTAAGAGCTGGGAGACATCCAGCCCTCTTACTGCTGGGGATGAATCTGGGAAGGCCCTACTACCTGGATGCCTACCTGTCTTTCCCCAGCTGCAAAAGGAAAGCTCCACCCTCCACAGTCTCCAAATCACTGGGGTGCACACATTGGTGGCTTGCTGCTCTTCTTTTCTTTTTTAGTAACCAAAGTGGGCTTAATGGGGAGTTCTAGTCTTTTCCACATCAGAGTTTTTCTGCTAGGGTGGTTTAGGCATCTCTCACTCAGCCTTCTGTTTTGATGTGACGTCTATATGCTGTGGAAGCAGCAAGTGGTTTGCTCCCATTTTAAGTGGAGGAAGCAATAATAAAACCCTCCATCCAGCCCACAAACATCTGCTAGACACCTACTGTGTGCACTGGATTTTCAGGCCCAGTGCTGTGAAGGGTGAAAGATTGCAAGGGGGCCAGGTGCAGAGGCTCAAGCCTGTAATCCTGGTTACAGGAGGTGGAAATCAGGAGGATCAAGGTTCCAGGCCAATTCGAGCAAAAAGTTAGCACCAATAAAGCTAGGCGCAGTGGAACCTATTATTCCAGCTTTGTGGGAGGCACGGGTAGGAAGATCTGTCCAAGGTCAGAACCTTGCAAAAATGCAAAACCCTATCAGAAAAATAGCTAAAGCTAAAAAGGGCTGGTGGTGTGGCTCAAATGGAGGACCAGCTGCCTAGCAAGTCTGAGTCCCTAAGGACTCCCAGTCTGCCAAGAAGGAGAAGAGGAGGAGGATGAAGAGGAGGAAAGAATAGAAAAGAGATGCTGAGACCAGAGCACCATGCACTGAGGTGTAGCTTCTGCACTTCCCATATCAGGTCACAGCCCCAGGAGCTTTTCACAAAGACATGAAAGGTAATGGGGAGTCTAGTTCCATACAGCTTGCTTATAGACAGAGAAACTGTGGCTCAGAGACGTAAAACAACCCACCTGAAGTCACCCAGCCAACCTGAGGCAGACCTGGGATCAAAGCCAGGTCTGCTGACTTCAGGGCAGTATCTTCTCACTGCTTTAGCTGCTGAAGTTATCAGTCCCGAACCTAATCTCTGCATCAAGGCCACATTCCCCTTCACTCCTACTTCCTGTGTCCAGAGCTCAGGCCCCTGGACTTGGCAAGAATCCTGGGCATTTGGAGTAGTGCCAAAAGGCACCTTCAACACCCCAAACTCCTTCCATGTGGCTGAACTTGGCTGGCTCTTGCTGCTCTCAGAGGAGCTGAATGCTAGAGAGGGTGAGAAGTAGATTTTCCACTTGTGCTCCTGCGCCGGCTCTGGTCAGCACTGCTTCTCCTCACCCCTTGAGAATGGGGCTGACCTGCAAGGTCCCTCTCCAGGGCCGCTCATTTCAGATCCAAACACCTTGGCCTTGCTTTGGTCCCCCTTCTCTACTTTGTTCTTGGTCTGTGGCCAGGCCAGTTGTCCCCACTCCATAGCAGCCCATGGCCCTACTCTGGCTCATTTTTTTGCCCTCCTGTCAATGCCCTCCTCCAAAACCTGGCTCCATATTTTTTCCTTCCTTCCTTCCTTCCTTCCTTCTTATTTTTTTGAGACAGGCTGGCCTTGAACTCAAGATTCTTTTGCCTCAGCCTTCAAAGTGTTGGGATTACAGAAGTGCACACCACACCCAGCTCTGGCTCCATATTTCTTAAACAAAGAAACACTTGGAAATGACCCAAATGTGTACCCACAGAGGAATGGTAAAGTACTTTCTCTCATAGAGGGCTGGCAAGGTGGCTCACGCCTGTAATCCCAGCTACTTGGGAGGCAGAGATAGGTGGATTAAGATCTGAAGCCAGCACTGAGCAAAAGCTTGAGACCCTACTTGAAAAATAACTAAAACAAAAAGAGCTGGGGGCATGGTTCAAGTGGTAAAGTGCCTGAGTTTAAACTGCAGTACTGCCACAAAAAACAAACAAACAAACAAACAGTACATCCACTCATAGGCAATATGCAGATGGGACAATCGCCCTCTGAAGGCTCAGGAATGACAGACATGGGACAGGGTGGGGCTGTGACAACAGGAGAGGGGGCTGCCCAAGGGCTGTGGCTGTGCCCAAACCTGCCCTTGAGAACAGGACCTGCAGGGATTATTTCTAAAATGTCAACAGCAGCTGTATTGGGAGAGTCTGGTTTCCAAATTTTGATAACCTCAACTGCTTTTATGATAATAATGATAGCAATAAAACCAGTACCCAGCTCAGCACTCATTCCTGCAAGAAGCCATCTAGCCTGGACATTCTTTTCCGTCAAGGTCATGGGTCACCTGTCATCTCTCCCCTGGAAATGGCAGCTGGTGGGGGATTCCTACCAGGTACTGAATCTCTTTCCTGTCCCCTGGGGGTAGGGACAATATCTCATCTGTCCCCTCCTCAAGCATGAGCACATGTACACACATCCTATCTCCCTCAATCATACATTCACATACACACTGTCTTTCTCTCCCCCAATAACCAGCACAATGCGAAGCCCACTGTAGGCTGCAGACTGATCCTTTACCAACAATAACTGACTGGTTGGGAACGGAGCTGGCTTTTGTATAAACCGTAAGTTCTCTAGATTCCTACTTTTAAACTGACAAAACTACTGGAGCTCTCATCTGGCAGAGATTCAAGGTGAGATGTAAGTAGCTTAGAACATTTACTGGTAAAAGCTAACAAAACAAATGAAGCTTTAGGCTAGGTGTCAGGGTCTGAATTCTGGCTCCACACTGGCCCTGTGTGACCTTGAACATGTTACTCAGCCTTCCTGTGCCCTAGGAATAATTCCTACTTCCCAAGTCTGTTATGAAGGCTAAATGACTTAACATTTACAAAACAGCAGACCAACGCCCAGAATTCATACATACTATATAAATAGTATATATACATAAATAGTGAGTAATATCTACTCACTGCCCCCTGGATCATTCTATATTTACTGGACACCTACTGAGTCTAGTAGGTGAGACATAGGGGCCCAGCTGCCACCATTTAGTAGGAATGACAGCAACAGAAGAAACAAAAAAGGCCTTTTTTTTTTTTTTTTTTAGGAAAACATGATCATTCTAAACAGAGAATCTTACACAATTCTAAAGACAGGCCTGAGAAAAAACATTTATTTCCACGTAAACTTGAAAAAAAAAAAACCCACAGTTCAGTCCTTTGAATCCATTTAAAAGATTGAATTCTAACTGGTTTGTGAATTTAGACCAAGGTTCGGTACACGAGAGGCTCTTGGAGGATATTCCCACTCACTACCATCTTCAACTTCTCCGAATTTTTTTTCTCCTTATCTCCTTTGCCCTTAGCATTGATCACCAGAAAAACAATCTCTGGGTCCAGTCCCTGGGTGGGGAAGGAGAAATGGGCTTACTGAGACCCACCAGTCATTTTTAAAGCAATCCATGACTATTTGGAAAAGAGTGAGGGTGGAGAAATCTTGGTCACTGATACTCTCAACTGAAGAGCCGAGCGTTTTAAAATCTGGGTGGTTTAACTCAAACAGCTTTGCGAGCAGGTAAATGTACAGTCGGCTTAATAACTGATGGAAAAACCAAATTCGGTCAATACGTACCCCTCCCCCAACTTCACTCAAATCTTTGAATGTAATTACTTTTGGATGCCCTCAACTCGGTAAGGCCCAGGCGTCTACGTGTGTGGCCCAGGCGATCCACGCCAGCCCTACACGGTGCTGAGCTCCGGGCAGCGATCGCGGGTGAGTGGCGCGGGGCTGCCCGGTGGCAGCGCCCAGGCCCACCCATCTCGGGGCCCGGCAGCGGCTTACGAGATGCACCCAGCCGGCCGCCGCGCTCTGGGACGCACTCGGCACCGGCCAGGGCGGCTGTCACTGGCAGCGGGCGAGCAGCCAAGCCCTGAGCCCTTCTCCAGCTAACACCGCTCCGGTGCTCAGCCTCTCGCCGCCCCCCGAACTTCATCCCGCAAACGCTGCTAATGCGATCTGGCGACTTTCCTAAACTCTAGGCACCGGAATCGGTCGCCAGACCCGCGGCAGAAGCGAGCGCGGCGGCGGGCTGGAGAGCTTAGCGCTGCGTTCCGGAGCCGCGGCGCCCGGCGGACCGACACCTCCGCGGACGACTCCATCTCCTCCCCGAGATTGCGATGTTGCTCGGGGGTTCGGAGGCTCAGGCGGCGTTTACCTCCTGGACTTCAGGCTTTGGACGTTGGAGAAGGGGCCGGAAAAAGCACTTAGGACCCGGACGGGGGCGGCTAAAGGGTGCTGGAGAAGACTGGGGATCCCACCTCCAGTCCCTGCTGTCCCGGAGCCGGGGTCTGCAGGGAAGAGCAACCAAGCCTAATCCCCAAAGCCTGGAGCGCTTCTCTTTACCGAGCCGGTTCCCCAGGTGGGCGGACCCCTCCTCCGCTACAACCATTTCTTTTTCTCCGGAGTTCTCCCACTACCCACCCAAGCCCGGCTCCAAAGGTCCAGGCCTCCCCAGGACCGGCGCCCGGCTCTACCTAGCGCCCCTCCCCCATCGCACCCACATCCCACGCCTGTCCCGCGCCGGCCCGAGCTGGGGGCGCCCGCGTTCCAGGGCTGATCGCGTAGCTCTTACCTTGACAAGCCGGAGCTGCGGGCGCCGTCCCATCCTCGGGCTTGCTCCGTCACGGTCCTGGTTGCCTGGGTCCTTCGGACATCCCAGAGGGGCCGGCCGGCGGTGGCGGACTCCGGCGGCTCCGGGTGGGCGGCGGGCTCTTCTGTGGATGCCCGGTGCCAGGGTGCCCGGCTTTGCACTCCCCCGCCCCGCCCGGCGGGCTGTCCTCTCCCTTCTCGGGCAAGTCTGGCCGCCTTTTCCCGACCCAGCCTGGCCCACCGCCGCCTGTCGCCCGCCCCGGAGCCCGCCTTGTCCCGCCGCCTCCCCCACTGTCCGCCCGCTCCTAGCCTTGGCTCCCCGCCCCCTCACCTCGCGCGTCCCCTCCCCTCTCTCTCTTTCTCTCGGTCTCTCTCTCTCCCTCTTCTCCCCTCCCCTCCGGTCCCTCCTCCTCGCCTCGCCACTTAGCAACCTCCCCGCTCTCCGCCTCTACTGTTCCCTGTCCTTCCTCGAGTGGGCTCCCTGCGCCCTCGCCGACCCCCTTTCTCTGCGCCGGGGTTTGCGGCAGTTTTGGGGCGCGGAGGCAGCGGCGGCGCTGCCGCAGCTCGGGGACCGAGCGTGGGGGAAGGGGGAGGCGGGAGTGGAGGTGCTCCAGCCTCCCGCCCGACTTGAGGTTCGGGCCAAGGGAGTCCAAGGGATCTTGGGGGACTTGCGGGGCTCAGGTGAATTTATGAGAGCGAGGCTACTGGGGGCTGGGGAGTAGGGCGATCGCGACAGAGCTGAGCCACCGCGGAAAGCAGATGAAGCCGGGGACTGCGTTTGGGCAGTTCCCGCCCTGTGACCAGCCAGAAGGCCATCACCGCCTCCACTTCAGTCGGGCAGGGACACTGGGCCCGACCTCCAGAGCCTTTGGCATTGACATGCCGGGTGCGTGCTGAGACACGAAAGCTCTGCGGAATGAGCCCTTATTCATTCGTTCGTTTGTTAGTTCATTCAGACCGAGTATCTGGCCAGTTTTGTCCAGGTAAGGGGCTGGACCTAAGGACCCCAAGATAAAGGGAAGACGGCGGTGTCCGGCAAGACTAGCCGGTTCCTGGACTCTGTCCAGTGGAAAGCTGGGCGCGCACTGCGCTACAGTATGGTGAACGCAGCTGGGAATCCAGCCTGCTGGGCGTGGAGGAGGACACAGCGCCCCCTCTTGGCCGGGCCCTCAGAGTAGGGGCCGGCTGTCCGCTCGGATCTCGGGGTCTTCATCTGAGTTGGCTTTCTAGCTCCCGGTCTCACCCCAACTCTGCAAAGCAACTTCGCATCCTCCGGCCCTTTCAAGTGGACAGTACTTTCGACTTCCTCCTCCCTCTTTCACCCTAAATCAGAACCGAAACGGGAGAAGAGGAGTCCCTGGGAGGTAGAAAAATCTTCATTCCAATCCCACAGTGCCTCGGGACCCAGCGCCAGTGGCCAGCGGCTCCAGAGTATGCAGAACCACCAGCCGGTTTTAAAATCCAACTGAGCCTGGCTGCCCTGGATTCTGTGCCCTTCGTGTCCACCTCTCCCCCTCCCACCCTCAGCAATTGGGCAATAACCAGCGCATTTATGGGTCCAACTGATGTTCATGTGGAGCTGGAGTTACTGCAGGAAGTCATGTGATCCAATAGAGTTCACTGGTGAGGAAATTGAGTCATACAGAGAGATAGTGACCTGTCCAAAGCCCTAGTCTTCCCCTTCCTGATTCCTGGTTCTAAGCCCTAATGGAGTGGGGTGAGGGCACTAATGTGGGAGGGGAATTGATCTGAAAGTCTGCTGGTCACATGGGCTTAGCCACAGGGGGTGGCACTTTCTGGATGAAGCAGAGTCCTGAGTTAGGTGAATGCCCCAGAGCTGGTCAGGCTGAATAGGGGCACTGACTCAAATCAGTCAATCCCAGAAGAGATGGACATACCAACCAGATGGTCAATTTACTTTTCTCACAAAAGTCCA
Organism: Castor canadensis; assembly: GCF_047511655.1. Lineage (NCBI taxonomy): Eukaryota > Metazoa > Chordata > Mammalia > Rodentia > Castoridae > Castor > Castor canadensis. The sequence goes on along the minus strand of NC_133396.1, from coordinate 22,462,967 downwards.
AACACAGGGTATTGTGGTGCCATTCCAGTTCTCCAGTCAGACCGTCTGGGATTGAGTCTTGACTCTTCCATTTGCAAGCTGTGCAGCCCCAGATAATGGTGCCTCAAAGTTCGTGTCTATAAAATGGCTACAGGAACACCTACCTACCTCCTAAGGTTGTTGGAGGGTATATTGGTAAAAGGGCTTGGCACAGTGCCTGGCACCTAGCAAAAGCTTTGTGAGGGAAGCTACAGTCATTCTCACTGTCATCATCAAGATGAGTGGACCAGCTGCTCCTCTGTGGGCGGCTTGGTCCCTCCTTCTGGGCAATTCTTTGTGGGAAGCAGGCTCATGCTGAGCGGTTTCCAGCAGTGGTGGATCTCAGAATGGGAGGAGGAGAGGCTGGCTGGTCCTCAGGGCCTCCGGAGACCAGGCAGCTCCATTTTGCACAGCTCTCAGATTCCAAGTCCTTCTGCTTAAGAAACATGTCACATGTGACCTCTCAGAGCCCATCCCCCTCCCCCGACATGATCTTTAAATATGCTAATGCCATCGATTCACTGTAATCAAGTTTTGCTCTTCTGCCTTTTTGCACCCGGGAATCAGCCCTTCTCCCTTTCCAAGTGTCTTCAGCCAGCACATTTCACCCTGGCTGTGTTACGTCCCTGACCTGACCTCCACGGTGTGGAAAAGGAGTTCCGTCCTCACTCCAGGACCTACTTACTTACGTTTGGCCTTGTCAGTCACTGGGGCCAGAGGTGGTCTGAGAGCCTCGGGTTTAACCACCCTCTGTAAAAGGTTCCATATTCCCTCTCATTTGTTCATAAACAGCTTCCTTCAAGGGCCTGGCTCTCATCTGTTCTGCCTGGTGAGGATGCAGTGTCTGCCCTGGCCTGACTGCCCACCCTTCCATGCCCTCCTCCCCTGTTGGCCCCAGTCCAAGCTGCAGCCCCAGCAGCCTGATGGCTTAGGGTGCGCTCCATGGGCAGCCTCTTCACAACCTCCTCTGGACAGGCTACAGCTCCATTTGAGCATTCTTTACCCAGTCTGATTCTTCCCAAGCTTTGCCATTCCTTCCCTCCCTTGACTTTTCTTCTTGCCTAGGGCCAGACCAGACCCAGCTGTCGTTCATTTAGCCTGCCATTTTGGAAGAAAGGAGAGACATGAGGAATCGAAACCAGAGTAAAAGACAATTGCATGTCCTTCCAAACAGTAGGAGAGACAGATGTGACGGCAAGTAACAGTGGGTGGGGTCCAGGGAGCAGGGCTGTGAATACACCTTGTGGTGGCTTAGCCCTCAGGCACTCCACTCAGGAGGGACAGTCTGGAACTGGACTTCTCAGATGATGTGTGGCAAAGAACCAGTTCTTTACTTTTGAATTCTAGTCTGTCACAGCTGACACTATTGCAAAATCCAATGAATTATTAGGAAATGAAAAAATTTTAAAGGCATACAAAATAAAAGCTCAATTTTAAAAGCTAGTAGATCCAATGAGCTTGAAACTATTCAGTTGCTTTAAAACATCTAAATGCTCACGCTGATGTCTGACTTACCTTGTCACAGACTGGCATAGATGGTTTGCAGATGGGTGAGCAGTCTGAAGATGTGCTTACAGTAGCACGCGAGGATACAGCCAGGAAAATGAGCTCATGGAAGGAGCTGCTTTTAAGATTCCATTAACACTGGGGGAGGTGGTGTTAATTACTCCACTCACCCAACAAACATTTAATGAGCAGCAGCTATGTGCCAGTCACTGTTGGAGGCCAAGGCTAATAATGATTAATGTAACAGGGTCCTAACCCTCAAGATGTTCACAGCCCAGAATGGGAGACGGCCACTTTGATAAATAATTAAAAGTTATCGAAATTAGGTCAACAATAGACCAAGCACTGTGGGCATGGAGGCAGGAATATTAATTCTGCCTGGGCTAACACAGAAGGTTCTACCGAGGGGATGAGGCTTGCGTAAGGGTCTGGAGTTGGGAGTTGGGTACCTGTTCAGTCCCATACAGCCTTCATAGATGCTCTCCATAGATGAATTAAAATGTGTATTGCTTAGCGTGCAGTGCATGCAGTAAGGGCTTCAAATGTATTTACTACTTTTTTTATGATTAAATATTGTAAATTATCATCATTATGATTATTATCCACTAGATCTCCCCAACCCTGACCTTAATTTTGATGTGGAGTTGTGGGAGGGAGTCACAGTAAGTAGCTCTATTTGTGGAAGGAGGCCATCTGGCTTTGACTCTGCCTTCCTTGTCAGAAGACTCTTCTGGAAGAGGTGGCTTGGAAGGCGTGTAATGAAGGAAGTAGATATGGACAGGTAAAAATGAGGGAAAGAGACTTTCATGGTAAGGGATCCCTTAAAGACATAGCCTGAGGGACAAGCATAGGGTAGAAGAGGAGACTGGTCTGATGGGACAAAGAGCTGGGGTGCAGGGATGGGGTGAGTGTTGGCACAGTTGCAGGAGAGGCAGGCTGGAAATTTTCCAACCCCTAGATAAAGGGCTTGACATTATTTATTGTCTCATTTAGAAAAACAGACAAGGGTAATTTGGACTGGTATGGAGGCTTGTATACATAGCTCTTTCACAAACATTTTATCCTTTAATCCTTCTAACAACCCAGTGATGGAGGTATTAACAGTTAAACTTTACAGATGAAAAAACCACACTCAGAGGCTGATAGCTTGCCCAAGGTCACACAGTTGGGCTTGACACAGACAGGACTGGAGCCCATGTCCCTCTCTGATTCGCAGTCAGGGGTTCTCCTGACAGGACCTGAGTTGAGGCCTCTGGGGAACTGCTCTAGGGCCTACAAAAGCCATGCTCTGGGACAAGTCTTTCATTTTTTTCTTTCTCCACAGACGGGCAAAAGGTAGGAATGGAGATAAGCCATGGGACAGTACTTGGTGGTGACAGCTGGGCCACAGAGGTCTCCTCAGGTGATCTAGCTTCTCCCCCTCTTTCCAATCAAGTACAGGGACACTTACCCTGGGCACAATATCCATATTTTTGCATGTATTAACTGTGGCCAAAGAGCAACTGAAGTTTGCTTGTTATTGCTTGTTTTTTTTTAATTTAATTTTTATTTTTTAAACTTTTTTGTTGGCAGCACTGGGTTCTGAACTCAGGGTCTTATGTTTGCAAAGCAGGCACTGTAACTGCTTGAGCCACTCCACCAGCTTAACAAAACTTTTAAAAGATGCACTGAAATGAGGGTTGGGTGAATGGGAAGGCACTTTGGGAACATTCTGGAAGTGAAATCAGAGCAGAGGTGCCAGCTAGAAGTGCAGTGCATAAAAGGCAGGAAACACACCCACTTGTCTTTGTAAAGAAATAGCATCCCTCTAGCCTGAACCAGGGGATTCTAACAGGGGGGTGCTTTTGTTCCCTAAAGGGAGGACTTTGGGCAATATCCAGACATTTTTTGTTGTCACAGTTGGGGAGTGCTGCTACTGGCACCCAGAGGGGCCGGAGATGCTGTGAAACATCCTATAAAGCACAAGACGGTCCCCACAACAAACAATTACCTGCCTCAAAAATAGCTACAGGAAAGCCAGTAGTTTGGTACCATGGACAGCGGAAACTCAGCTCTCCACGCAGTTAAGATCCAAACCTAGACATCCTAGGTTTTCATCCTGAAAAATCAGAGCAAGGCTAGTGCCCCCACTACCTTTCCTCAGCCTCATCATTTGTAGCCCACTAGAGGCCCCAGGGAAGGCATCAGCAGGGGCTCAGCTTGAAGCTGCTAGTCAGCAGAGACAGGATTTAAACCCTGCAGCCTTCGGTGTAGGTTCTTCACCCCTCCCCAGGTAGGGGACCAGCCCTGCCCCTCACCTTTTTTCCTATCCATCAAACCCATTTCAGACCTAAGAAGGACTTTCACAGCAACAAGCTGCTCTTCTAGTTGAGCTGCTATTATTTACGTTTCACAGACAAGTATGTCGACACCTTTAGGTTAAGTGCACAATGTGCTTATCTGTTTTCCTGAAGAGCAGGAGCTCCTGGAGAGCAGAGGCTGCTCCTGTTCCTCTCCACAGTCCCAGCCTCCGGCAAAGCTGGTCTCAGCAGATGCCAGATGTGAGGTCTGAAGTGCATGGTCAGCACCGGTGCATTAGACTAGGCTGCTGCCTCCAGGGCCACCTTTGCCAAGCACCATCCTTTTCTGGGGACTATTCAACACCTGGGAGGTGCTTCCTGTGCTGGAGTCTGATCTCATCCCAGCCACCCCACCCCAGGCAGGCAGTGACAGCTTCCCAGTGGAAAGCTACTACACTGGGCCTCAGCCCAGCCCACCCTGTTCCTTCTCTCAGGCTTTAAAAAGGTCCAGAACAGAACAGGATACCCCTCCAACCTCCTGGGAAGTCTTTGCTGCCCCAGGGAACCCCACCTACAAGTCACAGAACAAGACAGAGACCACAGGGAACATACATACAACCAGCGGCAATATGTTATGTGGAACTTGCTTGGCTCTGATTCTAAAACATCTTTAAAAAATGGGAAAAAAAAACCCTACAAATAAGACAATGGCAACAATTATTAGGTATTTGATTATTTCGAAATGGTTGTTAATTTTTTAAAGTGTAATGATGCCTTGGTTATGTATCGAAAGTGTGACCTTATTTTTTAGTGTTACAAACTGAACTATTTGCAGATGAAGTGATATCTGGGATTTGCACTGAATGACAGGAAAGGAGGAAGTGGGTGAGGATATTGATGGGATCAGATTCGTCATGCATTGTTAATTGTTGAATCTGGACAGTGAGGACTTATGATAACATTTGGTCTGTTTTATATGCATTAAAAATTTTCACCAGGAGGGGCTGGGGATGTAGCTCAGTGGTAGGGTTTGTGGTTAGCCTGTGTGAAGCCCTGGGTTCAATCCCCCAACACCAAAACAAGCAAACAACAAAATTTAGAGCCTGTAAGAGCTCAAAAGACAGTTAGGTAGCACACAGACTGAAGTTTCCAGGACACTTTCTATGGTTTCAGAGAATTAATTAATATTTTTGGTGAACTGAGGTTTGAACACAGGGCCTCACATTTGCTAGGCAGACATTCTACAACTTGGTCATGCTCCAGCCTTTTTTTTTTGGTGTTAGTTATTTTTTAGATAAGTCTTAAGTTTGTTTGTTTTTTTGGTTCTGGTTGGGCCTTGAACCAAGATCCTCCTACCTGTGACTCTGTGTAGCTGGAATTACAGATACATACCACCACACCCAGTTTATTGGTTGAGATAAGGTCTTGATAACTTTCTGCCTGGATTGGCCTCAAGCCACGATCATCCCAATTTCTGCCTCCCAAGTAGCAAGGATTACAGAAGTAAGCCACCATACATGTCCTGGCCTTGAACTCTTAATAATCCTGCCTTAGCCTCCTGAGTGCTGGGATTACAGATATGAAGGACCATGCCTACAGAAGATTTCATTTTGGAAAAAGGATCTTCCAGGAAGATAGATGCCACCTCTGTTCCAAGGTGGCTAAGGGCATGCAGTCCCCCATGGGGTACCCATTGCCTGATTTCTAAGGCCAGGCAAGTGTCTCAGAGCCAGCCTTGGCTTTGTTGCCTGACATCTGGCCAGGCCCCAGCAGCTCAGCTGGACAGGAGCCAGCACCTTCCAGGCATGCCTGAGCTGGAAAAGTGAGCAGGGTGCAGCTGCCAGCCACACAACAGCAGAAGTCTCATGGTTGCCCCTTCTGGAGTCCATCCTGCATGAGGCTCTGGCCTGGGGTTGGCCAGCTAGTTCCATCCCTGGTAGTCAGGGCAAGGCATGGATGAAGGCTGAAGTGTCTAGGCCCCACCAGCAGTCTAGTGCATGGGGAACACAGAGGGTCTGGAGTCATATGGCCAAGAAGGTCCATGACAAAATGGCACAGGTAGCTGTGCAGGGGTTCTCCCATTTTCCCTCCACCTCTACCTTCTCTCCTCCCCATCTGCTCTGCACCCAGCACTAACCAGGTGACCTGCATCCATGGGCATCCTCTCCTTTCTACTTGTGCTCAGTACAGCCAATAGGAAACCCCGGGCTAGAGGGAGGAATGTGAGGTCAGGTACTTAATCCCCACAATTCTGCCTGTTGATTGGCCACAGGCTGGCCAATCTTGACAAAGGGTCCCTGATGCTCTCCTGGCAGCTTTTCTCCATGACTCTCCTTCAGAGTTCTGGTGGCCTCTTCCTCTGCATCCTTTTGGACCTTGGGATTTTAACAGTTCAGCCTTCAGTGACCACAAGACATTGAGTGATTCCTTCATATCTCCTTCCCTGAACACATACTTGTAAACGTCTCTTTAAGAAATCCTTCTGGAATTGTCTGGAGACTAGAGGGCCTAGGCCCTTACCATTTCATGTTAAGGCCCTAGCAGTGCTGGTTGCTCAGGAGTTGAGTTTGACAATGTGGGTGCACAGTGAAGAGGACACCTGACTGTCTTCTGAAACCCCACTGGAGGACACTAGAGTTATGGGGCAGGGGAGGCCAGCAAAGGCAGGGCTCTGTTCATGCCTCCTGCTGTGCCAGGGAAGCCTGTGCATTGCAGGACTCCAGCCATGCATCGGTGACACAGGCTGCAGAACAATGTGCTCTCTGGAATTAGGCAGCTTTGGGAGCCCTGGCATCTGGCTGCTGAGCTCTCAAGGATGAACCCCATTGGCTAAACCAGACTCTCCTGCCCAACCTACCTTCCCAGCCTTGCTCTAGCTCTGGGCCTCTGTCCTGAGCAGAAGAGTCCTGGACATGCCAAGCTCCTCCCTTGGGGCTTTTCCTATGGCTCTGCCATCTTCCTGGAGTGCTCTCCCATTTCTAGATAGCCAGAACTCCACCCCCACCCCCCATGACTACAGCTCTCCAGCCCATCTCTCTCATGAATCAGCTCCCATCTTAGATGAAGGTTGTGTCCCCTAAACCTGCCTTCAGCTTGGTATGTCTTCTCTCTGATCAGTCTACTTGTCTGTGTAATGGTAATGGTGGCTGGAGGTGTATTAGCAGACCTCTCCTGTCCCTTTCAGACTTGGATAAATCCATGGGTCTATCTCCTCTGTTCCACTAATAAATGATGGAAGAGAAGAGAGTATGCTTTTCCTTTGTATTTCCCAGAGAATACAAAGATGGATGGATCGGTGGCTGGGTGGGTGGGTGGATGATAAATCTCCCTGGAGTGACAAAGGCAATTCATTCCGTGGCTCTAAGATGATAGAAATATCCCCCTGGGAACTTGCCACCACCTCTGCCCACTCCCTGGCTAATCCAGCATGTTCTCATTTGTAATTTGGTCCCCTGAGCAGACTATTCCCTGAAAGCTGCCTCCAGGGCCAGCAATGATAGCTACACTGTAAAGGGCCAGGAGAGACCATTGACCACAGCTGTCCTGGGAGTAAGAGACTGGGGTCAGGGGCTGGGAGAAAGAGTTTATTGTAATCCTTTTTGTTCTCTCAGATGCTTTTTAAAACCTGAATTACTTTCATAATATAAAAGAGTCTTTTTGGGGAAAAAGTTATATACAAGAGACTGATGATTGCAGATGTTTCAAGGAAGGGAACTGGGTAGCCAAGGATTGAGGCCAGGTTGGGAAGCAGGGAGGAGACTTGCTGGTTAGCTTATTTCTTTGATGACTTTGGAATTTGTACCACATGCATTCATCATCTATTAAAAAATACATAGCTGCATACATTGGCACCCGCCTGTCATCCCCAGCTACTCAGGAAACTGAGATCAGGAGGATCATGGTTCTAGGCCAGCTTGGGGAAAAAAGTTGGGGAGACCCCTATCTCAATGGGAAAAAAAAACTGGGTGTGGCGATGTGCACCTTCATCCCAGTTACTTCAGGAAAAGTGTGGAATAATAGGAGGATCATGGTCCAGGCTAGCCTGGGCAAACAGCAAGACTTTATCTCAAAAATAACCAGAGGGAAAAAGGGCGGAGGTATGGCTCCAAGTGGTAGACCACCTGCTTCATAACTGTGAAGCCCTGAGTTCAAACCGCAGTCCAACACACATAAATAATAAATAATAACTAAACACAAATTTAGGAAATCACTTGTGTGTATAGTTCTTATAGGTCCATGATACAGTTACGCGTGAAATAGCTTGCTTAATCCTCCTCACACAAAAACCCAGCAAAGTTACTTTTGCAGATCTGCATTTGCAATTGTAGAGTTTAGGCAGCAGCCTGAACTAAAAGTGGTTTAGAATGCTGGCTCTACCACATGGGCAGGTTGTATTTATAGCCAGAGGAAAGGAAATGCCTTACAGAAAAGGGAAGTGAGGTGCAGCTGCAGCTTGATTGGTTACAGCTCCTGTCTTATTTGAATAGTGAACAGTTGGTCACTTGTGATTGGCTGAGATGAGGCCACAGGAGTAGGTTACAGTCTGTGTACACATCAAGTTCCAAGTTCACTATGTGCAGAGAAGCCTTTCAACCAAACTTCAAAGTTTGAGGCTAAATTTAGCAGCATTATAATCCCAGTGTTCAGATGAGAAAACTGACACCCATAGAAGATTAAAGGTTTGTCCAACGTTTCTTAGATGGGATGATGTGGCATTGAAACTCACACTGGGTTTCTGTCCCACAACAGGCTGTTGATGGGGCTTAGTTTGCCAAATATATTTCTATTTCAGAAAAACAAATTGGCATTTTGATGTATGACTCAGTCTCTGGAAGTTTTGTTTATTGTGAGTCAGACTCCCATTGGAAGCAGCTGAAACAACAGTGTCTCTTGTGCTACAAGAGACCCCACTAAATCACAGAAAGGAAAGCCTTCCCTGGCCACCTTTCACGCCCACTTCAACTCCTTACCTGCACACTGTACCCTCAACAGAGATCCCAGGCTAGTTCTGTGAGCTTTTCCTTTGCCATCCAGGCTGCCTGACCCCCTACCTCTAATTTTCCACCAACCCATGGGCCCAGAGTGGGGTACCTCGTGGGCAACAGAGCTACTGGCTCCCATCTGAGAGACTGAGCGGGGTGCCTGAGCTCTGCTGGATGAAGCAGGGTGGCAGAGGTGGAGAGGGGTCTGTGGAGACCTCAGTGGCTCCATGCCCATTGCCAGGCTGCACTGCCTCTGATATTAATGCCACAGAGCTGTGTTGAAATTACTCATTTCTGCGTCTCCGTGGCTCATCCCAGGCAGTGCACATCAGCTCATCTCCTCCCGACCTCCCTGCCACTTCTCAGAGAAAGACAGGAGGAGGGAGCGCTCTGTTCTCTTTGGAGCTTGCTCAGATTTTCAATGAGCTGGAGCCCCCCTTGTGTCCTGACACCACCCTGTCACCGTTGCTTCCGCCCGTCCGCCTCTCCCAGGCCCCTCCTGTGGATCTGCAGCTCTCTCCAGCCGCTCTCCCTTTCCACCGCAGAATTTCAGCTCCACGTTGAATTCTGAATTCAGAATGAATTTCAGAATTCCTAAGCTGGGAAAGCCCAGCCTCACTAATGAGCTAAAGCTGACCTCGGCCTCAGGCGGTGGCGGCTAGATTTATTAATGCCATACTTGGCGGTGCCCTCAGTGACTTCCAAAGCATCCTCATCAATATGCAATCTGTCCACTGAGGCATTTATTGGGCACCTGATATTCGGAAGGGACAAAGTCCTTTCACTTTCAGGAGTGAATACAGGGCCCTGTGTGTGAGAGAGGGGAGTCTGGCCTGGGCCTTGCCACCAGCCAGCTGTAGGACCTTGAACCAGCCCCTTCCTCTCTCTGGACTTTGAAACTTGTGTTTGTAAATAACGGGTTGAACTACATTAGAACTTTCCACACTGTTTGCAAACCCATTACACAATGGGGAAATGACTTAGTGAGGCAGAAGCCTCCACATCTGGGCACCACACAGAAGGGTGACTATTAGTCAAACTCAAATATCTCCCAGTTGTGGGGTTCTGTGCACTCACGTGTCCATGGGTGCTTACATATGTGTGCCTGTGTGTGCACTAGGTCACAAGAGACAGTGGATTTCTTACTACGAGTCACAGTCAAAATATTTGGGGACATGCTGGTGTAAATGGTCCCTAAGGCTCTTGTGGCTTGAATACCACACATCCATGTGCTGTTAGAAGGGGGACCCTGAGAGATTCATCTGGCCATGGAGCAGGGAAGGTGGCATTTGTACTTGTAAGTGGGATTTCCACCAACAGAGAACTGCAGTGGGGGACAGCAGGGAGAGGGGAAACAGTACCCAGGTGGAGGCCCAGAGGTGGGATTGTTCAGAGAGGAGGGGAAAACCATGTGAGCCCCGGGCAGAGGATGTCTGGGACCGTCTCAGGTTGAGAAGATGGGCTGAGGGCACATCTTGTAGAGGCCCTCAGCTTCCACTAGGGACACTTCCCAGGCATGGCAAGGAGCCTCAGAAGACTTGCAATGTCCCACAGTCCTGTGAGGAAGCAGACTATGCTCCTCCCTCTCCCTGAAAAGGACTTTTGGACTCCCTTAGACTAAGTTATGACTGATTGACAAGGCTCTGCGAATGAACTGAGGCAGGATTTGCGAATTTTTAGAGGGACACAGGACTTTCATTTCATTCTTTTTCAGGGACAAAATTAGCATGCAAGATCTGATGAAGGATTGTGGCTCTCTGTACAGCCCGATGGCCTGTGGGGGGAGTGGGGAGAACAGCAACCCAGACAGAAGTGACTGGTCCTGGAGGGACCAGTGGGCTGAATCCACTTCTTAGACCATCATTACCCCTAATGGAAGAGTTGGACTCTCTTGAACACTAGTTGGTGGCTGTTTTGCACAGGTAGATTTTGGAGAGGAGTCTGGCATCCTGGGAGAAGCCCTTGCACGCAAGATAAAGCATCCAGGCTGGCTCCCCTTGCCCATATCCAGTGGGACAATTCCCTGACAGTCATGTCCAGTTCACCTTTGCCACCCTGCCCCTGGCACAAGACAGGGCCTGGACCCTGGGTGACCCCGCCCTGGAGCTGGGACCAGGTGCTGAGGAGGGAAAGGTGAACCTAGTGGGCAACTATTGTTAGTCCAAGAGTTGGCTGCCAGGAACACGAAGCTAATTACCTGCTATATATCAGGGAAGTGACAGGGCGCTGTTTGTTGGGTCTAATTGTGGGGATTTATGGTAAAATGCAGTGTGTCAGCCGCTGCTGTGCTCGGATGCATTGCCATCTTCTTGTCATGGGACTTTGAGATATTTCTCGACTTCTCCTCAGAGGGCAGGGAAGGGATGGGGGGAGAAGGAGAAGGGCAGGGTTGTGGCCTGGAATTCTGGACAGCTCCCAGCTGATCTTGAACCAGGGGCTACTGAGCCGGGATGGGGAGTAGGGTGGGGGGAGGGGTGAAGCATAGTGGCCAGACTAGTGTTGCAGTGGAGGGACCTGGGATGCTGGGCAAACAGTTGACAGGACAACCTTGACTTTCCTTGGGGCTTCAGATCCAGAAAATGCTCCCATGGGGACTGGGCTGACAGTTTGTCCTCCTGCCCTGAGACAATACCATAGGGGCTGTGACTCAGGTTTCAGCTAGAAAGGAGGACTTCATTGACATAAGGGCAGTGGGAGCCAAAGAGGGGCCCCCGCCTGGGCTTGGTGGTGGTCACTCTTCTGCCCAAAGGATGGGAGGGAGATGAGTGCAGAGCTACTGGATCAGGTGCGGGTGGCACCAGTCCTCTGTCTCTGAACCCATTACATAAATGAGGAAACTGAGGCTCAGGTTTAGACCCTGAGATCCACAGTCACCTGGCAGTAAAGAGGGCAGGCCCTAACTAAGCTAAATGTGCCTTACTCCAGAGTTCTGCTCACCAGCCCTCACTGACTAGGACCCCAGGAGCAGGAAGAAAGAGGTTCCCTTCCCCTATGTTCCTCCATGCCTGGAATTGTGGGGCAAGGCCAGCTAGGCAGGCACCCTGCAAGTGTGCCAGGCCCCTGGAGTAGAGAAATGGAACATGGTGCCCACCCACCAAGAGCTCATAGGGAGAGGTCACTCCATCCAGTCCCACCTCGTAAAAGATGAATGCAGTGGGCTGCATTTCACACAGCTCAATAGAGAACGGGCTGCAGCTCCATGTCAGAAAGGGTTAGGATGCTTCTGAAATCTCAGGTAAGGGGCAGAGGAAGGATGGATTGGGGAAGGCTGGGCTCAGGCCTACTGTCCTCATTTAGAAACCCAGAGGAATGATGTAGAAACCACACATGGAAATGCTGAATGAGAAGAAGGTCGACACCACTGGCTCTGGGCTCAACTTTCCTGAGGCAAGCTAAATGGGGCAAACATCCTGGTATCTGGTTGGTTGTTCTTTAAAATTCTTTTTAACTTCTATTTATTTCTTTTTTGGAACAGAGAACACAGAAGCTACACATCATGCACGAGTCAAAAGGTGCACAAAAGACATCCTGAAAACCTCCCTCCCTTCCCTCTCCCAGTCACCCGTTTCCCCTCTAGAGGCCACGTGGTTCTGGGTTTCTTGGCACATCCCAGAGATAGTCGACTCACGTTGACAATATTATGGCTGTTTATTCTTTTTGTTTTATACAATCATGCTCTTTATACAAATGTACTCTTCTGTACTTTGATTGTTTTCTTTATCTGAGAGATTGGTTTATATCAGTCTATAATGAGTATCTCTACGCACTCCTTTTAAATGGTTGCATAGTATTCCACTGATTAGATAAACCGTGATCTTTTTAATTCATGCCCAGTGATGGGCATTTAGGCTTTCCAGTCTTTGGCTCTTGTAAGTGGTGCTGCAATAAATAACCTTGCTCATAGACTGTTAGACACGTGAAACAGTATAGAATAAACTAGACTGACCTGCTGGGACACAAACAAATGCATCCATAAGTTTGAGTACTATTGCCAGATCTTCCAGTAGAGTACTCTAGTTTTCAGGTAGGGTTTTCCCAGAAGCTGACCCTGGAGGGAAGATTCAAGGACAGGTGGTTTATTTGGGAAATGTTTCCAGGAAGTCCCAGCAGGGGAGCAGGAAGAGAAGGGAAAGAAGCTAAGCAAATTAGCCCACAGGTGATAGGGCTTAATCTCTTTGAGAACTCAGTGGGTTCTTGTGGTACACTCCGCTTGGTGACCAAGGGCACATCTGCCAGCCCCTCCTCCAGCCCCACACCTTCCTCAGTGGCTATTCTGTCTCCTTCCCTGAGCCCCTGCCTCATGCCCTAGCATGAGGCCTCCCTAGGTTGACACTGGCCCTCAAAGGTCTCTCTTGGCTGTGAGCCCTGGGGAAGGCACAGAGATGCATCTGAGACCATAAAGTCTTCACCTTTATACATGGCCACCCTCCAGGCTACAAAGTTGTGCCCACTCCATAATCGGTTCGTTGATTGAATGTAAGATTCTGCCCTCAACCCAAAGCCACACCCAGCATGTGTTCCTCAAGGAGGGAGGAGGCCCCGGGCCTTGGGGCCTGAGAGTCAGAGCAGGCTGAAGCAAGGGCTTTGCAGTGAGCAGCAGAGGTGGGGGGCAGGCAGGGGTGGTGTTAACACTCTGGGCCCAGGACCCTTCTTTCTGCTCCCTCCACCTGCTCTCCCATCCCTGTCCCCTCCAGGCTAGTAGGGAGCTCCAGCTTCCTCCGCCCTGAGGCTTGCAAGAAAGACTTCAGAGAAGTGGGTTTCATCTGGCCAGGTGGGGGTCCCCGGCCCAGTGCATTGTAGATGTGGTTCTTGGGGGCTTCCCCCAACCTTTGCTATCAGGAGGCTGTACCTCACCGCCATTCTCGCTGGGACATTGGCAGTCAATCTTAACACAAAACAAGAGGAAGCACAATCATTGACCCAGCCAGGCTGACCAGGGCCATGGTCAGGGGCTATCAGCCCCGAAATCAGACCTCAGCCACTGGCCGTGTAGGCCAGGGTTAAGGTGGGAGCAGAAATGGTCTCCTGACACCTGCTAGGCCCCAGGTGAGGTGTTGGCTGCAGCTTTGCCCATCTGAGGGAAAAGTCCCTGCATCTCTGACAGCAGCTCAGAAGGCGGGCGCAGGGCCATTTGGAGGCCTGGGTCAGCAGTCATAGGACAGGGCCTGACTCCTCCCCAAGCCTCAGCTTCCTTCTTTGTAAAATAAGAGTGTTGGACTAAGTTCAACTGGAAAATGTCCACTGAGCAACTATGACATGCCAGGTGCTAAGGAAATAGTCGAACTGCCTTAAGGAGCAGGAAACAGACACAAACAACCAACTCTCGGTGAAAGAGATAGAAGACAGTGGTGTATAAGGGTTATGGAAGCACGGAGAAAAGACTGGTTAGTGTGGTGGCACACATCTGTAATCCCAGTGCTAGGGAGGTTGAGGCAGGTAGATCAGAAGTTCAGGGCCAGCTTGGGCTATGTAGTAAGCCAAGAGCTTAGTTGTAGAGTGCTTGGGTTTGATCCCCAGTACCACAGAACCAAACCACCAAAATTTAGGAGTTTTAGGAAACACCATTAAAATTCAAATTTTTCAAAATACAAAATTTATTTTCTTTTACTTTTTTTTTTTTTTGGTGGGACTGGGTTCCAATTCAGGACTTTGAGTACAAAACAGGCACTCTACTAATTAAGCTATACCTTCAGTCCACTTTGCTCTGTTTCTTTTGGAGATAGGGTCTTGCAAACTATTTGACTGGGCTGGCCTTGGACCACAATCCTCCTTATCTCAGCCTCCCAAGTAGCTAGAGTTACAGGCATGAGCCACCAGCATGGGGCTTCTTTTTTAATTTTGAAATAGGGTCTTCTTATGCTGCCCAGGCCGATCTTGAACTCCTGAGCCCAAGTGATCATCGTGCTTCAGCCTCCCAGGTGCTAGGATTACAGATATGTCCCATCACACCTGACTTTCAGAGGTATTTGAAATAGGCTTCAAAGGATGAGTAGGAGTTTTCTAAAAGGGTTGCAATGACCCTTTTACCTTCCAGTACCTAAATTCAGTTCCTCAGCCCACCTCAGCATTTCTAAACTACACCCTACACAACTTTAATATATTTTAGGTATAAATTAAGTGCCCTCAAGGAAAAAACAGATACATGATGGTAGAGGTTTCAGAAGCTATGAGTTAAAATGAAACAGGTCTCATTACTGTAGGACTCCTCAGAGCCTAAGCTGTTCCCATTATGTCTCAAATGTTTAGGAGAGGACAGAGACTAAGGGTCCCTCTTCTTGCTCTTCTCATCCTGGAGTCAGGCTGAGAAATAGCTCAGCCAGAGAGTCCCATTACCTCCCAGGCTTGTGCAGAGAGGCCCAGTCTGGCTCCTGCTCCCTGCCTGCCATGCGGCGGGCACAGCTGACCACCTGCCTCCAGAGTGAACCTCTATCAGCCCAGGAATCTCTGGCCCTGCAGCTCTTGCCTGCCTCTCCCAGCCCAGCTAAAGGAGGCCCTGTGCCCTTAACCAGGCCTGGCCCTCAGAGATGGGAGCACCTGGCACACCTGGCCTAGGTGGTATTTCTAATCTTATTGGGCAGCTGGGGGGCCTTTGGGGTCAACAGCTGTTACTTGGAACCCCATCTTGCCTTAACAGAGAATAGAACTGACAGGAAGAGAAGTCTTGGAGAAGACAGCTTGACACCCTTCCTCCCTCCCTTGTTATTTTCCTCCCTACTTTCCTCCCTCCTTTCTTCCCTCCCTTTATTTCCTCTATTTAGCCATACCCATCCATCCACTCACTCACCCACCCACCCATCTACCCTTTCACCCACCCATCTTCCCATTTATCCACTACCCATCCATTCCCCATCCACCCACCTATGCACCCACCCACCCATCCATTCACCCACATATTCATAGAGTGCCTCTAAGCCTTTCTAACATCAGCCACCATAGAGTTCACAAGTATCTGTTGTGGAAAAAGACTCCTTCCTTTCCTACCTCCCTTCCTTCTCCTCACTTTCCCCTTTTCCCCTTATTTGCTCACCTTTCTAGTCCCACATCCTCTGGGTCAGCCCCAAGTGCCCATCAGTACAGAATTCCAGCCTGTTCTTCAGAAGGGCATTCCAGGCACGCAGACTCTCATGGGGGGAGGGGAGCTACCAAGCTAAGGAGACAGATGGCTGCTCTGAACAGAGGACAAACTCTGGCAGTTTGATGTTCAGAGGTGGGGAGAGGGGCGGGGGGAGGCACAGGGCTGGCTTCCCAAAAGTAGCTTGGGGAAGACCCCATAACACATTTTTAGCCACAGGGAAATTCTCACCTGGGTAACTCAAGCTTCTCTGATCTAGAGGGTTATGTGATGTGGTGGGTATTGATTTTCTTTTAATATAATTCATTCTGCTTTTTTAAACAGAAAAATGAGATGGGATGCCCCAGGAGACAGGAAGTTTGGCAGAAAATTGCTTGGTTTAGGAGGACAGTCCTTTGGAGAACAGGTTTCCTCTCCCCATTGTGTGCAGGAGTGTGCAGGGAATTTGTGTGTGAGAAAAGGGTGAAAGGGTAGAGAAAGGCCCCCCAAACTTCAGTCTCTGCCTGGTTCTTCCCTCCTACCACCTACCCTGGGTTAGAGCTGGCCATCGCTTCCTGCTGGGACATCTGCTGGCTCCAGGTGGCCTTCGGGACACTTGCCTCCCTTGCAGGATACCGGGGCCTTTCCCACACCACCCGGTAGCTATGTGACCTGGGAAATCATATCACCTTTCTGAGGCTCCCCTTGTCTGCAAAATAGGGATCTTGCCACTTAGTGAGGGTTCTGCCTCCTCCACAGGAGTGTTGTGATGACAGAAAACAAAAGCACTTTGCAGAGCCTAAACGTCAACTCCAGAGGCAAGGGAGGAGGGTGAGGGGCGGTGGCACACATCCTCTGCAAGGCAGACACCTCCGCAGCTGCCTCGCCCACCTGACCACTCTGGCTTCTCTCCTTTGCACCCATCCACCCTTAGCCACTCCTGAAATGGGTGAACTTGGCAAGGTGGAGCAACGTCCCAGAGGGACTGGCTAGTTTCCCTTTGGACACTTGTCTGCAAATAAAGTAGCTGCCCCCACAGATCATATGCCAGAGGCGTGGTTTGTTCTTCAGCAACAGATAATTGAGTGGTGACAATGCATGCATTTTTTATTCTTAAATAGATTTGTCTTTCATGAAGTAGAGACTTGTTAAAGACAACGGTACTGCTGAGCATGGTGGGACAATCCTGCGATCCCTGTGCTCAGGAGGCTGAAGCAGGAGGATCTTGAGTTCAAGGCCAACCTAGGTTTTGGAGACTCTGTCTCAAAAACTCAAAATAGTGATGGCAGTGATGATAACTGCACAAATATTATCTAACCCTTCCTTTTGCCTATTGAATAGAAGACCAAGGCCGGGGCTGTTGCCCAGAGGTCAAGAACTTGCCTAGCCTGTGTCAGATCCTGGGTTCTACCCCAGCACTGCAAACAAAAGAGAGCAAAGACTAAGACCAAATTTCATTTGGAGTGAGACTCCAAATAACCCAACCCCTGAATACAGATGGGTGCTGCTATGACTTGGGTGCTTGCATGATTTAAGCATCCCCTCCCAAAAGGTTCATGTGTTGGAGCTTGGTCCCCAGTGTGGTGGTGGTGTGGCGGGGGCTAGTGGGAGTTTATCAGGGCCTTCAGAAGGGAATGCTGGTGTCCTTCAGGAAGCTCTCCTGAGGGAGTTCTATGAAAGTCTGAGCCTGACCCTTGAGTCTCTCTCTGGCTTCCTGTTTGGAGATGTCATCACCATGTGCTCATGCCATCGCCATCCACCAGGATGTGACACAGCCAAGAGGCCCCTCACCAGAACTGAATGCAGCAGGTACCATGTTCTTGAACCTCCAGAACTGTGAGTGAACTAACCTTTTCTTCTTAAGTGGCTTGTCTTGCCTCCAGTATTTTGTTGTAAAACGACTAATGCAGGTGCCCTCTGACCAAGGACACTGCTATAAATCACTGCTTAACTCAATTCTGGCTTCACTCTTAGCCTCCACAGAAATCCTTTCATTATTAAAATCCATGGTTCTGGATCCCTTTCATTATTAAAATCCATGGTTCTGGATCTCTATGGGCCTTTGCAACAGTTTGTAATTTTTCTTTTTTCCTTTTCTTTCTAAAGGCCTTTCCATGGGCTTCCCCCCTGCTGTGCTAATTGAACCATTGAGTACTAATTATCTAGGCAGGAACTCACTTGCTTCCCTCCTCTGCACCTTTCCAATTCTTTCTTCCCAGGAAGAGCTAGGTTGTTTTTTGTTTTTGTTTTTTTTTTGTAGTAATCAGACTGTTTCTGTGAGACATCAGAAACAGTCTCACAGCCTCCCATAAAATTTAAGCCTTTTTGATCAGAAACCCTCTTGGCCCCTGTGTGATGACTTCCTATTACAAAAAAAGCCCCAAACCCTTTATGGAGTTGTATGCCCTGTCTTCTGCCACATCCCACCTGGAACCTCTAGCATCAGCTTCACCAGAACCTTCCAGCCTCTACTGTGTGTCTGGGATGCCCCTTCCCATCAAGCCGTCTTCAAGACTCAGAACAAAGTCACCATCTGCACAGAGCTTTCCAGGACCTACAAATGAGAACCTTTTGATGAATTCCTAACACTCTTCCCAGGGAAGTGGTGATCAAGTGTGTGGGCTCTGGATCCAACGACCTAGGTGGCCATCTCTGCCCAGCCACTGCCATGCACGACCTTGGTGAATTTCTAGCCCTCACAAGCCTCAGTTTCCCTCTGAAAACCAAGGTGATAATAATAGTACCTTCCTCATTGGAAGGTTGTGATCATTAACAATGAGTCCACGTAACTGGCCTGAAGCATGGTGAGGACTCCCCAGTGGAGGCTGATTGCAGTGTCTATATACCTGTCTGGTTCTCCTGATGGATAGTGAGGCCCCTTGGGGATGGGGACCATCCTTATTTGTTTGCAGCACAGTATCCACACAGCCTTCTTTGAATATTCCACCCCTCATGGTTCTTTCTATCCCTTGAAATCCTAACATCATTCATTCATAAGACCCTTGGTTATTCGTTGGGATTATGTTTGAGTACAAATGACCAAAAAAAAAAAAAAAAGGCTGACTTGAAGGAGATGGAAGTTTTTTTTTTTTGTAGCACTGGGGCTTGAACTCAGGGCCTACACCTACACCTTGAGCCACTCCACCAGCCCTTTTTTGTAAAGGTTTTTTCTCGAGATAGAGTCTCCCAAACTATTTGCCTGGGCTGGCTTTGAACCACAATCCTCCTGATCTCTGCCTCCTGAGTAGCTAGGATTGCAGGTATGAGCCATGGTGCCCAGCAGGAGATGGAAGTTTATTTCTCAGTCACACAGAAGTCCAGGTAAGTAGTACTGGGCTGATAATGGTGTTTCAATTTTAGTTCCTCATATCTTATCTCTGCTAGATGTCACCCTAACTTCAAGACCCAAGATGACAGCACCCATGCTCTTGGCAGCCAATGGAAGGGATAAAGAGGATGGGGGCAAAGGATGCATCTGTGCTGTCTCTTAAGGAAGATCCCCAGGACTCTTGGAGAACCCTTCCACTTACATCCATTAGCCAGAACTTAGTCACATGGCCACATCTACTTCCAAAGGATCTTGGGAAATGTAGTCTTTTAATTGGGCAACTAATAGAACAAGAGGAGAATGAATAATAGAGGAAAACTAGCAATCTTTACCACCCCCACACAACACTTAACTTTCTTTTACTTTCTAAATTAAATTTTCTAATTCTGGTAAAATACACATAACATAAAAACTTACCATTTTAACTATCTTCAAGTGTACAGTTCAGTAGTGTTAAGTATATTCACATTGTGCAACCAATCTCCAGGACCTAAAACTGAAACTCTCTCATTGAACAACTCCCATCCTCTCCCCAGTCACTGGTAGCCATCATTCTACTTTCTGTCCCTATGACTTTGACTGTTCTATGTGGCCCAGCAAGTGGAATCACTTGTCTTTTTGCAACTGGTATATTTCACTTGACATAATGTCCTCAAAGTTGGTCCATATGGCAGCATGGCTTAACACTTAATTTGACAGTCCCAGTAGTAATTTCTGCCACTCCTTGGCGGTGGACTTGCTTTCCCACTAGAACTGAAGCTCCTCATTCACTTGACAAAGTTGTGTCATAAGGTAAGTATGTGTCAACTTGAACACCAGGTGCTGGGATGGAGCTTGGGGCAAGAGTACTATTTTGTGACCCTCTGCTCTGTGATGCCTTCCGGGGCAGGATTAGTTCATACTGCTGCTTCAGGAACATTTGTGCAATGATTGAAAAGCCATGCTTGTATATGACCACGGTGTCAGTGGTTTAATTTGAGAACCCTCAGACTGGAGCCCTTACAGACACACCTTCCTTCATGCTTGCTATCTGGCTGGATTTTGACGTCATTACCTCCTCAATTCCAGTCCCTCCTGGGTTTTCTGAAAGTCCTTGTGCAATCTGTTCTCAGCTGTGTCTCTCTTGCTGTTCTCCAGTTCAGTACAAGGAGGACAGCTTGCTCTCGGGCAGGTCAGACTCTTGCCTAGGACTGGGAAGTAAGGCAAATGTGCCCCTCAGGGAAACTTCCCCTCTGTCCCCTGCCACCAAATGTCCTCTCTCCACCTTCTAGCAGAAAAACAGATTTCCAGGCCCCTCTTCAAACCTGCAGGATCACCATTTCTGAGGATGAGGGACAAGAAACCTCAATTTCTAACAGGTTTACCTGATAATTCTGATCTATCAGCCTGGCACTGGGAACCACTAGTATGTGGCAGAATCTGTGGAACAGACCTGGATCTAATGTCACTTCCAGTATTTATTTGCTATGCAACTCTAGGCAAGTTGCATAATCTCTCTGTGCCTCATACCAACACCTACCTTAAAAAGTAGTAGTGAAAATTACATTGGAACCAATTAAAGCTTTTAGCACAGTACCTTGCATGTCCAGATCCTAATAAATGGGGAACTGAGTTAGTTATTGTCACATCATTTGGTGATGGTGATGGCGATGACTCAAATGCTTAGCATAAGCCACTCTGAGGATGAAAGTTCTACATGGTTCTGGGGTTCTCCCTAGCACGTCCCTGGAGAGGGTGCCTCAAGTTGAAAGACAGCCAGATAAAAGGCGGCAATGGGCCTATTTGCCTGATGTTGGGCTAGAAGACAGTAAAAGCTCCCGGGAGAACAGCGAGATGAAAGCGAGGAATGACATTACTTCGTTGGCCAGAGCGACATCTGCTAAGCCTACTCCCTCGCCCAGGGGACTCCAGCTACTGCCATCCAGCTGTTGTCCGCAGTCTGTGAAAGGCCTCGGAATAGGGAAATCATGGGGTGGGGGACCCTGGGGCTAGGGCGGAGTGCAGCTGGCACCACTCCAGAGCCACCTCTGGCCAGAGCCAGGAGGGAGCCTGGAGTAATCTTAGGATCCAGTGCCAATGTGGCCTTCTCTAGGGCTTCTCTGTGTGCTTCTGCCTCCATGGCGGCCCTTACCTCTCTGCTTTGTTTGCTTTTGTGATGAGGACAGTGACATCTCCAACCTCATTTTACACTGCTGCCCCCTCAGTCCTGCACTCCTGCTGCACTGGTCTTTCTGTTCCTCAAACCCATAAGCAGGTCTTGGCCCCATGGCCTTTGCACTCACCATGCTATCTCCTGGCTCCCGGTCCCTGACTCCTGGCTCTTTCTGCTGTGTTCAGATCCTCAAGAGGCCTCTTCGGATGCCCCTGTCTAAAATAGTCACTCAAATGGCCTCCATCCCCCACTTTGACATAGTGCTTACCCAATCAAGAACCATCTTGTTTATTTATGTATTTACTCGCTTATTGCCTGTCTCCCGTGGAGGGAACACGAGCTCCAAGGAGGGAGGAATATTTGTGCTGTTCACCTTTTTATCTCCTAAACCCAGCATGTTACCTGGTATGAGTGAGAGCTCAATGCATATTGCTGTATTTTAATTTTATAGTCATTTCAGTCCTTTGTACCTGGCACAGTGCCAGGAATCTGAGCACTGCTTTAACAAATGTTTCTTGATGAATAAATTATACCCTTAACCCCTCCCAACTTGGCTCATTACCAAGAAATCTTAGAATGATCCTAGAGTGAGAAATTCATTTATTCAACAATATTTACTAAACAACTACTTTCTGCCAGGCATTGAGCTGGGCTCTGGGGACCCAGAAGAAGTCAGGGTGGCAGAAGTTTCCTTCATGGCCTGAGTTACAGAGGAGGTTGGGTGGTTAGAGGGAGTCTCTGGGAAGTATTTAAACACTCTTAACCTCCATTTTCTCTCCCATCCCTGTTCTCTGAATTCTGAGATGTTCCAACTTGCCATCAGCATTGTGGCTTGTGTTTGTGAGTTTTGTAGGTTTGCTGACATGGGCGTGGGGGTGGAGATGGACTGGGGGAGCCAGTGTTGGAGAAGGGGCCTGAGGAAATTGTTCTGCGCAGGCAGGATCAAAGCCGCAGAGCTGTGAGCAGAGCCTCTCCCCAGCACTGTCCCTCTGCTTCCGCCCACCTGCCATCCAGACAGCTGCAATCAGACTCCTTCATTATGAAGACTGATGTTACACAGACAGGGATCTGAGAAAGCTTTTGTTGGCCTTGACTTTCATGGTGGGAAGTAGAGCTCTGTGGAGCCAGACTGACACAACTCTCACCAATCAGTCAGGCTGAGGCCAAAGGTTCCTAGGAGGACTTGGAGTTTGTTCTGGGGCCTGGGACAACCAGCCAGATGATACGTCTGGAGTCCCAGGGCTAGGCTTTGGAGCCAGCGTGGAGCTTTGAGAAGCAGACCCAGAAATGAGGCCAGGGAGGCAGGGAGAGGTGGGGTTGGGAAGGGTCAGAGCTTATGTGGTAGAACAAAGGAGGGGAGACAAGGACTCTTGCTGTGGAGAGGGTGAGGGGTCAGAAAGAGCTTCCAGTGACCCTGTATGCCCTAGGGAGTGAGAGATTACAAAACACAAACCATAGCTTCCAAAAAACTCACCTCAGATGGTGCTGAGCAGTCAGGACACCCAGAGCTCTGAGGAACGAGCACACCCACAGTGCCCACTTGAGCCAAACCTTATATATTTCGGGGCCAGTTCATTTCTGTTGATTAGGCTGTCAGCCTGTGGGGGTTGGGGACACCCCTGACCCTAGAGTCTTCTCTGTTTCCTTCCCTTTGGGCACATTGGCCAGCAACCCCTGGGGGCCAGGAGAGTCTTTCTGCCTAGAAAAGAGAATTTCTGCCCAGAAAAATCAGGCAGGAGCCTGGAAGGGCCAAAGCTGGGGGGCTTTGAGGTCTTTAATCCAGTTCCCTCATCTGCAGTGAGGAACTCATCCCAGAGTCCAGACACCTGTCAAAGGGTGGCTAGTGGATCCAGCTTTCCAGACTCACATTCCCTGGTTCTTGCTGTTCTGTGCTGCCCAGAGCACAGGTATCTTGGCTGCGTAATTGCATGACTCAGTGGATGCAGGGCGGGCTGGAGGACTGGAGAGATCGATGGGTGGATGGAAAGGGTTTGTTTTTGTTTGTTTGTTTTGTGGCAGGAGGATTGAGCCCAGGGCCTAATGAATGAATGCTCTACCACTGATCTATACCCCCAACCCAGGATGCCTCCTATCTCTAGACGAGGAACCAGTGCATCTCTCTGACTTCCTGTGGTGTGGTTAGCTCTGCAGGCCGCACCTTGGAAATTTATGAATAAACCAAATGATCAATTAGGCACCACCCAGAAGTACATAACACTACACAGCAGCGACCAAATTGGCTTTGGGAACAGCAAACGGTGCCAGGCCAATTTAATTTCCTCTCCAGTGATGGAGTGATGGGTCTCCTTAGCCAGGGGCAAGGAGGAGCTGTCATTGATCTTGATTCCAGGGTGGCTGTTGACATTCTACACGACATTCTCATCAACTTGCCTTGCAAAGTCTGTTCCAGCCTCCCTGGGGGCAGGGGTGGAGGCATCAGCCTGAGGCTCTGGGCCCAAGGCCCTGTCCTCACATCAACTCCCTATTTGGACACCCACCTGTACACACCTCACCTTTCTTTGAGGCTCTGCTGTGTGTGCTCACATGCAGAAATCATGAGAAGGTCTACAGGCAGACGTGCACACATGCATGTATGGACAGAGACAGATACACACAATAAACACATCAAGGTCAGTAATGCCTAGTATTTGCCATACACAAGTAAGTCCAAAGGGGCTGGCGATTGAGCCTGAGGAAATATGGAAGGGGGAGACAGAGCCAGGCTGACTTGTTGATCACTTATAAATAACTGTATATGACAGAAACAGAATTTGAGCCATACAGATAATTAAAACAAACCAGTGAGATTAATTTGAAGATGTATTTTTGCTCTTCGATCTTTGTATTAACTCAATATATCCACAATATCATCATTTCACCATATAATCAGTAAAATTATTAATGAGGTACTTTGTACTTATTTTTGTACGAAGTCTTTGAAACCCAGTGCGTATTTTATATTTACACCACATCTCCATGTGGACGTGAAATTCAGACACAAGAACCGCCTTAGCTATGCCAGCTCTGACTTCTGATTTTGTGAAATTTGTAGTTGGAAAAGTAGGTCCACAATCCCTAATTGTTCCAAGCAAACATAAAAGTTTTCCACTAATTGAATTGAGACATTGGTTTTAGATTAGGTGTAGATTCGGTTCAGAATGTGGTTCCTGGGTGGCACGTTCCAAGTGTTTGGTGGCATGGTGGCAGTGGCCAGAGGCTTGAGCAGAAAGACACGTGCCAGAGGGCAGAGAGGTGGGACCCGCAGGGGACCTGGACCCAGCAGTGGTGTGCAGGGGTGGTGGGGGGTTTGGGGGGGTGTTTGCAGAGGGGAAGTTCATGTTAGGGCCATGGTGGACAGACAGGCAGGGTCCAGGCCTGGGGCCGCTGGGCCATGAAGGGTCTTCAAGTCTGGGCAGGCAGATGCCGAAGGGGGTGGTTCAGAACACTGATGTTGGGGCCGAGTGTGGTGGGCGGGAGGTGGAGGCTGGGGCAGGAGATGAGGCAGTGACAAGCTGACTGAGTAGGGCCCTCATGGGAGAATGAGAGGGTAGGGAGGGGAGTAAAGAGTTCCTGATGGCTGCTCCAGGAGTGGGGGCAGGTGGCAGAGGTGACTGAAGCTGAAGAAGGTATTGGTGGCCTCTCCCACCTCCACCCCCTCCCCCCAGGCATGGCTTATCTCTGAGCTCTCTAAGACCTTGGCTGGGCTTTGTCCAGCTGCTCAGACACAAGTCTTCCCACCTCATCCCCTACCCAGGGGTCCTCCACTCCACCCAAGCATCCTCAAAACCGACCTCCAGCCTCCCAGGACAGCTCTTGCTGTTCAGGCTCTGTCCCTGGAAGGCTGGCTACCTGCACCTAGGTGGGCTCTGGGGACTCCTGCACCCCTGGAAGACATCTGGAAGGCAGGGAATTGCCTCCTGGGTAGAGGAGGCTTTGGCTTGGAAGGCCTTGGATTTGAGGGGTGTGTTTGGGGTGGTGGTTCTAGAGAAGGGTCTAGAGAAGCATTTGCAGGTGGCTCAAATGTTCGGCCTGAGTTCTGTGATCCACTGAGGAAGCAGCAATAGGTTGAGGGATGTCTCCACAGAGGAGACCACTGCACCACTGCACCACGTGCAAGCACAGCCTTATGCTCAGGCCTCTGCCCAACCACCTCCTCTCACCCTGGCCTGACTTCCTGGACCAAGACAGGCGGCCAAGAACCTTGCTCCCCTACTTCCCTGAGCAGCAAATTTGTTTCAAAACTGGGCTTTTCCTGGGCGCCGGTGGCTCACACCTGTAACCCTTGCTACTCAGGAGGCAGAGATCAGGAGGATCACGGTTTGAGGCCAGACAAATAGTTTGTGAGACCCTATCTCAAAAAAAAACCCATCACAAAAAAAGGCTTGTGGAGTGGCTCAAGGTGTAGGCCCTGAGTTCAAAGCTCAGTTTGAAAAGAAAAATGGGGCTCTAGAAGGGACTGATCTGGAGGTGGGAGTGCCAGGACTTGGGCAGGGGGGAGTAAGGGGGATGGAGTCTGGGAACACAGAGAAGGCAGGTGTGGGTCGGGGGAACTAGGCTGGCAGAGACCCCTGCACTTGCACATACCTCTTCCCTGCCCCCATAACACCTTTAGTGAGAAACCTGGTCCCCGAAAGAAATCTCAGCACTCACCACCAAGCTCAGCACAGGCACAGACACGGAGGGGACAAGTCAGTAAAGAAGAGAAGGGTGTGTGGTGTTGGGGGGAGTTCCCTGGAGGCTGCAGCATAGGGGGAACCATGATGCTGATTTAGGCCACCTGGATTTATGGTCTTCACAGGGACACATGCCATCTCTCTCTGCAAAGCCCCATGGCCCACTTCAGTGTGGTCCTGGTCTTACAATGCCAACTGTTAGAGAATTACATTGTGCCCAGGAGCAAATGTGAACAGAAAAGAAAAGAAAAACAATAAAAAGGGGAGGGGAATGGTGAAAGTAAAGAAACTACTTGTCAAAATGTTTCCCATTAATGACAACCAGGAGCTGTGTGCTGGGGTCCTTGGATGGGCTGAGCAGGCGATGTACTCAACCCGCTTCCTTCCCTGGTGGAATGCAGGAGAACAGTGTGCCAGGGCCAGCTCAAAGTGCCGATCTCTGCTCAGGAGAGTAGGGGCTGCCTCTATCTGGATCCTTTTCATTTGCTCCACAATGGGGCCTTTCTTCCTCCCAGGCTGTACTAAATAATAACAATCTGGGACTTTTCTCGCCCCAATTTCTGAGCCGCTTCAAGTGTCACCTGGTTACCAATAAAAATTCATACCTGGAATAGTGTTTGTGACCTTGGGCAACTCTGCTCATTGTCTGGCCCTTTCTTGGGGTTCTGGTTTGGAAATATGATGGGGACTTGTTTGATCACGTATATGGGTTGGGTTTGTGTAGAGTAAATGATTTTTCCTTTTGGCTGTTGTTGGATGGTGAAAATGTGCTGCTCAGAGGAATTCCTGAGCTCCACTCCCTCTGCACACCTAGCACCTCCTGCTCCAACGGAAGGGCTGTGTCCTGGGGGTGCCACGATGCTGGAGGCTCTACCTGCCTGCCCTCCATTCCCATGGGTCTTGGGTCCCCAGGGCCATTGGCCTTAGCCTCTGTGTTTATCCTGGTTTGGCATTTGGGGTACTTTTCTTCCAGAATCGGTGTTCCTCACCTGACCCGCTGGCCTTGAGCCACCATTCCCTGGGTATCATCGTGCCTTTCAGGGTATGGAGGTGGAATCGGGCTGCATTTGAATCCACCCTCCACCACCGTCTAGCTGGGGGCCCAGGCACAGTATTTAAGGAGCTGAAACTTCCACTTTCTTGTGTTTGAGCGGATAATAACACCCCTTGGCAGGGGTATGTGAGAATTAGGCTTCTTGCCAGCCTAGGGCTGGTGCTCTGAAAGCACGGACAGTAGCTCTATCCCCCTCTCCCCTTTATTGCTGAGATGCCAGGGAGTCCCCCAATAGGCCTCAGCTGTGGTCTGTTGGCCAAGGCCTTTGCAACCCAAGGGGGCCCATCAAGAGAGGCAAGGGAGACTGACGTAAACTAACCATGGTGGGATGCTGACCATGGTGCCATTTCCCCGAGAGAGCCTGGTGTTTCATTTAGTCCTCAAAGAGCACTGTCCTTGCACTCATTTTATAAAACAGAGTTAGGACTTAGGGTGGGAGGTGGGTGTAGATACAGCCACCTGAATTCCAAACCCAAGCCTGTTATTGAGGCCAAGGCAAAGGCTGGATACCAAAGATCCAAGAAGACGGCAGGTGACAACATGGAATCTCCCAACCCCCAGGCACACCCTCAGTCTGTAAGGGAGGCTGAGCACCCCTTCTCCCTAAGCTGCCTGCTAGCTCAGCCGGGAGTCTGGACCAGGGCCATCCCAGAACTGTCCTTTTACGTATCATCTGCAGCCCCCTCCCCAATCTCTCTTACTCCTCTCACCAACTCTCTACACTTCTGAAATCATTCCATGTTTCCTTCCCCTGAAGGCCCAGAGAGGTCCCTGGAGACACACAGTGTGACCCCAGCTGGGACCTGTCTTCAGGCTACCTGAGACATCATAGTCAGACTCCCACTTCATCCTTATGAGTGAGTTAAGGCCTGCATTCTCCTTCTCCAGAGTGAGGTGGGACAAACCCTTCAAATGACAATGTGTGTCCTCCCATTTACAGGCAAGGGCCCCACTGGCTGGTGAGTACAGAACCTTCTCAGTGCAGTCTCATGGGAGAGGAGCAGGAGTGAGCTCTAATCTCCCCAGCTTGTGAAACTGAGATCCAGACATAAAGGCTTTCCCTCAGGGGCCTCTTAATCTCTTAGCAAATCATGGTGCGAAAGACCTCGTTCCCTGGTCACACCTGTCGGCTCAGGTTTACAGGCGAGGGCACCTCACACAAAGAAGGTAGCCAGGCAGGTGGGGACGGATGGGGCCTGTGGAGTCTGCAGTCCCTGCCAGGCCACTGCAGGAGCAGGAGATAGGTGGAATCTATTCCTCTGGGGTTGGACAAATTCTACACAGCTAAGCTTGCTAACTGGCTTCCCAGCTCAGCACGGCTTCCAGGGTCAGGGCATCCACACTAGGAGGAAGGAGGAGGAGTAGGAAGAGGTAAAGACAGCAAAATGTTACAGGGTGAGTCCCAAGCTTCACAGGAGGCATTATCCACCTAAATCCCAGTGGCACTGGGGGGATGAAAGGTAGAGATGCTATGGTCTCAGTTCCCTTAGAGAGTAGACCCCAAACCTTGGCGCTCTCACTCTTGTCACCCAAGCCCTTGCAAGCTGTTTCCAGAGTCCCCTGGGAGCTCCCAAGCCAGCACCCGGGCCTTCTGGCTTGGGATTAGACAGTCTACTCCTCACAATCACTGGTAATGAGGATGTCACACAAGGATACCCATCCTTAGTGCTGAGTTACTCCCAGACTTGATGACAGTCATTTGTCACCCTCATTAAAAAGGGCTGCCCTGTCTTAAGCAGCAATGTGTGACAAACATAGCTGGATTTATCCACCTGAAACTTTGGCCAAGGAGTTTCCATGGGCTGGAGGAAAGAGGAAGACTTTCAGCTAAACAAGTTCCCATCTGCCTTTCTAGCCCTCGTGGCAGTGACCCAGGGCTTACCCCTGGGCTTTGGTGTCAAGTGAATTCAAATCCTGGCTCAGCCACTTCCTGCTAGTAACCTGTCAAATTCAAGGCCCCATACACCTGGATTCTACGGACCACCCAGGGCAGCTCTCCCTCTATCACTGTCTTAGAAAGACCGTCAGGGCATCTTCTCCACCTCCAGTAGAGATGTTAGGGAGAGCCTTAGGGAACCAGGGTTCCTGGAGGCCCCCCACATCTGCAGTAGGTAGGGGAAGGTCCCTCCTGTGCCAGGGCAGGACCTGTGGATGTGGACAGATGCTCTCTTGGAGGAGCTGGAAACTGCCAGTTCCTCCCCCGTGGACTCTGCAATGACTCTAGCAGATGGCAGGGTGGGTGTTCCCGGCTGGGCAGGCAGAGCCTCATTTGCCTGGAAACGCCCTCCAGTTCCAGGGAATTCCTTCCAGATGTTCTCACCTACAGGCTGGCTGAGCTAGAGCAGTGGGAAATAAGGAGCCATGGCTGGAAAGCTGAGCCAGCCTTAGACACACTCAAAGAAAGCAGCCACCCAGTCCAAAGTCCCTTTGAGTCCTCAAATAGCCACCCACCACCACCAATACCACTTCAGGGCTCATTAGATACCCATTCCTTCGGATAAGTCATTGCTATCTCAGAGAGGTATCTTTCAGATTTTAATTCCCCCCCCCACCCCAGGGAGAGCTAACACAGAAAAGCCTTGCCATTCCAACTGTGGCCCAACGACATGGCATCACTTGGTGGATGGCATCTCAGGTCCCATCCCAGACCTACTGAATGACAATCTGCATTAAAATAAAATGCCCAAGCAATTCCTTTCCTGCATCTCGGTTAGAGAAATACTGCACAATCCATTCTTGTCCACTACCTTTGGAGAACACAAGCTTCACCTGTGTTTTGTTCAGCACATGAGCACCCAAGAGTTCCTGAAACAGAACACATGAAATGCTTTCTGAGTAAAATGCATCAACTCTATTTAGGGACTGGCCCCTAAATAGAAAAGGTTCATAGGATAGGTAAGGCTCGATGTGGCAGGAAGGAGCAGAAATTAAAAGGGGACAGTACCAGCTCATAAAGCACTCAGAAGGTGGGGGGTGGGGGCTGGAAAGAAAGAGAAGGGAGGGGAAAGGAGAGGTGTGGTGACCCCGAAAATAAACTTTATAAAAATTACTCGAAGAACTAGAAGTGAGACAGGAATCAGAAGGAAATGAGATAAGCCCCTTGTACAAGTTTTCTTCTTCCTGAGGGCTTCCCTCACCAGCCTCCCCTTCAACCCCTTGCTCCTGACAAGGCACATGTGGCCCCTCTGCGGCTCAGGCTGTACCTTGGTGCCCCTGTGGCGAATGTGGCTGGGTCCTTGGAAGAGACAGGCCCTGGCTCTCACTCTGGTCTATTTCCAAGGCACATGGCTTTGGCCCCTGCCCATGTCCTGCAGGGCCTTCAAGAGAGACAGGTCAGCCGCCTCTGTGGCTTGGTGGCCCGGACAGGCAGAGGACTGCTCCGTTGCTGAGTCTCAGCAGGAGAATCACCTGGTGATTACCAAGCTGACCATCCATGTACAGATGGAAACTGAGGCCCCATGAGATAAAGCAACATGGGCCAAGTTTACACACCCAGGACTCCACCTCGCCGATTGGCCTTCTCTCTCTCTTACCTCTGGACAGCTCAGTGGTTCCTCCTTGGGTACCCTAAGTGTCTAGTGCCTGGCGACTAGTAGGTGCTCAGTAATTGTGGAATGAATGAATGAGAGCAAAATCCCCTCTGGGAACCAAGAGAGTAACCATGGCAGCCAAAGGTGCCCTAAGCCTTCATACAGGTGATTTCTTCTAGCAGCCATATGGGGAAAAAAGCAGAGCGCAGAGAGAGGCAGAAGTGAGCCTCATTGCTGCTGAGATGCCCTCACCTTTCTGCCGCTCCCCCATGTACGTTTTAGCAAACTCTTCTTGGAAAGCGGCTGTGGCAGTTTCTGGCGTGGGCTCAGAGCTGGATGAGCTTTTCATCACTTGGATGATGAGCAGAGTTTGTCCTCACTGGGTCACCAAGAGCCTGGGACTTCAAGGAATTCCTTCTGAATTCTGCTCTTAACCTGGATGCCTCAAGTCTGCCCCTATCATTCACTCTCAGCTCTTCCGCAGGACTCAGAGGCTGACCTTGGTCGGCACTAGAACCCACTGACCCCACTCTCTGCAGCCCCTTTTCCTGCCTCGTCCTTCTCCCCAGCACAGAGCATCATTTGCCAATGTTGTGAGCTGGGTTTGCTTTGTAACAGTCTCCCGACTGAGGATGTGTCCTTCATGAGGACAGGACATTGCTAGTTCACAGCTCTGTCCCCAGGACACAGCTCATAGTAAGTGCTCAGCTTGGGCTGAGTACGTAAATCTATCATACATCATCATACCTAAAATAGCACTTTTCTAAGTCAGTACTTCAGAGTGAGAGTTGTGCCTCCAGGAATTTGTTAATGAGATTCAAGAGCCCACCTTTGCCAGAGGTTTTCTTTAAATAACACAGTGGATCTGTTTGCTCACCTGTCAAACCATACTGAGCGCCTCCATGTTCCAGGCAGTGAATTAGGCTCTGGTAGACATCTGTGAACAAGTTCAGCTCCCCTCGCAGGAGTTGGATTTGAGTGGGGGAGATGGATGTGAAACAATCCCCTCGTAAAAACATTGAGACTGTATTATAGTGTGCTAGCCTTGGTGGAAGGGAATGGGTTCCAGGATGGTCCTCTGATAGGGCCACCTGAATCCATTTGCATTTGCTTTAGTCCTAAGTGGCAGTGAAGGGGCGTCAGCTGGGGTACCAGAGATGTGCATGCCTAGGGTGGCTTAGCAGGGGAACACACACTGCCCACCCCTGCTGAGAAGGACTCTTCCAGCATTAGGGGATCTCAAAGGCTCCTCCGGAGAGCTCCTGTCACTCTCAGTCCAGGCTCTGGGTGGCTGCTTCTCCAACTGTCAAGTAAGACAAGATCTGCTTCCCTGTGGGATGGAGAGTACTGGACAGATGGAGAGAACCATGTGAAGGTGAGCTCAGTGCTCGGCTTGAGGACTGATTGGTGTTGGTCTCTAAGGTGGGAGGAGATGCAGTTCCGGGGGCAGAGGGGGCAGAGCAGGGCCAGTGGAAGAGGCTATTAAAAGTACTGGGGTTGCATCTGGAGAGTGCACGGCACATTCACCTCCATTTCTTGAATCAGCTAAGACTACCTAACATCGGATCTGATGAGCTGTCCTCACCCTCCAGAGAGGGTTAGGGTGAGTTCTGTGAAGCAGGAACCTAATCCCAGACGCAGGTATGAAGGCCCAGAGAAGCTATACACAGTCATTCTGCACATCAGGGATGAAGGAGACTGGTGCCCTGGCCTTCTGCGCTACCTGGGGGCACCACTGCCTCTGCTGGCCCCAGCTCCCGTCCTAGAGGGGACAAGTCAGAGGAGCGATTTCCACAGTTTACCATGACCCCATCCAAAGGCCCTGAGTACTTCCAAAACGACAGCCATTTCCTTTTGTAGAGTTTTGCACACTCTCCCAATCCAGAACAGGACTCCTCCAGGGATACTTTCAGGCAGGGCAGGCTTCTTGGGGATGCCACCTGTGCATTCACACAGAGCCACGTGCTTTGAAGGACCTGCCTTTGAATTAATGTATTCTTACTACTTCGTGAACAAGGGCCCCGGATTTGTCGCACTGGGCTCTGCAAATTACTTATCCCATCCTGACTTTGAAGGGGGCGGGGTGGTGCTAATGTCCCTAGAGGACAGCCACCAAGGTCTTCTCTTGCAGTAGTGAACTCACTTCCTTTCTGGTGACAGGGATTCCACTCCCTTCTTCCCACTTCCTACTCATTTCTCCAGACAGAAGTGTGAAGTCAGCTCAGGGCAGGGCAGCATTCTCACATTTTTTTTCTTTCTTTTTCTTTCTCTCCTTCCCGCAGGCTGTGGGTGGACCAGGCAGAGGGGATGCTCCCTCTGGGCCCAGAGGTGACAACTCCCCCTTAGGCTTCCTCACAGCCTCTGGTTTCTTACCAGCTCTCTGGGATTGCAGCCAGAGCCAGCCTATCTGGCTGGCTCAAGGTAGGGAAAGGCACAATTTAGCTATGGAAGTCTTAGCATCAGGCTAAACAGATGACACGGGGTAGAGACACCAGGTGGAAAGATACATGGCAGATAAAAGGAATGACCTAATTAGATTTCAAACATGCAACCTTGACTTCAAAAGAAGCACTTTGCTGTACAACATATAACTGTGGCACTGTGTATAACAACACACACACATACATGATATTATGTATTTTCCAAGAGCACATTTTTTAACACGTGAAGAACAATATAGAAGGATCACGCCAAATTCATATAATATCTGTTACTTCTGAAAATGAGATGGGGTGTCAAGAGGGGATTACCTACAACCATGAGACAATTTTAAAAGAGAAGCACTTGGTGGTTTTTTATATTTGTGTGTGTGTGTGTGTGTGTACACTGGGATTGAACTCAGGGCCTCACACTTGCTAGGCTTAGCTAGGCAGTCACTCTACCACTTGAGCCACTCTACCAGCTCACTGGACTCTACCAGTACCCTCTGGGCAGGAGGGGGTGTCAGTACTGCCCACTCCCCACCGACTGCCCAGCACACTGCAGGTGGCGGACCATGACCACCTCTCATTTGAGGCCATGCCACAGTAAGGTGAGGACACTAGCGCAGTGATTATTCTCATTTTACAAGGGCCGCAACAGAGTTACAACGCTTGAGCGATTTGCCCGCGGACACAGTGGAAGCACCAGCTGGGATGCTTGCCCATCAAGCCCAGTCAGATACGGTGGGGGAGGACTGGCGGCAACCCAGCACTGTTGATCCCCATGGCCCCTTCAGACAAGTGGCTTCCCTTAGGATGGCCTTCACCTTGAGCCACTCCACCAGCCCTATTTTTGTGTGGGGTTTTTCAAGATAGGATCTTGCAGACTATTTGCCCTGGCTGGTTTGAACCACGATCCTCCTGATCTCTGCCTCCTGAGTAGCTAAGATTACAGACGTGAGCCACTGGTGCCCAGCCCCATGCTAAGCCTCCTGAACCACAAAGGAGATGGCGCCGCTAGCTGCCTCACAGTGTTGTGAGACGCACCCACATAGCAGCGTCCAAAAATATAAAGACTTCTCTTAGAGTTCCAGTTCCAGCTCTTATCTGACTAAAGCTTGTGGTTCCCTCACAAGCGGAATCCTAATTGGTTTCCTCTCTCTGGTGGAGGCAGAGGGGAACTGATTGGTTCCTCTTCTGTGGCCCCTCCCACCTTTCTGGACCACCTCCCTTTTTCCACCAGACACTGCCCCAGGCCTGAATTTGCCAACTTTTTTTTTTTTTGGGATACTGGAGTTTGAACTCAGGACTTCACACTTGCAAGACAGGTGCTCTACCACTTGAGTCACACCCCAGCCTTAGCCAACTTTTAAGTCGTTGTTTTTATAGGTGTCACACTGGCCACACAAAAACTGGCCTGAGCCTGTTACACACTTAGATGCCAGGACCCCAGGCCCAGAGATG
Source organism: Castor canadensis (assembly GCF_047511655.1). Classification (NCBI taxonomy): domain Eukaryota; kingdom Metazoa; phylum Chordata; class Mammalia; order Rodentia; family Castoridae; genus Castor; species Castor canadensis. The sequence continues at coordinate 22,428,510 of NC_133396.1, read as the reverse complement.
ATTAAGTCTGTGGTAGGACCCAGAATCTAGTTTTTAAAAAACAAATGCAAGGGCTGGAGGTGTGACTCGAGCAGTACACCACCTGTTTGTAAGCACAAAGCCCTGAGTTCAAACTTCAGTCCCACCAAACAAACAAACAAAAAACCCCACATAAGATAGATATTCTATGAAATTTGGAAACCCACCTATGTAGTCCAAGACTTTGAGTCAAAAACCAGGTAAATCATGGCCCAAAGAGACTAAATTTCCAGTACAAGGTCATACAGCCAAGGAGCTAAAAACAATTGGAAGAATTTTAGTGCTCCTTTGTCACCCCTCCCACCTGCAGACAGACAGACACAGACACACATTCACACACCACAGATGTACATGAACAATACTGATGGACACATACAACACAGATACTCCCACACCTCTCCAGCTCTCTAGGTTTCTGTCTTGGGGACTGACTAAAATCTGGTCCCTTTACTTCTAGTCTACAGGTCCTAAATTTCAGGCCACAGTGGTCCCTGTGGAACAGGGAAAGGTGTCAGGGCCTACCATCATTCTGCTATCCCTTTGGAGCCCAAGTCACACACAAGGCAGTGATGAAATCTGAGCTGTCCCTCTCTATCCCTGACTGTCTCAGGAGGCCCCAGAGGCCCTGCCCCTCAGTCACCTTCTCCAGGATTCAGGTGTCACACAGCGGCCCCATGCCAGCTTTCTGGTTCCCAGGCCACTCTCCACCTCCCTTGGGTCTGATCCCAGGAGACTGCAGCTCACTCTGCTGGAAATGGCTGGAGAGTTCAGGAGGGCAGAGAGAAGCCACTGAGTCCTCCTCCTGAGCCACCACTGACCCTTTCTCATTTCCACAAGCCTTGAGAAGATGGGTTGGATTTTCTAGGTCCTGCCACTCTGGACTGCCAGTACCCAGGACCTTCATAGCCAGTCCTGTGCCTCTAGTACCTCTCTTGCTTTGGTCCTTGTCCTGATTCTCCTCCAAGCAGTTGCTATCAGCCCGTCTTAAAACAGCAGGCCTGCTGGGCACCAATGGCTCACGCCAGTAATCCTAGCTACTCAGGAGGCAGAGATCAGGAGGATCGTGGTTCAGAGCCAGCCAGGGCAAATAGTTCCATGAGACCCTATCTTGAAAAAAACCCATCACAAAAAAGGGCTGATGGAGTGATTCACGGTGTAGGCAATGAGTTTAAACCCTAGTTCGGCAAAAACAAAAACAAAGAAACAAAGCAAAATGAAAAACTTGCAAGCCTGCTGTCCCAAACCAAACAACCCAATTAGAGAAAAGGGAAAAGACATAAAGAGACAGTACCCTGAAGATGACAAGCACGAGAAGGGCATAAAATTGCCATAACAATGAGGCATCACTACACACCTATCTGAACAGTTGAGATAAAAAGTAGCAGTAATACCAGCACTGGCAAGGATTCAGAGAAACTGGGTCACTCATGCATGGCTAGGGGCGATGTAAAATGGTACAGCCATTGTAGAAACCGGTTTGGCAGTTTCTTTTTAAAAAAACTACATATGTGACTCCTGTACAACCCAGCAATTGCACTTCTGGGCATTTATCCCAGAGAAATGAAGATGATATTCACACAAAAACCGGTATGTAAATGTTTATTGCACCTTTACTGATATTAGCCCAGACAGGACGCCACCCAGTTGCCTTTCAACAGGGGAATGATTAAATAAACTGGAGCATATCCTACCATAACTTACTTAACCTCCCCAGCCCTCAGTTTCCCTCCCTACTTTCCATTGGTGTTTGGTGACCATTACTGCCTCCTATGCGACCATGTGGATTAAATGAAGCTGTGAATGGGAGATGCTTAGCAGCTTCTGGTCACTGTGAAAGAGAAGTCCAGACCAGGCACCTCCTGTGGCCATGTCAGCCTTCTGACCTCCCTACTCCCCCAGGCTCTGACCTTCTCCTTCTTTCCAAGTTCAGCCCTGTCCAGGCCATTCTTGTATAAACTTTTCCAAATGTCACTCCTTGTTTTTTTTTTTTCCTTTTTTCTTTTTTATACTTTGTGTCTTTATCTAGGCAACATTTTTCTTTCCTTCCACAGGGACTGTCATGAGAACAGAGAAAAAATAACAACAGAGCCTTTGGTAAGGCTCCCCTAAAGAGTGGGGAGGTATTTTGTTCTGAGGGAGGGGTCCCAAGGGAGCTGGGGGGTACGGGTGGGGTCTAGGGTAAGAGAACTGAGCTGAGAGGACACTGCATGGCAGGCAGTTCTGCAGCTAGGCCAAAGGGCAGGCCTCCCTCTCCAGGAAAATCTCATGGATGGTAAACCCACGAAATCCAGTTCTGGGATTCCAGGTAACTCTGAAGTTGTCCACATGGGAACTTGAAGAATAGGTTGAAGACCTTCTAACACTTTCCATATACATGTAAGTATGCTAGCTAGGTCATTTTGACCCATCTTAAGCATTCCTTGGCTAGGTGAAGACTGCAACGGGCAGAGCTGGCAGCGATAGGCTGCATCTACCCAAGGTCTAGGCCCTTGGGTCTCATATTACTGGGTTTGGTGCACTTGATTATCTTCACAAGGTGGGCTGAGGATCGTCTCCATCCCAGAATCCTCCACAGAGGCTGGTACCTGTGAGACATCACTTAGCGCCTCCGTTAGATGAAGTGACAGTGACTCCTGCTCTCTGGAAAAGGGCCTTCCCAGAGGAGGTGTGAGTCAATGGCAGAAGATGTTTGGAGAAGTTTGGACAATGGTGGCCTCGGCAGGGCTGAACTTGGGAGGTGAGAGCAGGTCAGAGCCTAGGGGATGAGGGATGTCAGAGAGCTGACATCCTGTACCAACAGGACTCCTCACATCTGCTCACCCCACAGGGCCCGCGCTTGGTCTCCAGACACTGACTATTCCCACCCTGGGGTTTAGCTAAGAGCAACCCCAGGCTGTAAGTAACCAGGCAGATTCTAAGTTCAGCTCCTGACTCCATGTATATCTGGGGCCACCAGTGCCGCCTCCTTTGCCACTCTGCTCAGCACTGTCATGTCACAGTCCCTCCTTGCCTTACTTAGCATGTGTCATTCCTTCCTCATTCAACATTCTCCCCCATCCCCACCAACCAGAGACACCCAGAAGATGTCTGTCCCCCTCAGGCCACAGGCAACATCCCTGGTTCCTCCCACCTGTGGCTCCAGCCACTCAGATGCCAGTTCCCTAGCCCAGTGGCCTCAGAACTGCAAGTGCTCCCTTTTCAGCCCAGTCTAAACCCCTCTCTTCCCGTCCGCTCATCGCTTAGCTCAAGTGTCTGACCTATGCCAGCACCAGCAGCTGAAGCAGTGGCCATTCTCTCTCCTGGAGGGCAGTGTCTAGAACCTTCCTGCCTAAAGCCCCTTGGCTCTGCTCTCAGCAGCCCACCCATGGCATTGGCCTGCGACTCCTTGCACTGGATCCACCTGCATTCTTCTTCCACTTTAAGACTCCTGACCTCTGCTGCCCAGGGGGCAAGGGCAATAGAGGGGGTGGAGACTCATCTGAGTGAAAGTTTGAGGATCGAGGAGGAAGTGGGTCTCGGGCTGCTGACCATCTCACCATTCCAGCCTCCCCTCTGCAACCTCTGCCTTTTGGCTCCCTGAGTGCGGTAGAACCCATGTTTCTGGGAGTAACTGAGCCGGGCACTCTGTGCCCCACCTAACCTGCACTGCCTCCTTCCATCCTCAACTCACCTCACTTTATAGATGAGAAAGCAGAACTAGATGACTACGAAGCAGAGAGGCATGTGCTCGTTTACCTGTTCAAAGACTATTTACTGAATATTATCCAGGCTCAGATCTAGGCACTAGGACAGACAGGCCCAGGAAAGAGATAGAAAATAAATGTCAACAGAGAAACATGGCAGACTGTCAAGTCATGATTACTCTCTAGAGGAAAACAGAGCAGGGTAGGGGTCATGCTAGGCTAGCTTAGAAAGGGCTTCTCTTTCTGAAGAGACCTGGACAAAGGGAAAAGCAGTATCATGTAAGGCTTGGGAACAGGTTCCAGGAGGGGGTATGGGAATAGTGCATGGCAAAAACACAGGGGGTTAGGGGAAAGAAATGGCCCAAACAATGTATACACATGTGAATAAATGTAAACATGATTTTAAAAAAAAAAACACTGCCATAATTTGATTTTTTTTTTTTTGGTGATATTGGGGTTTGAACTCAGGGCCTTGTGCTTGCTAGGCAAGTGCTCTACCACTTGAGCCATGCCCTCACCCCTTTTTGCTTTAGCTATTTTTTCAGATAGGGTCTAGTGCTTTTTGCCTGGGAATAGGTGAGCCCCCTACCTTTGACTCCTGTATAGTTGAGATTATAGATACGAACCACCATGCCAGACCTGTTTTTTGAGATAGGGTTTCACTAACTTTTTGCCAAGCAGGCCTTGAATCCTGATCCTCCTGTCTCTGCCTCCCAAGGCATGAAGCACTGTACCCTGGCCCATAGTTTGATCTCAAATGTCCCTCAAAGGCCCTTGTGTTAAAGGCTTGATCTCCAGAGTGATGCTATTGGGAAATGGTAGGACTTTTAAGGAGGTGGGGGAATGGCCTAATGAGAGGTCCTTACATCATTGAAGAAGGACCCTCGTCCTTTCCTCTTCCTCTTTCTGATTCCTGGCCGTGAGGAGAGCTGTTTTGCTCTACCACATATTTTACTTTGCCTCAACACAGTCTGCAGTTGTGGACTGAAACTTTCCAAATAGTTGAGCCAAGTAAACCTTTTCTCTTTATAAGTTGACTTCCTCAGGTATTCTGTTAGAGTGATGGAAAGCTGCCTAACACAAGTACTGAGGTGGGAATGAGCACTGGGTGAACAACAGCAGAAGGGGAGGCAAGGCAGGGGGCATGTGGTGAGTGGAGGGGAGAAGCAGGTGAGTTTGGACCGGGGTCTGGGCCTTGTATTAGCTACACCAGCTGCTGTAACCAAGAACTGCCCAGTTTCAATGGCTTAACACAACAAATTTCAGTGTTTGCTCTTAGAACCGTTCACTTCATGTAATCAGAGTGTGGGGAGGAGCCCTGTCTCACATGCTCAGCTGTCTCCAAGTGGCTCGTCACCTCAGAGTCCCCTCTGGCAGATGGGAAGAGTGTGAAGGCCCCACACTCTGCACTGCCTTAGCCTGGAACGGCACATGTCACATGTCCCCTCCACTCACTTCCAGTTGGCAAGAACCAGTCACACATCCCCACCCCCACCATCAGCCCCTCCATGCCCAGAGGCTGAGAAACGCAGGGCAGCAGTGGTGAGACTCAGAGAAGAGGACACCATGGTGAGGCCTGACAGCCTATGCCACAGGCCTGGGTGGCCTTGGTGAAGCATTTGGACCTTGTTCTAGAAGAGATGAGAAACTGTTAGAAAGTCAAGAACAGGGAAGTGAAAAGATGCATTTTGGGTTTTTGAAGCTCCTCTGGTAGCTGAGGAGAGGCTAGGAAGGTTTACGCAGTTGGAATTTGAACTTGGTGGGTCTGACTCTAGAGCTTTGGGCTTCACCGCTGTGTCTGCTGCCTGAAGTATGACACACAGATGTCAGCTCCTACCCTGATGGTTGCAGTTGTCAGCCTGCTAGCCCATTTTTTTTGGCCTCCTGGAGGCATTGGGCACAATGGGCAGAAGACAGGTTTTAGAGTCAATCAAATCCTGGCTCTGCACACAGTAGATACAGGACCCCCATGTCCTCACTCAGACTCGTTTGCCTACAAAATGAAGGTGATAAAGCCGCGTGGCTCTTACGAGTATTGGAAGAGGCACTGTAGGTGAAGTGGGTGCCTAGAAGCAGAACTCATGGCCTTGAAAGGGACCCCTGGCCCCACTGTTGGCTTTCATTTTTCCGGAAGCCTGGGAATCTGTCCCTCTGACATGAGGCTTTGTCCCCGCTTACCATGCAGGGGCCCATGAGAGGCTCTGCACGTGCCTAAGTCCCGTTAATTCCCTCTGGGTCAGTTTCATAGACGTCTGCTGGAATAGAAGCAAAATGCCCCTCAAGTTATCACCATTCCCTCTGGGGCGATTTTGCCCACCATCTTGACCCGTAATCCCCTCACGTTCCTTGAATCTATCCAGGGAATGAGAAGTTGGCTAAATTCTGGCCCTGCCGAGCTCCTAATTGGCCTCCCAGGCTAGGATGTAGCCAGTGCACAGCGCTGAGAGTGGGGCTCAGCACTGACATTTGAATCTCTGACGAGTGAAACTTGGAGATTTTTTTTTTTAAATGTGTAATGTTCACAATGATTCAAAGGAAGAAAGCTCTGTAGAGATTATAGAAAGCTCTGACCTAAACCCGCCCCCGGCTGAGCACATTTTGACATGTTGAACGTGATGAGTTGAGCGTTTTGGCTGAATAAAGAGGAATTCTGACAAGTTTGTATAGAAAATAGAGCTCTGGGGCACAGGTGGGGCAGGAGGGTGTCTGAATGTACTTGGTGGCCATGCTGGGGGACCAGAGCTAGAAAACCACAGGAAGAAGCTGGGGAGGGTCCACCAGGACCATGAAAAAAAATCTACCAGACTATCCCGAGAACATGCACCATGAAAATCAGAGCTCAGGTAGAGATGTGTGGCCTAACTGTGGAGAAAAAAGCAAAGGACAGAGGAGGACAAGAGAGAAAGGGGGAAAGAGGTAAGAAGATGCCATCCTAAGAAGTGTCATTCCCCTCTCCCTGGCCCACTGCAGAATACCTAGAAACACTGGACAGAATACAATGTACACCCTCCATGGAGACGCTGAACCCATAGGAAGATGAGGACAAGCTCCAGGGGCCCCAAGTGAAGAGAGAACAGGAGGGAAGAACGCTCAGAAGACCCCAAAGGTGGCAGCTTCCCTTGGGGCATGAGCTCACCCTCTTCCCATAGAGTCTTGGGTTTTAAAGCCCACAGGGGGACCCCAGCACAAAATCTAGATCCGTGAAGGGCTAATCCTGGAGGGACTAGGTCAACTCCACAGCAAAGAGAGACTGAAGGAAGCATGTCTGTCTTTGCCTGAGCTCTGAGTTGAAAAAGTCAGCCTTCCCTGAGAATTTGAAATCAGAGGCCGCAGGTTGGGGTTGAATGTTCACTGCATCTGTGACCTGATAAACCTCAAACTAAGAAATGCATCTGAAATGGGCCTGATTAGCAGCCCTCTTGGGTGCTTAGTCCCCTTTGGAGCTGACGTTTGTAATCCAGGCCTCACAGGGGAAGGAGGTCTGGGTGAACGTGAGCTCACGACCCACAATTACAAATGCGTGGGAAATCAGCAGATACAACACACAGCAGAATTAACCCAAAGGACCTCAGATATTGGGATTATCAAATTCAGACTCTAAAACAAATATGTTTTAGGTCCTTGAAAATATAAAAAGCTCTTGCTTTAACATAACCTTGTACCAACCTCACAAAAAATGTTTTTGAGGTAAAGTTGCTTTTTTTTTTTTTTTTTTAAATAAAGAGAGACTCAGAGCAGAGCCCAGAAGACTTTCTCAGGACCACACAATAGTAACTGGCAGAATCAGGAAATAAAATCCAAGGTGTTCTCCCCGCAAAATCAGGGCTTGTCTCTTGTTTTATACGCTCTGTGTTTCTCCATCCAACTGGGGATAGCTTAGCGTGAGGGAAGAGGTCATAGGCTAGTATAGGATGGAAGACAGGGGTGTACATCATCGTCCTTACCCCTGGTAAGGACACCCCATCTAGTGTGCGTGCTGTAACCTGTGGAACCTGCATCCTATTTATCATCTGGTTTGTATCAGGTGAGGAAAGAGGTAGAAGAAAGAGTGAGAGTGAGAAGTAGGTTGAGGTAGAGGGAGAAGGAGGAGAAGGAAGAGCAAAGAGGGAGGGATGGTATTTAATTGACAGGAACTGCTAAAAAGAGACATGAGGGGACTGTCAGAGGGAAATAGGAACTTTGGGGCTGACATAGCTCTCAAAGATGCAGAGACTACCTGTGATCCATCGAATTTTATATCTCCATCTTTCCCAAATAATAAATTACATGTGTGAACCTGAAGTCCACACAGGAGGCAGAGGTCTGGCAGGGACAGCAACACTGTCACCTGAATTATGCTGCAGGTTCATGATTTTTCTTAGATTCTTTTTTCATTATTTCAAAACAAATTGAACTTGGACTTTCATTCCATGACTTCAGCCAGTGAGTCCACGTCTGTCTGGCAATTCTCACATTTCTGATAGTCTTAAAGTCCTTTTTCCCTCTGAGGAGTTGAGAAGGCAATTGGGGGCATCCCCTGTTACCCTCATTTGGGGAAGGAAGAGCCACTTTCTCCCTCAGCCTGGCCTGGCTATGAGGAGTGTTTTCTGCTACTCTGGCCTTTCCATTTTTGATCTGTCTCCCTCTGCTGGACTATGGCCTTGGGCTGGGTGTGTGTGTGTGTGTGTGTGTGTGTGTGTGTCGGTGGTGGAATACTGGGGATTGAACCCAGGGCCTCATGCACAGTAGGCAAAGCTCTCTATCACTTGAGCCACACCCCCACCCCTTTTATTTTTAATTTTGAGACAGAGTCCTGCTAGGTTGCCCAGGCTGGCCTCAAACTTGCAATCCCCTGCCTCAGTCTCACAAGTAGTTGAGATTATAGTCATGTACCACCATGCCTGGCTAACAAAGCTGCTTTTTTTGGTACTATGCTGTTTTCTTATTCCTGCCCAAGTTACCTTATTAAAAACAAGTGTTCTGTCAGCGTGGTGGGGCACTTTTCTGTTTCACATATGGGAGGAAGGCCAGTTAGATAATTAAACTTGATTTGTTGAAATGTTATTCCCTGGCGCTATATCACATCTGTGTCTTGGCTCGCTTTGTGACAAGTATCCTCTCTGAGACTTAGTATTTCAGGCAGAAAGTTGGAGGGTGAGGGTTGGACCTGGTGACACTCCATAATTCTAACTGCAGAGGGAAGAAACATTTTGAGGTGAGGGACAAGCAAGTGGGACCCTGGCTCGATCAGCCCAGCTCAGAAGGGAGCAACTAGAGGTGAGGAAAGGGAGCAGGGGTCTGGGCTTGGGAGGCCCGCAATGTGGTAGCCCAGCTGACCACAGTGTGCAGGCCTGCTGGACCAACGGTCATCACACAGGTGCGCCATCCCGGTGAGAATCCTTTGCAGGGGCTTTGGTCGGAGCAAGTGAAGCTGGCAGTGAGAGCCCTCGAGAGCTCATTTGCACCAGGGCACTCATTTTCGTCACCCTGCTGCAGCCCTGGGGGCTGTGAGCTTGACCCATGCAGAGCCTGCTACCTTGCCCAGTGCCCAACACCTCCTGTGCTGGGCCAGTCCTGATTCTGCACCAGCTGTGCGGCGCTCAGCTCTCTGCCACCTTCTTAGGGCAGGAGAATTACAGCTTCTGATAACGAGAGCCACGCTGCCCCTCACCGGGTTGCCCTGTGGGAGCCTAGGAGACACAGCACACTCCATGCTCTCAGAACCCGGCTTTGCTTCCTCTCCACAGAGTCCGTGTGTGGTTGATTCAAAACACCACAGGGTGGTGTCCCTGGAGGCAGGGACCCTTTGTCATTAGCAGGAACACAAGATCATGCCTCTGGGGGCCTGCAGGCTGGGAGAGGCCAGCTGGAGCTCTGGCTTTGACTATCTTTCTGTCTGGTTTCCACTCAGCTGTTGGCATGGCTCAGAGGGGACTACCTCTCCAACCAAACCTGCCATCCACTCCAGGCCACCCCCAACCGCAGGCTCAGGTCTCTGCTTCCTCACCCTCCTACTCTCTCCACTCTCCACAGAGAACACTCTCTGCAGCCTTCGCTTTTGGTACTTTATTCCCATGTCTGTCTCCCCCACCCTCACCCCAGGGTGAGGGGTCCTTAGTCCTCCTTGCTCTGAGGTCTCTTTCTTACGCCAAGATTCTCTTCCACCCATCCCTGTCCTCCTGCGTCTTCCCTTTCTTTTCCTTCTTCATCTCCTCTTCTTCCAGGAAGCTCTCTTTGATTAAGGGAGAACATCCCTGAGCCCCCCTAGAATGGTCCAGCTCTGTCCCCTCCTTTCTGCTGGACTCTTGTGTGCCAGGACCAGAGGTGGCAGTGGCGTACCCTGCTCACCACACCATCCCTAAAAGTTCTTCTTTTTTGGAATTAGTCAGGCTCATTATAAAGTTCAGGAATAAAAATAGCCAAGCAAGAACAGGCAGAAACATTCTGAAAAGGAATAGTGAGGGCCTTACGCCTACCAGATATTAAAAATAGTATAAAGCTATAGTGATTAAGACAACACGAACAGACAGGCTGATCAATGAAACAGGAAAACAAGTATAGAATGGAAACAGAAAGAAACAGGAATTTGGGATGTGTAAAGATGGTGTTTCAGATCACTGGGTATAAAATGGATTAGTAATTAAATTCATGGAATAATTGAGCTGCTATCTGGAAAACAGTGACTCTGTATCTCACTTTCTCAAAAAAGTAGAGAAAATGCAATTTTACTTGTATACCCTGAAAAAGTTTGGTGAGGCTGAATTTGACAATTAGTTGGAATTTGAGAAAAATACTTGAAGTCAGGGATTACACCCCTGTAATCCCAGCACTCAGGAAGCTGAAGCAGGAAGATCATGACTTTGAGGTCAGCCTGGGTTACATAAGTGAGAGCCAGTCTCAAAGAAAAGAAAAGAAAAATGCTTGGAAATATACAAAACTCTTGCTTAAACATTGCACCTCATACTAAAATAAATTTCAACTTATCAATGTCTAAAAAAAAAAAACACCAAAACCACAGAAGTACTATTTAAAGATTAAAAATATAATTTGGAGGTAGGAAGACCTTTTAAAATATGATACAAAACTTAGAAGCCATAAAGGAAAAGCTGATAAGTTTCACTTACATAAAAGTTAAGGTCTCCTCTGTGGAAAAAAATACCATAAGCCAAGAACAAACCACCAATTTCTAGCTCAAAAGAAGGATCTTGTTTCTTAATATGGAGATCTCTCCAAACCCACAAGAAAAAGGAACAATCCAGATGCAAAACCAGCAAGAGAAGCATATCACCCGTTGACAAGGAAGGAAGAACAAGGGTTTTTTAAACATATGAGGCATATTCAACTTCACTCATGAAAGAAATGCAAATTAGTCTGCAAGGAGATAGCTTTTGTATCCCACCCATCAAACTGGCAAAGCAACACTTTTTTCCTCCATCATTGGAGAGTGTAAATTAGTGCAGTTTCTGAAGAAGTCAATTTGGCCCTTGAAATAAAAAATGCATATGCCCTCTGACCCGGAATTTCTACTCCTAGTTGTTCATCCCTTTGGCAAAATGTACACGTGTGTACATGCAGGGTCATCACATGGAAGCTGTGTGGCTGAGGAAGGAACTGACTGAAGAATTACCCATTAAACGGGACAGAAGCAACTGAAGAAAATGTGGCTACTCTCAACATGCTGCTGTGAAAAGATCTGTAGGAAAACTAAAAGGACAAGTCAAGGGGTGTGCATGGTACATTACTGTGCTACTTTTTCTGGGAGAACAAATGCCTGCTGGGATGTCCCCAGGGACCGTCGGATTTCTCTTGCCTTAAGTGAGTCACAGTGTGTAGGGCGAGGTCCACAGGGAAGCAGAGGGGCTGTGTGTAAAGACAAATCTCTGTGCTGACAACCAGCTGGATGCCTCACTGACTTTGAGCCTTTGCAGGTCACTTTGCACTGTCAGCCTCAGCTTCCTGGTGTGCACAGTGCGGGTGATGCCTATGGTAATTCCATGCATGCAGGGTGCAAAGCAGTCCAGTCCCATACATCGCACATAGATGTTCAAAAAAATGTAGACTCCAGCTGGGTTCATTGGTGCACACTTATAATTCCCAGCTATGAGGGAAGCAGAGATAGGGAGGATTGAGATTTGAGGCCAGTCAAGGTAAAAAACTAGCAAGACCCCATGCAACAAATAAGCCAGGCATGATGGTGCATGTCTACAATCCCAGCTACAAGGGAGGCACAGATAGGAGTATCATGATCTGAGGTCAGCCCTGGACAAAAATGCATGACTCTATCTAAAAAATAAGTGAAACAGAAAAGAACTGGGTGTGTGCCTCCCTCAAGTGGTGGAGTGACAGTCCTAGCAAGTGCAAGGCCCTGAGTTCAAACCCTAGCGCTGCCAAAATAAAAGTAGATTCCTCTATCTTTTCCACTTAAGGTTTTGGAGTCAGGGTCCCTCCAGTTACCCTCCCCCACCCCTTGGCCACCCCCTTTCTGCTGACATCTGGGCTGATCTGAGGCACTTCTGTGGCATCTTTGGTCTGAGTTTACTATTTACGCAGCACAGACTTGACTGTGGGTAACACCCTGCCAGCTCTTTTCTGCTCTCTGGATGACCTTGGTGACTCACTTCTCTGTGGGACTCAGTTTCCCCACCTGACCCATAGGTGACTTGGCACCTCCTGGATGGGCTACATCAGAGTCATGGATGGGGGGGAAGATATTTAAAAGCACAGACTTTGGCCCCACCCTGCAGTTGCTGCTTCAGTAGACAGGACCAGGCCTGAGAATCTGCACTTCAGGCATTTCTGCAGCCACCTCTGATGCCCAGTGAGCTTGGGAACCATCACCCCTGTCTCTAAGACCCATGCAGTGCCCACTGCATGCTGGTCCACATGGGGACCACACAGGCGTCAATTTCTCCATTTGACACAGTGGTTCCCTGAGGTAGTGAGCACACCAAGGTGGGCTCAACATGTCCTCATTCGCTGTGTGTCCTTGGGCAAGTTACTGAACTTCCCTGAAACTCTGAAAAAGGGACAAGATCACTACACCCTAGGACTGTTGGGATAAGTCATTTCATCATCAAAATCTGAGGGTATCTAACATGAGCTGGGTTCTTCTGAAGTGCCAGTCAGTTTGCAGAGCGAGCCACAAGGAGCCTTCCCTGGCCCCACAACAGCCCTACTAGCAGGTGCTACAGCAGCGCCCTTCCACGGACAAGGAAATGTGACTTAGAGAGGTTAAACAATTTGTCCAAGGTTGCACAGCAGAATGGGAACCCACAGCCAGAACTTTTTTATTTAATTTTTAATTGACAAATAAAAATTGTGTATACTTGTTTATATACCTGTTCTGAAATATATGTACATTGTGGAATGGCTAAATTGAGCTAATTAGCGTACGTATTACCTCACATACTTTTCTTTTGGTAAGAACACTTAAAATCTACACTCTTAGGTTTTTTTTCTTTTGCAGTACTGGGGCTTCACCTTGAGCCACTCCACCAGCCTGTTTTTCTGAAGGGTTTTTTCAAGATAGGGTCTCGTGAACTATTTTCCCAGGCTGGCTTAGAACTGAGATCCTCCTGATCTGTCTCCTGAGTAGCGAGGACTATAGGCGTGAGCCACCGGCACCCAGCTCTCTTTTTAAGAATACAATACTTAGCCAGGTGTGATGGTGCGTGCCTGTAATCCCAGCACTTGGGAGGCTGAGCTAGGAGAATTGTGAGTTCAAGGACAGTCTGAGTTACAGAGCAAGTATGATGCCACACTGCGAAATCCTATCTGAAAACCCAACGCGATACTTTATGAACTATAGTCACCGTGTTGTGCAATCGATCCCTTAGATTTATTCCTATCTATCTGAAACCTGCTCTCTTTTGGCCAGCGTCTCCCAATCTGCCCCACTCCCTCTCCATTTCTATGAAGTCAGCCTTTTAAGATTCCACATATGAACAAGATCGTATTTTGTCTTTCTGCGCCTGGCTTATTCCATTTAACGTAATGTGAAGTTGAATTAATAAACATTAATAACATAAAATGTTAATGTTGGAAACGACAAGATTTCTCTCCTTTTTAAGGCAGAATAAATGTTCTGTCTGTGTCCCACATTTCTTTAAATATTTCTCCGCTGATGGACACCTCGGCTCACTCTTGGCTCTTGTGAGCAGAGCTGCCTTGAACACGAGTCTGCAGATGTCTCTCTGACATAGTGATTTCATTTTCTTTCGATAAATACCTGGTAGTGGGATGGCTGTAGTTTTTAATTTTTGGAGGAGCCTCCATACTGCTTTCCATCATGAATGTGTAATTTACACTGTGCCAACTGGGTACAGGGTTCCCATCCTTCACGTCCTTGTCATCACTTGTCATCTTTTTTGATGACAGCCACTGGGACAGGTGTCAGCTGATTTGCACTTCTCTGATGATTCCTGCTGTTGAGCGTTTTTCCATGTGTCTGTCGGCCACTTGGGTGTCTTCTTTTCAGAACTGGTGCCACCACACTCAGAATGACCTGTTAAGTGCCACACAGGTGCTCAGCCAATTCTTGCTACTAGTAATACTGATGTCCTGCTGTCCTCAGAGCAGAGCCAAGACCAAGGCAAAGGGATTCAGGCAGGGACTCTGGGCTGGGAGCACAGGACTTCGTCCTAGGGAACTGAGGCAGGTCACTGTGGCCATTATTGGTGTAAAAAATAGAAGGTCAGTGCTTAAAAAAAACAAAGTTGTGATCTCCTCTTTAGCCAAATGGTCCTCCTATCTTACTCTGATCCTGCCAGGTGGGATTGTATTTCCAGCTCCATGGTGAAGAAGAATCAAGTCACTTAGGTGATAACCCCACTATGTTAGGAGCACCAGGTATGGCTGGGCTGAGCTGGCCTATCGTCCAGTAAAACAAACAAGTGTGAAACTGGCAAGGCCTGAGAAGTCCAGACTGTCACTCACTTTGTGCACTAAATGTTTTAATTAAGGCAGAAGACCATGTCCTGTGGTCATGTGACCACAGGAGCACATGATGGAGGTCGAGGCGTGGAAACAGCATCTTAAATTAATTTGCGATTAAGTCGCCTGTCACTGACATGGTTATCAGGTCTTTAGCTTGTGGTGAATGCATTTCAGGAAGAGAGCTTTGTCCTCCCTCAAGGAGGCTGTGCTGGGAGTGTTTGGGGAAGGCACGGTCATGTGTGATGGTGAAGAGAGGGGCTGGCAGAGGAGGAGGGACCTGGTTTTCAGTTCCTGTACTACACCAGTGCAGCCACATTCAGGACTCTGGGTCACTTCCCCCTACCCCCTGCCTCCAATACTATGAGAGAAGGGCTGTGTTCCGCATTCTGCAGGTGAGGAAACTGAGGCTGAGTGAGCTGTAAATCTGGTCTGAGGTCATGGGACAGAACAAGAAAAAAAGGTAAGATTCTTGGAGTGCCTTCTGCACCTGCCAGCTGCTAACCATTCATGAGCTCATCAACACTACAGGACAGGTGTTTATAGCACCATTTTGCAGAAGAGCAAACTGAGGGCCACAGAGTTAAATCACCTTGCTGAGAAGTGGTCTGTCTTATAACAAAATTCCCACTCTTTTCCCAGTACCCGTGAGCCTCAGATTGTAAGGAATCTGTGAATATGTAGTACATGCAGAGTGATGGCATGAATGCCACGCCTTTTATGCTTGTGTACTGCTTTACAGATGCTTGTAAAATGCTATTCTATTAGATAAAATATACATTAAAATGTAATTTTTTTTGAGACAAAGTAACCCAGGCTGGCCTCAAACTCATGACCCTTCTGCGTCTGCCTCCCAAGTGGCTGGAATTATAGGCATGAGCCACCATGCCTGGCTCTAAAATGTAATCAGTTTAAAAGGGTAAATAATTCATAGCTGCTTTTTCTTGCTGTGCCCTCCCCTCTAACCAGTAGCTATCAAATACAACCACTGAACTTGGAGGGGATGAGACAAGGCTTCCACAGTGGAGAAGGCTGGGTGGAGGGTGTACTCTGCTCTTTCTAGGGGAGTATGTCTGAAGGGAAAGTGGGCACTCTTCAAAATGAATGCTCTTGACTTGGGGGAGTCTGGATAGGGGACAAGGAGATGTTCCCCAGTAGCGGGATGGGGGATGAGTATGCACTGTGCTTACTTTTCTGCTTGGTGCTGTGTGACAAACAGCCCCACCTCAGTGGCTTATCCCAGGGAGCTCATGAGTCTGCAGGTTGGTGGTGGTGACCTTTGCCTGTGTCTCATCCAGGATCCAAGCTGAAGGAGCAGCAGCTATCTGTGGCATGCTGTAGGCCAGAGCCCGAGAGCACATGTGTCCTCACCAGTGCATTTAGCCTCTGGTTGGACAAGCTGGGAGTCAGGCTCAGCCACCTTCCATCAGCCAAAGCCAATGTCTGCATATACTCAGCCACCCAGTGAGGAGGGACAGTTAACACTTGTTGAAGGATAACAGTCTGGGCAGGAAGGGCTAGAGGGCCAGCCGTTCTAGGGGAGCCTGTCCCCTGGAGCCAGAACTCAAAAATCCAGATAGTCTTAGATCTGGACATGCATGCTCACCACCTCACAGGCACCATGGATGGAGGTCTTTCGGGACTCTTGATTGAGTCCAACTCTGCATCTTGTGCTCAGGGCACATTGCCTGTAAGTCTTGGTGGCTTCAAGCTCAGAAACTCAGGACAGTTAAGTCAGTCCCCAGCCAAGGCTCTCCTGTTCCCCCCTTTTCCTCCCCTCCTGACTCAGGGAATGTGCTCCTCTTCTGGCTCGTAAAACATTCATCTCCCCCAATTCAAATATTTTCACCCTTTAGAAGTCTTGTTAATATTGGATTTTAAGAAGCATTAAAAAATATCACGCTGTGCTCTGACTGGAGTGATAGTTCATAAATTATTGATCTCTGCTGACAGATGAGAATTCTCTCCTCTCTTGGAGAGAGGAAATTGCCCTGGCTCAGACCTCAGGGGAGGTGGTGCAGAAAGAGGGTCTTCGTTCACTCTGGGCACTGCAGGAAAAAACACAACCCCTTTTGTTCACTGCTAAATGGAGTACTGACTGCTGGCTTTCCTTTTTCTGGCTCAGACCCCTGATGGAATGAAGTGGGGAGAGTAATAGGCTTGGTAGTATTCCTTCTCTGTTGTATGACCCTGGTCCTAAGTTTCTGAGCTTGAAGCCACCAAGACTTACAGGCAATGTGCCCTGAGCACAAGATGCAGAGTTGGACTCAATCAAGAGTCCCGAAAGATCTCCATCCATTGTGCCTGTGAGGTGGTGAGCATGCATGTTCAGATCTAAGGCTATCTGGATTTTTGAGTTATGGCTCCAGGGGACAGGCTCCCCCAGAATGGCTCTGGTGGGAACCGCCAGCCAGTGCAGGCTGCCTTTCCCATGCCAGCTTCAACCCCAGCCAGCTCACCCCAGGGACCTATTAGTATCTCAACTCTCACAAGGCTTAGCAAATCAGGCTCCCTGTGTGGCAGTATTCACTGGAGACACAGAGGAAGAGACACAGAAATGGAGAAAGCCAGCTCAGAGCCCCAGGGAGCTGGGCTGGGGAGGCCTCCAAGCTGGATCTGCCTGAGCCCCGCTGATGAAGTAGAGGAGGTAGAGAGAGGGGCCATAGCAGCCCTGATCAATGAGGCTTGGCCACCAGGTCTGCCAAGCTCTGCCTTTCCTCGGTGGATGACACCTTGGGGCACACTCAGGAACCCAGAATCAGGCACTCAGCCCCAGAGCAGAGGAACCAAGAAGGCTAAAGTCCCACAGTCTGTCACCCAGCAGACCACAGAGCAATCCTTTCCAACACTGAATATGCACAATTTGGCTTCTGTTACATAAACCTGAGCACAGCAAGTCTCTCCCTGCAGAGCCCTTCTTGGGACCATCACTCCAATGAGCTTTCTGGAGAGGGATGAGGTGTCACATGACAGCCCCTGGAGTGATATCCAGGAAGTGATAGAACCACAGAAGAGCAAACACATGCCTGCCATGCTGGGAGAAAAAGTAAGCTGTAAATTCCTAATCTGATCCAACATGCACACTTGAGCAATGATACCCAGAAAAACAAGAAAGGTGGGACAAAAATCACATAACTGGTTAGGGTGAAGCCTGGACCAGACTAAATCCCAATCCAATTCTTTTTCTGATTCTTCATCCACTGTGGACCCACTTAGCCCTTGGGGTCTCCCTCTTCATACCTACAAAATGGGAACAATAGCATATTCCTTATCTTCTTGAGGTCTTCCAGGGAGCTCTCTAAGACCAAATGGGGTGAGATCAAACCAGATCACAGCTGTGTTCTTGCCCTGAGTCTGGATCACAAGGTCCTGAGATCAGGCCTCCAATGGTGGGGTGGGGTGGGGAAGCCCTGCCCCACTCAGCCTGCTATTTTTCCCTCATGGAGCAACAAAACCCAGATAATAAGCATTTCTTTGGGACCTAGTCTCCCTAGATCTCCAAGCTGCTTTATTTGGTCCTCATGTCAATCAGATAACCCACACCATGATGGCTGGCCAGAGCCAGGCTGGGAGGCAGGTGAGGTTGTAAGGGGCCTGCTCTGTCATCTCTCCCTTTCCTCCAAGGAGGACCTGGTCAGAGTAATCTGTCAGCCTGTTCCTTAAGCCCATCTCTCAAAGATTTTCACTTTAGAGGAGGAAATAGAGGGGAAAATCCTACTCCCAAAGGAACAAAGGGCCCCTGGTAAGATATGAAGCTCTGGATCCCTGCAGGGAGGTAAGGAATCCTGGACAAGGTTCCAACTTCACAGCCAAAGCCTCTTTTTCTCATCCTTCTTGCCTGGACAAAGAGCCAAGAGACCTGACTTCCAGTCCGAGCTGTGACCTTGACCATGTGATTTTGGGTAAAACATTCCTCTTCTCTGGGACTCAGTTTCCTTACCTCTAGAATGGAAAGATTTGACCTTATGGTGTTTAAAACCCTTCTATTCCAAAGGCAAACAACTATGCCATTCCCTATGGATCTTTCTGTGCCCAGCAAAGGACTTTCTAATTAGCCAATTAGAAAGCAGCACATGAAAAGCTACAGAATTAAGTGACAGTACAAGCTATCCTTACCAAGACCAGCTGTCACCAGATAGTTTACACTAAGGCAATGACCTGTAAGAGGCAAGAATGGGAGAGGAGGGAGGGAAGGTAGAAAGGTTGGAGTGGTGAAGGAAGCAGTCCAGGGGTAGGGTGGGGCCCTGCAGGTAAAGATGTACAAACCCCTCACCTTCACCCACACTGTCCTCCCTTTGCTGAGTCATTTTCTCTGTCATTTGCTCCCACTCACAGTGACTCACTCATGCCACTAGGGCCAACATGCTTCCCCACCCTTCCGCAGGTCTGAGACTGGCCCCTGAAGCAGAGGGGGCTGAAAGGGATGGGGTGTGGATGGAGCAGTGGGGGCTGAGCCCCAGCTCCAGCAATGTTGAAGCTGGGGAGGGAGCAAGGGGGAGACCTGGAAGGAAAGGTCTTGAGGCCCCTGGAAAGGAAACCAGTTTGTGGGTGTGCTCAGCAGGGTGGGAACTGACTGGAGGCAACAGGTGAGAGACACAGGGCTGGAACCTCCTATTGCCCATTCCACTGTGGCCAGCCTCACTCAAGGAGCACCTAGGCGCTCAGGGTACCTGCCAGCATCTTCTCTCCTGTCTCCAGTCATGCCAGATGTGACAGAATTTTCAGGGATGTGTGGGACATGTGGGGTCCTTTGGGACAGCAATCAAGAATAACAAAATTGATGGACTGAAGAGAAAAAAAATCCATTTCTCCTTCCCAACCCAGTCTTTTTACCAAATATTAAAGCTCCATGCTCCTTCTTCCTGGCTGGAAGCAATTACTCAGCCTGACAGCCAGTCCCAGGAGCCTTGGCTTGAGTTGGAACTAATTACCAATGACTACTAAACATCAAATTAAAACTCTTGACCAAATTGAAATTAATTCAGATCAAAACCAGAATGACTCACACGAAACTCCATCTCCATTGCATTCCCATGTTCGTACACTCACACCAACTTATATTCTCCAAATTTAGGGAGCTCCAGGACAAGCACCAATCCACATCTCTCTTGTTCCCAGCACAGACCCCATTGCCTCCGGTCCCACATGCCTGCCTCACCAAACACCCCCTCCACCTGGCCCCCTGGAGCCCACTTGAGCTCTAGTGGTCCAGACACAGTTCCCAATCGCCCCTCTGTCTTCACAGCAAATGGTTCCCCTGTATCTCTGCACACTGCCCAGCACTTCTTCTAAAAGCTGCTTTTAAGAACTCCTCCCTCCCACCCCGGACCTTTCTATGTATCAGCCTTCTTTTTGTGTTCTTCAGTCCCTTCCTGAAGCCTTGGTGGGGGGCTGGCGGGGGACAGCGGCTTTGTCTGGAAGAGTGAAAAATCTGTCTCTTCTTCTTTCCTTCTCTCAAGGTGGTGAAGCTTTGGGGCTGGCCATACTGTCTGCCTTTTCTCTTGAAAGTTAATAGAAATTGAAGGAAGGGGTCATGGATGAGCCAACTGTGGCTAAGGTCTCTGGGAAAGGACAAGTGATCCTTTAAGTTCCACATTGTCTTCATTGATTGGCAATCAAGCAGAAGGGAGAGCAATAGTCCTCTGGTGGGGAAAAAAAAGAGTGCCCATGGCTGAATTATTAGTGCTCGGACAGGCAATACTGCAGAGACTGGGATGGGGGGACGGGGTGCATATCCATCCAAGGTAAGGACTAGATCACACCTTTTGGCTCTGCTACTGTTCAGATGAATCCACAGAAACCCTGCTTGATCATCACTCCTGTGGTGGTACTGGAATTTGAACTCAGGACCTCATGCTTGCTAGGCAAGAGATCTACCACTTGAGCTATGCCTCCAGTCCTATTGTTTATATTTTGCTTTTGAGATCAGGTCTTGCTAACTTTGCTCAGGCTGTCCTGGAACTTATAATCCTCCTCCCTGTGCTCTGGAGTAGCTGGGATTGCAGATGTGTGCAGCCATGCCTGGCTCAGTTCCTCTTGTTTTAAAGAAGAGACTGAGAACAACAGATGTGCAACCTGCCCCTCACCCAGCAAGATAGCTAAGGATCAGTGGGTTGGTCTGATGAATATCAATTTTTCCAATTCCAAAGGTTAAGGTAAAGCAGTTCCTGTCTCCTGTGAGTGGATCATCACAAAGACACAAGGTCTGGATGAAGACACTTGCCAGTGGCCTCTTCCTTAGGAGGAATCAACGGCTCTGTAATTGGAGATAGAGCTCATAGGTATGACCCTTCCCCATTCAAGGCAAGGAGGGGAGCATGTGTAGGGAGCTGACAAGGGAGAGCAGGTGGATCCCTTACCTGCTCAGTTCCTCAGAATGCTGAGGGCAGAGGGCCAAGGAGGACCACACTGCCATCAGTAGGTATGGCAGGCACTGCCGTGTGCATGTCCTGGGGCCTTTGGCTTCTGCTTATAGAGTCAGATGGATGTGACCATGACAAGCAAGGGTTGAGACCATGGCCATATGATCTGGAACTGGGACATCCAGGCAAAATTTTCTCACCAAATCATTTTTTAAAGGCATAACTAAATGCCAATCTTGTGCTCTCATTTCAAACATAGCATTAGCTCTTAAATTGGAACTGCTGTGTTTAGATCTGCTCGTTTTATAGCTAAGACCTTTGGGTTTCTAATACCGTCAGGAATGGAATGAGGAATAAAGAAAGTGCATTTCACTGTAAAGTGATTTTTCTCTTCAAAGAGCCTAGTCCCTAAAATGGGGCTTGCCTCAGGAACCCCTTTTTCAAGACCACCAGAACTCTCCCCTAGGCTGTTTTCTGAGATCCGTCATTATTTGGGCTATTCAGGATTATTCCTGTGTGTTCTCATGTGGGGTTTTAATGCATGCAACTTGCCTAAAAGATCCTTTATGGTAGAAACTGGGTGCCCATACCCGTGGGGCTCCTCACAGTGCACAGCTAAGCACAGACCCTGCAGGAAGAAGCTCATTGTTTCCTCCGGGACGGGTGTTCAGCACCATGGACAGAACCTCCCCCTCTTCAGGCCATTTCCTATCTCCTAGTTCCCTTTCCTGATTTTCTTAGAGATGAGGACTCCAGCTGCCTAAGGCCTTTCCTCTCTTCAAACCTACCTTTTTCCCCAGACTGAACTGCAAGCCAGAGGCCAACTGTACCCATGGGAGAAGAGAAAGGAAAGGAACGTTGACACACCTGCTGTTCTTAAAATGAAGGACCATCCCGGGCATGTGGGATGGTCTCCCCCAAGAGCTGCAGGTTCCTTTCTCAACAGTACTTAACTTGATCTGTGGTCACAGGTTCATAGCCAGCAGAATACCTGACCCTCTGGGACAAAGATGGAAAGAGCCAGGGGCTGGGCAGGACTGGGATGGCAAGACATAATGAGGACAAAGGGCCTGTCTGGGTTATAAACCAGGAAGGAGTCAAAGGTTGAGGGTTGGGAGGGCAATGTCAATCACAAATCAAGTACAGTATGCAAAGCCCTGGTCAGGGGGCAGGGAAAGAGCCAACAGCGAAGGCCTCCAGGGACAATTCAGAGAAGATTTAAAGTAGGGTGAGGCAACAATCTTGGGGCAAAGGTTATAAACAGTACCATGGAGCTGGGGTTTGATGTGGGTTGTGGGGTGAAAAGGGGCACCACTTCAATGCGGATCAGGGAGTACCAAGGGGGTATAACATGTGGCAGGAGCAAGGGAGAATTTTCAACAAGCAATAATCCAGCACCCATCAAAGGTCAGAGTGGTACCAGTCCAGAGATGGAATTAATAAATTCAGCTCTCCGTGGTGATTTCAAAACTCCAATTGGTTTCTATGTCCCCTACATGGTGGTCACTCTACATGCTGAGATAAAGCAATACCCAGGATCATAGCACACAATGATTCCACAAAACTCATGGCCTCTCCTCCTTCCACATTCTTCCCACCCTTCAAGGTCAGCTTAGAATCCTTCCCCACCAGGAAGACTTCCAGAGCTAGAATCTGTTGGTGCCAAACACCTGTTGACTGAATGGGTGGGTGCACCCAGTGGTCACTGGATCTGGTGATTCTTATATTTTTGTACTGCCTTAGGTCAGGTTTCCTGGGAAACAGACTTTGAAATGAAAATGCACGTGTGGGAAATTTGTGGAGGATGTTTTGGCATCAGTAGCAGGGTGCGGGGTCTAGGAGGAGAGTGGATGAGGGAGAGAGAGGATTTGAACTTCAGAAAGTCTCAACAGGGGTCTCAGCCCCTCCTACAGGGAGCTCTGGGATTCCGATGACCCTCCAGCTGTCCTATCCCAAGGCAAAAGGATGGTTATCTCTACCTCCACATCCATAGTTGGATGTAGACCGCCCCAGGGAGGTGGTGTGACCTTGGGTGAGATGGTTTTTTCTGGCTGAGGCAATCCCTGGGTAAGGACCAAGCTGAGATTCAACGTACAAAACAGCACCTGGAGAAGTGAGGACCTTAATTCCACAGCATCCACTATGTGCACTGACAGCCTTGAATGATAATATTGGGTAGAGGGCACATGTCAGAACACCTGTGGGGAGCATAGTTTCAAAAGTTATCCAAGATGGTTCTGTTACAATCCCCCACTAATCCTTAGAGCTGCATGATTAGAAATTGTTGATCTACTTAAATCTGCCCCAAGACAGAAGAGGTGACTTCCCCAAGGACCCACAGCAAGCAAGTAGCCAACGGGACTAGAGCCCATTGTGAGGCAATCCTATGTCCCAAGGGAGAGCCAAAGCACAGCATCCATACCTCACCTGCTCTTCCGTCCCTGTAACAAAGAGCCCGGCACACACCTGGTCTAGAGAAGCTGTGAACAGGTTGAGGAGAGGAGGTGCATGTGTAATAAATGTGTGTGCAATTGAACTGGGTTTTTAGAGCAGTTATGTGCAGATGTGGCCTTTGTGCTGTGTATACATGATTTAACTGGATGAGCAAATCCACTGATCCTTAATTAACCTTTTCATTTGAACCTCTTGACCAAGCAGCAAATGGAGACCAGTGAATTAGAAATGACAGCCTCGCCTCCCCGTGCTCCATCCAACCTGGCCAGCCACCTAGGCTGCTAATTACCTGGGCCAAGGCTGGGAACTTTCTACAGGCCAATGAGCAAATAATATCCCACTAATAGCTGCCATCACCCTCCAGGCAGTTCTCCTTCATCTCTTTCCTGATTACCTTCTGAGAAGCCAGGGAGCATGCTGCAATAACACAGCTAAGATTTCTTTCTCTGGCTCTCTCTCTTTGTTTTTAATAAGAAGGAGGCCATGTGGGCTGAGACTTGGAGAAGCAGTGGTGAGGAGGAGTAGGCGTTTGCTTCAGAAGCTTCTCTCTCCAGGACAAGCCAGATGCTCTGACCACATCCTTTAGCAGACCCGGGGAACCACTAGTAATTCTGGGCTGTGCCCCTCGGTGGATGTCAAAGTAATTTGAAGGGCTGCTTGTTTGTCCATAGTTGCATGGAGGAGGTAAAGGAGGTTATCTCTGTCCCCAATGCCCCTCAACACAACTGGGCAGTAGGGAAGAAAGGAAAAAGGAGGAGGATACAAGGCCACAGGAAAGGAAGCAAAGCATTAGGCACAGGCAATATAGGGGGCTTGGATGCAGAAGGGATCCTGGGAGTGAGGTTAGCCTGGCTCAAAAGACCAAAAATCGTATGTTCTCCCTCATATGTGGACATTAGATCAAGGGCAAACACAACAAGGGGATTGGACTATGAGCACATGATAAAAGCGAGAGCACACAAGGGAGGGGTGAGGATAGGTAAGACACCTAAAAAACTAGCTAGCATTTGTTGCCCTTAATGCAGAGAAACTAAAGCAGATACCTTAAAGCAACTGAGGCCAATAGGAAAAGGGGACCAGGAACTAGAGAAAAGGTTAGATTAAAAAGAATTAACCTAGAAGGTAACACCCACGCACAGGAAATCAATGTGAGTCAATGCCCTGTATAGCTATCCTTATCTCAACCAGCAAAACCCCTTGTTCCTTCCTATTATTGCTTATACTCTCTCTACAACAAAATTAGAGATAAGGGCAAAATAGTTTCTGCTGGGTATTGAGGGGGGGAGCGGGAGGGGGTGGAGTGGGTGGTAAGGGAGGGGGTGGGGGCGGGGGGGAGAAATAAACCAAGCCTTGTATGCACATATGAATAATAAAAGAAAAAAAAAAAAAAAGAAGGGATCCTGGGTCCCTCCCCTTAATGGCTCATTATTGCTGCCTAGGGCATCCTCCCTACCTTGAAATAGAAGAGGAATGGCAGAGTCACCTGCCGAGTGTCCACTTTGGGTCAGGCTTGTGCTGCTCTCATGAAAGCTTCATGAAACCCCAGGAGGCAGACATTAGTCTTCTATTTTACAGATGCAGGAGCCAAGCACAGAAAGGTTAAGAAACTCACCAAAGAGCCTGGCACTGGTGGCTCACTCCTGTAATCCTAGCTACTCAGGAGGCAGAGATCAGAGGTTCACAGTTCGAAGCCAGCCTGAGCAAATAGTTTGTGAAACCCTATCTTGAAAACACCCATCATGAAAAAGAGGACTAGTGGAGTGGCTTGAGGTATAGGCCATGAGTTCAAATCCCAGTACTGCCAAAAAAAAAAAAGAAACTCATCAAAGGCTCACACAGCTACTTTTAGAATCAGGCTTTGAGCTAGGTAGGCCAACGCTAGAACCCACCCCTTATTCATTCTGCCCAATTCCACATCTCCAACATCCCTTTCCAGGACGTGTCAGCTGGAGCAGAAAGAGTACTGGATTCAAATCCCATCTCTGCCCCATCCCAGCTGTATAACTCCAAGCAAGGTAACCTTCCTGTGCCTCAGTTATCTTGACTATGAAATGGGTATGAGAATGTCTGTCTGGCTTATATCACAGAAGAGGTGCAGGGATTGAGTGTGATGACATTGGTGAAGGCTTCATAAGCTCCAAAACATTCTGCACATGTCAGCTGGAATTGTCCTTTTTCTCTTCCACATCAATGGGTAGATATCCCTCACACTTCAATGGGTAGATATCTGCCCTTTTCTTTCCAATCTATCCCACTCTGCTTAGAGATCAGATTTTCAAAAGCACAACTGAGTCCGAATCACAATGTTACTGAGCCTTCCAGGCTCGCTGGCTCAGAGTGGAGGGCCAGTGCCTCTCGCCAAGCGCTTGGGCTCCATCCAGGCCCCTCCTCTCTCTCCTGGCCTCATTTTTCATCACTGTTTTTCCAGGATCATCTGCTTCTCACCTGCTCTTCTACTGTCCGGTCTTCACTTGTCACAGTCTCGTGGCAGGGGGTTAATGTCACATGGGCAGCGATCAATAAATGCAGTATGTTAAGCACAGCATGCCGTGGGGACTTGCCCTGCTGTTCTGGAAGCTCACCTGAGGCTCCAAGGCTAGAAGTTCAGGCACGAAGCATCCACAGATCCTGAAGGGAGATGCCGGCCCCTCTAGGTAGGATGAGCTAAGCCCAGCCCCTCCCTGACTCTGTAGCCCTGCCCTTTTCACCTGGTCCTACACCAAAGAGGAAGCTAAAAGTGGGCTGAGATGATGGGAGGGGACCAGGTTTTCAGACCTCAGTTACTCATGAGGTCTGGGGTGACTCTAAACCTGCTCAGCTCCATCTCCCCAAGTCAGGTCCCACTGGCTGGATGCCACCATGGAGCTGGAATGAGAGAACCAAGGAGAAATTGACCTGTGACCCCCCCCTAAAGCTGGGAGAGCACAGACACCCGGGCTCCAACTAAAGCAGCCAGTGTCAGCAGCAGCTGAAAAGAGAGTATTAAACAGGGAGTGATGCCCACTAATGGAGCCTAGGGGGAGATACCAAGTTTCCCAGGATGGTGCAGATGCAGGGAAGGTGGGCAGCTGTGAGCTGAGTTGGGGGGACCACCGAAGATCTGAGGACCACCTTCTGGGATATGGAGGCCCTGGCAGAAGGAGGCTGTGGGGTGACATATGGAGGAAGGAAGGGAGAGGGGAGAGGAGCCAAGGTGGTCAAAGAGTGGCACATTGCCCAAGGTGGTGGAGTCCCCAACTGGTTACTGTGTTATGGTTGCTATCCTTCCCAGGGGAGGTTTAATTCTCAAACCTCCTGTGGAGAAACGCTCTAGGCTAGACTAGTTTGTCCACTCTCCTCCTCCGTTCAGGCTGCCGTCCCCTCTGTTCAGTTCTTCCCCTGCCTAGAAGGCCTTTCCACCCACCACCACCACTTAAAGCAGGACCCGATTGCTTCAAGGCCAACCCAGCTCTCACTCCCTCAGTGAGACCCTTGCTCCCCCTGCCAGCCAGGCACCTGTCCTTGGTGTGAGTTTGTTCCCTCTGGTAGCCTCAGCTAATTGCCTATCCCAGTGTTTATTAAAACAGAATGTCTTAATTTCATCAGGGCACATAGCCACCAAGAATAAAGACTGATTGTCACAACCTTCTGTTGCTAGGGATGGAAAATTAGGTGCAAAGAGAAATACATGGAGCTAGCTTCCAGTAA
Source organism: Castor canadensis (assembly GCF_047511655.1). NCBI lineage: Eukaryota > Metazoa > Chordata > Mammalia > Rodentia > Castoridae > Castor > Castor canadensis. The sequence goes on along the minus strand of NC_133396.1, from coordinate 22,401,395 downwards.
ACTTCCTTGAACAGCCACTTGTAGATGCCCTTTAGCCTACTTCGTTGCTCCTTTCTCCTTTTGCATACCTGGAATGCAGACATAATGGCTGGCGGTCTAGCAGTCATGAGATGACTTTGTAGAATGGGAGCTACATGCAAGAATGATGGAACAAAGGAAGAAACAGCTTGCGTTCTCGACACTGTGGGGCTAGCTAACCTATGAGTTCTGGACCCTACCTCCACTGTAAATGAGAGAAAGACATGTTTGTTCCTTTGTTAGACCACTATTACACTGGATTTCCTGTAGGAAGCAGCCAATCCAATCCTAAATGATATATCACCTAAGTCACTCACAAACTAACACAGGTGAAAATATCTGACATCGTGAGTCTCACATGGTAACATCTCAGTCAACTTCTTTTCTCTCTGAACCTGTGTCATTTCTGGCATCACAGCTTCATACAGTCTTCATATTGTCAGTCAATTCCTCAGCTATGTGTAACCTCAACTCTAGATATAGCTCCTAGTATAGGGTGCTCTTCAGAATCCTTTTACTCCTCAGTTTATTTAATCCTGCAAAGAATACAGCATTGTCCCCAGCTGACAGCTGCGGTTCTGCAGGCTCCTGGGGGACTGAAGTGGCCTTGCTACACAGGTCTTCCAGCTCCAGGCCCACCGCCATGCTCCCATGTCAAACCCCTAACAACTGGAGCTAAACTTCTTCATACCAGCTCCCTGAGAACTATGGAGCTATGCACACAGTAAGTGTCTAATAAATATACTGTATGAAGTTTGAACAAGTGAAGTCATTTCTCCAAGCTAGTTGCCAACATGCATCTAGTCCAGGGGTGCGTGAGTTGAGGTCCACAGGCAAATCCAGTCTCATTGTGTAGCCTCTGAGCTAAGAATGGTTTTTATATTTTTAAATGGTTCTGGAGGAAGAAGAGGAAAGAGATGAAGTGGGGGAAGTGGAAGGAAGAAAACAGGACGGTGTAATAGGGAGTGTCGGTATCCTGCAAAGCCAACAACTGTCAGGCGTTTGCAGAAAGTTTGCAGGAAGTGTTCTAGATCACCCTCATGTAGCTCCGTTTCACCCACCAGCCAACAGAGCCTCCGCCAGCTGCTGTCCCCTAAGAGACACCAATCCCCAGAGAGCCTGGCACCCTTGCCACAAGGTGGGTGGGATTAATTTTCTGCCTTCTGGTGCCAGACTCCTGGGCAGGGGCCTTAAGGGCTGGTGAGAATGGTTCCTGCATCCCTGCCCTCACCACCTCATAGAACCTGGAAGACTTTCTGATTCACTGGTCAAATACTCAAGCTCAACTTGATTAAAAATTCATTGACTTCTTTTTTCCTGTAAAAAAGAATAAGTAAGTACACATCAGTGGCTGAGAGTGTAAACTAAAGTGCAAAAAACCCCAAAAGAGACTGAGAATGTGACAGGAAAAGCTGCCAGCCTTAAAGTCTCTCTGTTCCCAAAATATCAGCCTTGGGGGTTGGGGGATGGTTGCTAAGCCTGAGGCCCACCTTACACACACCCTGTTGGTGTGCCCCTGCCCCCAGGCTCCCCCAGTTATTCACTCAGGGAATGTATGGGTGGCTCAGAGAACAGGCCTTAAAGTCAGACAGAGTTTTGTCAGTTTTGTGTGTTCTTGACCCAGAAGGTGCGTAACCCCTCAGAGTCTCAGCTTCCTTGTCTATAAAATGGCAGTGTCAGCACCAATCTTCAGTTCTTGTGGGGCGTGCACTGAACTCACCCCTGTGCTGTGCTTGCTCCACGTGTGTTTGGTATTACTCCACTGGCCATTCCTTGTCCCTTCTCCCCTCCTCCTTCCAGCTCCTTTCTTATTCTGCTGCTTCTTCCCTCCTCAGCTCCTGGCCCACCCCCATCCTTGAAAGCAGTCCAGACTCTCCAGCTTGGCCCTCTCCTTTCTACTCCTGCCCCTCAGTGTTGGCACCAACTCTTAACCAGGCTTGGGCCATCATCCTCCTAGCCCCTGCCAGAGTCCCTTTCTGCTGCCCCCTAGGGCAGCTTTTGCCCTTTCTGGCACATTGTAAATCTGATGCCTAGAAGCTCATCTTCCACCCGATGGCACAGCACACACCTTGAACCATCACTGCGGTGTTGGAAGCGGGCTCTGTGCCTTCTGTAATCTACTCACATTTCTGAGCCAGGCTTCCAGTGGGTGGTCCACACGCATTGGCTGCAGACTGGGAGAGTGGGCGATGACCAGGTGGGCAGCTTCAGGTGGGCTGGTCACAGCCACTGCATCACTGTCCCGTGATCTGTGTGAGCGCCGATCCCTCAGTCAGAGGGCTGCCAACCGTTAATAAAAACCCATGGATTTGGAACTGAGACTGCCTGGCTGGAGCCTTGGCTTCACCTCTGGCTGTGAGGGCACTGGGCCAAGCTGCTTTACCTCTTTGAGTTTTAACTTCCTCATCTATAAAGCAAGATAAACCCACAATGAGGTACCAGTTCACACCTAAAAGAATGGCCACCATCCAAAAGACAGATAAAAGCAAGTATTGCCAAGGACAGAAAATCTGGAACCCTTAGGCTATTCTGGTGAGATGTGAATGAGGCAGCCACGGTAAGAAACAATCTGATAGCTTCTCAAAAGTTAAGCAAAGGTTTAAGCATATTAGCTAGCAAATCCACTTTCAGGCTTATACCCACGAGAATTGAAAGCAGGTCCACTATAAAAACCTGTACGTGAATGATGATAGCAGCATTCTTCATCATTGCCCCGAAGTACGATCAACTCAAATGTTCAACAACTGCATATCCATACAATGAAATATTACTTGGTCATAACAAGGAATGAAGTACCAAAGGGAAAAAAGGAAAAAAGTCCTGATACATACAACAATGGATGTAGTACACTCAGTGAAAGAATCCAAACATAAAAGACCATATAATGAAGGTATGCATTTATATGAAGTGTCCAGAATAAGCAAATCCATACGGAGAGACAGTAGATAAATTAGTGCTTGTCAGGGGCTGAGATGAGGGAGAAATGATAGGATTAAAATGTTCCTTTTTGGGGTGATGAAATATGTGAAAACTGGGTAGTGGTGATGGTTGCACTGTTCTGTAAATAGACTATAAACCATTGAATTGCACATTTCGAAAGAGTGGATTGGGCTCAGTCATAGATCACCTGCCTAGCGTGCATGAGGTCCTGGGTTCTGCCCCAGCACTGTAACAGAGGGGTGTAGGGAAGAGGGGTGCTGTAGGGGTACATGATATCTCAATGAAACTGTTATTTTAGGCTGAGTGTAGTGCCACATGCCTGTGGTCCCAGCTATTCAGGAGGTAAAGATAGGAGGATCTCAGCTTGAGGCCCAGACCCAGCCACTGCTAGCATTAGACCCTATCTCAAAACAAAGTACAAGAAAAAGGGCTGGGGGTGGCAATCGTAAGGCTCTGAGTTCAGCATTCAGTCCCAGCTATACAAACAAAACAACAAAACAAAACAAAACAAAAACAAAAAAGACCACTAATTAATTTTTTTTTAAAAGCTGTCATTTTAAAACTGGGGTGGGCAAGGCCTCCCAGCCCACTGGCCAGTGCCCTAATGGGACCCAAAGGGTGACTTGTCTGCTGTCACAAACCAGCATGGGGTCATGACCCTCTATGTTAATGGAGCTCTTTCCTAATCTCCCATTTCCTGCCCCAGCTCGGCCTCCCTTGGGGACAGAGATGCTGAGGAGAGTTATGGCCATCTGGCAATGACAAGAGAAGGTGGCCAGGCTCCAATATGTCCACCCCAGGCTGGGAGGTGAGAAACGTCTCCTTTCTGAGCCAAAGACTGTGAGGGTTCTGACGCTGCAGAGAGCCTTAGGGCCCCTCCTGCAAGCAAGGGGAGCGGGGCAGAGAAGGGCCATGGGCGACGGACCACATTTTAAAGAAAGAGGACTTCAGCCCTTTCAAGCCCCCAGCAAGCATGGAATGCTAAAATAATGATGACGACTTCATGAAGTGAGTGTCTATTAGCTATCTCCCAGCCACTTTGCTAAGCTTTTATGTGTATTGACTTATTTTATTTTCACAAAGATTCCATGAGGGAAGGACAGTAAGAGCCCCATATTATAGGTGAGAAGATGGAGGCATGTCGATTTTAAGCAATTTGCTCACATTTGTGAGCTAGAAATGACACAACTGTGATTTGACACCTGGCAACCTGGCCCCTCTGCCCAGTACCTCACCACTCTGCTCCCTGTGGGAAAGGCCAAGGTTATTCACCAAGAAGATTCAGTGGTCCTGTCCCCACCCTACTTGACCACAAGGAAGGACGTCTCAAACCTCATAAGTTACCTGGGGGCATCACATAGTCCTGGACCCACCCCAGTGATGCCAATTTACTAAGCCCCGATTGCCCAGGAGTCTGCATTTGTGACTCTATGTCCCAAAGTCACCCTGATGCAAGCTGCTTGGGACATACTTAAAGACATTTGGCCTCCCAGAATCAAGACTCAATTTCTGGGCCTGTCTGGATGGGTCTGCCTGCTCCAAGCCATACCACATTCACTCCCCACAACTCCCCCATCCTTGTCCAAGCCCAGCCTATCTTTCAATGCCCAGGCCAAGTTCTAGGTGGTCCCCTATACCCTCCACAGAAATAGCAGCCCCCACTCTCACCCTGATCACCTAAATGCCTGTGATGAGCCCTGTTCTTCACCACCTCCCCGCACACAGCCTGCTATTCCCACCTGAGGCTGAGAAAGCTTGTCTTCAGAGACAATGCTAAGACCAACCTGGGTGGTAGCAAACAAGCCAAAGGAATGCCTAAACTAGGGAGTAAGGGGTTGTTGGAATAGGATTCACACAGGCGGTGCTTAGTGCAATGAATTGACGGATGAATGATGGAAGGCCAGGATTCTACACAGAGTCCCTGGCAGGAGGTGTGAGACTACAGGGCAGAGCTAAGAAGCTCTTACTGGATATGAATAAGGTGGCTGGGATGCCTGGTGCTCCTTCATGACTCAAGCAAAGTGCAATGGTTGGAGCTGGCCTGGTTGATTCATCCTGATTCCCAGTTGGTGGTCTGTGAACACAGAAGGTTTTATTTCAAGGGGGGGTGGGGTTAGGTGGGGTTAGGTGGATTGTGGTCATTTAGCTTCATGGAGAGGCAAGACCACACGGGTCTGCAACTTTGGAAATGAGGCATCCTCTGGATGGCGATGAGAAAAATGGACTTTTGAGAAGGCCCGTGCTTCTGTGGTCAGGTGCTGGTGGCTCACACCTGTAATCCTAGCTACTCAAGAGGCAGAGATCAGAAGGATCAAGGTTCGAAGCCAGCCCAGGACAAATAAGTTCCTGAGACCTTATCTAGAAAATACCCAATACAGAAAAAAAGCAGGTGGAGTGACTCAAGGGGCAGAGCACCTGCCTAGCAAGTGTGAGGCCCTGGGTTCAAACCCAGTACCACCACCACCAACAACAACAGCAACAATAACAACAAAAAAATCTGTGCTTCTCAAAATTAAGCAGGTATGAAAGCAATTAAAAAATAATTCTGAAAACAGGAAGTAATTCTGGTAATGTTTATCTCAAAAAAAAAAAAATCAGCCGAAGTGGGAGTGACAGTGCAAAACTGTAACCCCAGCACTCAGAAGGAGAAGAGAGGAAGATGGAGTTTGAGACCAGCCTGGGTGACATAGGAAGACCATGTCTCAAAATAAAAAAAAAGAAAACAATCAGCCCTGGACAGTTGCATTCTTTTCAAATAGCTGAGATGCAAGTCTGGCTGTCACATTTCTGCCTCTGGCTCTCACAACTCTCATTTTGGTCTTCTTTCATATCCAGTGTCTGTGTGTTATGTTTGCACACTCCTCTCTCTAAATCTCTCTCTTCTGTATTTTTGTACTTCTTTGAATGCAAATCTGTCACTCCTCTGCTCTGTCTCTTTCTGAGGTTTGATTTCCCTTTATTTCTGACTCTGCTGCTTCCCTCCCCCTTTTCTTGAGCTCCTTTCTCCTCCTCCCCTTCAGCCTCTCTCCAGTAATGACCACAGCATAGCACTAAAGTGCATCTTTATTCCTGGCTGTATTTACCAAGAGTTACAGGCTCCCCAGTCTTGAATTTCTAAAGCAAATGACCGAAACATTTTCTATTTCTCACTCCCCAAAGCTCCCTGAATGAAGCTGCATTTTGCTTTCATCTTCCTTCGTTGATTTAGTTTTTCATTCTGTGGGTCATGCTCTTGGTAGAAAAAAAAATAAGTTCTCCGCCCTCATTTTACCATATTTCAGAGACTAGCTGGCTAGATGGTTTGCAGGGCTGGGGTGGGGGGAGGCTTTGCCATGGGTCGGACAGACCCTGGTGCCCACTGTCACCAGCCAGGACTTTTCTTGGTTGATCTGATCTCAGCAGCACCAAAGACCAGCTTTGGGTTTAACATGTGCAGCTATGGGGAATAACTAGATTCCTAATTTATCCCTGCAGATCCCCTCACCTTGAATACTGCCTGTAGTGGCTGAGCGGGATGGAAAATGATTAACGACGAGTCTCTGGGAGCAAATCTTTTACATCTTAAAAGGTGAGAGTTTTTCAGCCTGGCAGGAACATTAAAGTAGATCCTGGAGTTCTTGGAAGATTTGCCTTATCTGTTTTTTTAGAGGCAGGATGCTTTGTAGCCTGGCAAGCAAGTCCAGTTTCCTGACTTCTTGCTGGAATTGACTCTCAGTCTTTTTGCCCTAGTTCCCATACTGCCACTCCTGCCCCTTCCAGGGATCATTATCAACAAGGTCATAGGTCACAGAACATCAAAGCTAGAAGGATTCAATCAAATTGCCTCATCTGATAGAAGAGCAAATGAGTTTTAGAGGGTGGAAAATGATTTTACAAAAGCACAAAGCTACCTGGGGGCAGATGTCCCTAGTCCCCTCTGCCTGTGAAGGGTATTGCTGCCTGGCCAGGGTCTCTGGGCTAGATTAACAGACCTGCAGGCAGCTCCAGGATGTGGGGTACACGGCCACCCTGGCAATATGAACCAGTCCATATGGCCACCCTCGGGAGCCATACCAAAGCCCATGTGACACCCAACCTCAGAGGGATTTCAGATGACCCCTGGGGAAAAGGGGGAGTGCTGAAGCCAAACACCTGTGTCCACATTGATCTCACTCAATTCAATATCATTGATCAGCTAGTAGAAGCCAGGCCTTTTCTAGGTCTTGGGGTACGGTGAGGCATTCTGAGCCTGAAGCAATAATACTGAGGTATGTGTAAGATGATAAGAGAGCAGAGACCAGTCCTCACTCCTGGCTCAGCCTGCGGGGTAGTCCAGGAAGGCTTCCAGAAGAGGTGATGGCATGAAAACTGACTGGCCTGATGTTCGGCTGACCCTTCCAGGGAACACCACAGAAAGGAGGCATCTAGCTGTATTAGGAATTCAGATCAAAGCACTCAACATTGCCAGCTCAGCCAGTGTCACCCACCACCTGTGTGACCTCAGGCCTGTCACAGGACCTCCCGATGCTCCGGAGCTTTGGTAGAGTATCAGTGAGATGTGACTGGGACCATATTTTGCACAGTGCTCCAATCCTGCAGGCCACTGTAGCTCTTACATCCTCTGACCATGGGGTACAGCAGAAATCAAAGCCACACCCCCTCTGTGAGGCTACAACGAAGGAGTAAGAAGGGCCCTGCAGCCTCTCTGGGCCTCAGTTTTCTCCCCTGTGGAATAAGAGCATTGGCCTTTCTCTAAGGACACTTGCTGCACTAAGGCGCTATCTGTAATTCTAGGCCAGCAGCCAAGAAGCAGAGGCTGGGTCCTTGAATGACCCATGCTGTGCCTAGATGCCCCCAGGCAGGGGCTCTGGATACAAAACAGGAGCCCAAGGCTTATGTGACCTCTGACCCCACCTGCCACTTGTGGCCAACCCCTGATTCTGCCTCTGGGTGATGCCAGGTAAGGCAGTGGGTCCTTGCTGTGGCTGTAGGGAAGCAAGGTAAATGAGCTCCATCCTCAAAAAGAGGAGCTAAGTGGAAAAAGATCGGCATCATCCTCAAATAAAAACAGAGGCAGATGGTGGAAGGGTTTTCAGGGTTCATTAAATATGCTTCAGTCTCTAAGTTAATTATGAAACAATTCCTGCTGGGAGAAGCTCTGCTTTGCATGGAGTGGGCTCAGGTGACTAGTACAGAGCTTCATGGGAAGGCTGAGGGGCCCCCTTTGCATCTCTGTCTGCATGAATAAAGAATCTCTGCCCTACAGCCATTAGGAGACTTCCTTCCTGCAAGTGCAGCCCACTTCCCATTTCTGGAGCATCTATCAGGAGAAAGGCGCACACAGCAGCCTGAGATTCCATAATTTCTCTTCTGAGAATCTCTTCTGAGGAAATTAGCTGAAACTCAGATAAAGATTTCCTGGACACGAATATTCACCACAGCATCATTTATAATGATGAAAAAATAGGGACCCGCCTAGAGGCCTGCAAATAGATATCTAGCTGAATTAAAGCCTAGAACAACCAGACAATGAAATATTAGGCAGTCATTAAAATGGTGGTTTGACCATAAGGTGACATGGGTGAATGCTCCGGTTGTGTAAAGTGATAAAAAGATGCAAAATTGTAGATAAAATTATTTTGTGCACAGAAATAAAGGTGTCACATTAAATGCTAATAATAGTTATTTTTGAGAGGTGAAATCCTGGGAGGTTTTATTTCTTTCTATGTATCCTTTTTGTGTCTTCTTAATTCTATGCAGTGAGCATGTATTATTCTCATAATCAGCAAAATAATATTTTTTAAATGCCACCACTCCTTATAATTTCTAAGTGGATGTGAGTAATTTTATCACACCCTCTTGGATGGAGATGAATTTTGCAAAACTCTGGGCATCCAGGATTGATGAGGAAGGGCAGTGATCGATTCTCCACTCAGGTGGAGAATTCTACAAAATCAATCACTGCTTGTATGGAGAACTGCACACGTCGAATGCCCATCCACCCTGTGGAAGGACAGCTATGACAACTGTGCAGGAGGTGGGGAGAGATGAGGTTCCATGCATCCCTGGTCCACCTTCTCTGAGAAGATCTGATGAGACCTCAAGGCTCAGAGGAGCTGCAAGAATAGAGTTGGAGCCCCAGGAAGGCAGGAGAAGTCCTTGTGGCATGGAGAGGCAAAATGAATGGCAAAATCCCAGAGCTGGCCAGGACCACTGCACTAGACTCTCCTTGCCCTCTGGAACTTCCTTGAAGTCCCCAGGATCACATACGGACAGTGGCAGCAAGGCTGACCTGCAGGAGGCATTGTTGACCTCATATGGCAAGAGTGAGAGATAGAAACTGAAGAAATACTCATAAATGTTTATATGACCCACACACCACTTGAACATCCTAACAGTCACTATTTCTTATCAATTTAGCACACCTTCATCAGCAAAACAACTCACATTCCAGTTCAAAAAGGTCAGGGGAGGGGCAATTACTAAAAGAGGGGAAGGAGGGAATTTCACATTTGATCCTTATGGAGTGCTATCTGGACACTGGCGCCCTCGGCTGCTTCTGCATATGGGGCTGTCTTGTCAATGGGCAAATACTTCTGACAGAGCAAGGGCTTTCTCAGTGTTTTGGTACCAGATATACTGTTCAGACTCATGATGTCCTCCCCAGCTCCCCCAGAAGGTAGATGAATATCAAGCTCACATAAACCCTGAGTGTTAGCAAAGTGGGGTCCTCCAGCTGGTTCACTACACCTCAGCCAAGAAAAGAGACAAAGAATGGAGGGGTAGAGAACTGGAGATGTTAGTGAGAGTTATCAGCCATAAGGCAAGACGTTCTCCAGGAGAATAAAAGGGGACAAGTGTCCAGGACACACAGAGAAAGCAGCTTTGTGTGTCTGCCAGTAGCTCCTTGAGCATGGCACCCTGTAAAACTCCCCAGAATTCCATGGAAGCTCCCCTTTTAAGCTTCTGGTACAAGAAGGAACGGCAATTACTAGAAGTGCTTTTAAGCCTCTCTCGCCGCAATCCCAGCACGACACTGCCCTGGCCCGATCTACCCAAACTTTTCAAAACCATCCACTTTCCTTTAGAAGACTATTTTAATTTTACAATGGAATTAAAAACCAAAAACACAACTCTCAGATTGAATGGTTGCTTTACAGCCAGCTCTATGCCATTGGGTCAGTTTTTAGAGCAAAGGATGCCTGTCTTTGGCTTCATGGTAACAAACTGTTCTTTCAACAAGCAAATCACCAACATGAACCAGAAACATGTCCCGGCCATCGCCATGGGTTGGGCTTGATGTTTCTAAATTGATTTTCCTTCATAAAATCTGGACTTTTTCTGCACCCACTGGAAGTGTGCTGGGATGTCCTAAGGTGACTCAGAACACCAAGCAGCAGTCTCATTTTTGGAGAATGTCATTCCATTTGGCTTGTGGCACATGACAAGTTGGTGCAATTGTTTAAATGTGCTGTTGTTTTTATTGATGTAAAAAAATAAGCGAAAATGGAAAAATAAAAATGTAGGTACCAGCAATAAGAAATAAAGTTTCTCATAAATTTTACACAATTAAAACCAAAATGAAAATTGTTAGAACACTGAAAGCATTAAAATTTTAGTTTCAGCTGAGTTTAATGAACTCAAGTTGGTGGATTGGAGCCACTTGTGAGGGGGAAAAAAATCCTCAAAGCCTCAGAAATAGATGATCAATGATTTTTGTTCTTACAGGCAAAATGTGATAAGTAATTAAAAAAAAAAAAAGTCCCTACTGGGAATTGCACCCAGGGCCTCCAGCTTGCCAGGCAAACTCTCTACTACTTGAGCCATTCCCCCAGCTTAGAGGCAAAATGTATTGAGGAAGTTGGCCTTTCTTTTTAGCTGAGTCAGAACCCACCTTATAACACGCAATAACAAAAGTTAATTCATATGCTTTGCATATAGTCTATCACTTGATTTGCACAAGAACCCTACACAGTAGTCATCATAATCATTCCCATTTTCATGAACTGAGGCATGAGAGACCTTTCAGCCACAGAGCTGGGAGATGGAGGATATATGTATGCCTGGCAGCTGAGGTCATCACTGATGTCCTTAACCACAAGACCACACTGTTTGTGGTTTAGCCTGAGGTCATCATTCAGCTTTGATGTAGCTGATGTTCTTAGATTCCCAGAACTTATTGCATGCAAAAATGAATAAACAGAGTAAATTTCTACTGGGTCCAGGCAATCCTTAAGGAAAGCAGCCCTCCTTGCTGTGTGGCTCCATGAGCCTGCTGTGGTCAGAGCTCAAGTCAAAGGAGCGATTTAGGTGAAGTCAAGGCAGAAGTCGTTTTGCTGTGAATTGAAACCATTATTGCCCAAACAATCCTCTTTGTACTTCATGTTGGGAAGCTGAGTTCAGTTCTGGAAAACACACTAACTTGATACACAAGGCAGAAGCCCATGCATTTGAAAGGGGAAAAAAAAAGAACCAAACACCTCTAAGAGGGGCTGCTCAGAGGCTGAGGCTCCCCACTGTAGGTACAAGGGAACAAACATCTGCCAGGAGGAACAGGGGGATAGAGAACGTACCTGGTGGGGGGCTGACCTCTCACTTCCCAAAGCAGGGGAAGGGCCAGGATTTCAGAGTAAAGAGGTAAGGAGGTAAGCATTGCATCCAGATGGGTGCTAGTGGCTCTTAGATTTCCTGGAAGATCCAGCCTACAAGGCTGCATTAGTTCTGCCTTTTTATGGGTCACAACTCCTTTCAGAAAACTGCAGTCACTCCAGGACAAAGTTGTATACACACACAGAGCCATAGATTTCACACATAGGATGTGTCTTGGCCCCCACTCCCCAGGCAAATCTATACTCTCTGCAAGCGAAGAGCTAAGGAGAGGGAGAAACTGGGCATGACAGCCATGACTAGGGAAGGCTAAAAGGGCAGAGCAACCTGGTAATGTGATTTGTCTTCTGGTTCAAGGCCAGATTTGGAAGGGTACAAAAGTTCTCCTCACAGGCTGTGCCATCAGAGCCCCCTTGCAAGCTGTTCTCATTCACGCTCACAGCATCTCTGCAAGAGGCATGGGGTGGCGACCTCATTCCTCCTGTGGCCGTCCAGGAAAAGGGAGAGCATGATGCCTTGTCCATCTGTCCATCCTGGGGTCCCCACACCATGTCCTCAGGCTTGGTGTGCACCCTTCCCCCTCTGCCTCTCTTCTTCTGGTGTGGAAGGTGGGTGGAGGGCCATGGGGGGTCCACAGAAGAGGCTCAACCAGAGGAAGCCCTGACTCAAACCACATGGAGAGAGGCAGCCTAGGGAAGTGTGTGTGTTGTGGAGGGAGGCCTGGCATAGCAGAGGGAGGACCAGGATCCTCAAGATGGGCATTGAGGAGCATGGGGGTTCCCCAGCAAGAGGGGGCAGCACTGCGCAGAGACAGTGAGTGCGAGCTGTGGGGAGGGCCATGAACTGGAGGCTGGGGGGGGTCCTAGTTGCAGACAGGAGAAACACATGGTAGAGGAATGTCCCACTGACATTGGAATGGAGGGTGGAGGAAAAGGATCCTGGAGTGGGCTCTGGCCTGACCTGTAGAGGGAGGCCTGGAAGAAGGACTTCAGATGTCAAGAGGGAAGCTTGGGGCCTCAGCAAAGGGATGGAGACTTCGGGCAGTTGCTCAGCAGCCAGCCTCCCAAGACTGCTGCAGGTCCTAGTCCCTGCACTCTGCCCCCTCTGGCTGCCTTGCCCTTGGTCACTGCTTCCACCCTCAGACCCCTAGAAGTGGTAAGCGTAAGGTTCCAGGTGACACAACAGAGTCAAGGTGCATCACCTGAGGGTACATGCCTTAAGCAAGTGCTAGCTGTTGGCATTGGTGTGGGGTTGGGGTGGGGACAAAGGGGTCCGGAGTCAGGGTGGAAGTGAAAAGAGAAGTGAGGCCAAGGGCAGGTAGTGATGAGGTTGTAACTGCAAACACGCCTGGGGCCATGTGTCTGTGGAGGCTGCCAAAGCCAAGCTATCACATCTACATCCTTAGTTCATTAGATCTTTAGCAGCCAGGGTTGCTCTTGGGGCACTCTACAGGGCAAAGCTATGGGGACAGTGTTCATATGCAGCCATCCAGGGCAGGCCACCACTACGTTCAGCTTTCTCATTGATATGCATGGAGCTTGTCAAGTTCCAGAAGGCCTCAGAAGTGGGGCGGGGTGGGGGGTGCAGGGAAGTTTGTTCAAGATCACCTAGATCATCAAGGTAAGTGAGTGGGAGAGTGAGAGCTGGGACCAGGGCAAATAGACAGCGTTCATCTAGTGGGGCAGGTCGGGCTCACACTCACCTGATTCTCTCACTTTCTAGATGAAGGCTGCTGTTCTTGACTTGTGTGTTAGCTGTCTATTGCTGCATTAAAAAAAAAAAATGACCCACAACTTCTTAAAATGATAGACATTTATTATCTCACAGCATCGTAAGTCAAAAATCCAGAAGCAGCTGGGCTGAGTGGTTCTGGTCCAGGGTCTAAAGCGAGGTTGCGGACAAACACTGGCCTGGGCTACAGTCCTCTAAGGCTTGGCTGGGGCTGCTGGATCTGTTTCCAAGATGGCGCAATCATACAGCTTTTGGAAAAGGCCTCTGTTCCTGGAGAGCTGTTGGCAAGAAACTCTGGTTTCTCACCGTGGGAGAGTTTCTCCCCATGTCTCCATTGGGTTGCTTGAGTGTCCTCCCAACATGGAGCTAGCTTTTGCTCGGAGTAACCTGAGAAAGGGAAGAAGCCACAGCGTCCCCTATGATCTGGCCTCAGAAGTCACACACTGTTGTCTCCAGTCTTTTCTGTGCCTTTGGAGTAAGTCATTAAGTCCACCCACACTCAAGGGGAGGGGAAATCACCTCTCCAGGAAGGAATACCAAAGAATTGGCGGACATATAACAAAACAACCACAACTTGAAAAACTCCTACCTCCACGCCGTATCTTTGTTTTTTGGTTTTTTTTTTTTTTTTTTGGTGCTGGGGCTTGAATTCAGGGCCTTTACCTTGAGCCACTCTACCAGTCCTATTTTTGTGAAGGGTTTTTTTGAGATAAGGCCCCACGGAACTATTTCCTGGGGCTGGCTTTGAATCATGATCCTCCTGATCTCTGCCTCCTGAGTAGCTAGGATGACAAGGCGTGAGCCACTGGCGCTCAGCCCTTTTGGCTTTTTCTACAAAGACTAGAGCCTGTGGGATAGGGACCTTTAGCAGCTGGGGAGCTGTGTTGCTATCTTTCCATGATTGTGACAAAGTACCTGAGAAAAACAACTTAAAAGGAGGACAATTTCAGCAGTCACTTGGCTCCGTTGTTTCTGGGCCTGTGTTGAGGCAGTACAACATGGTGGAAGGGATTGTGGAACAAAACTGCTCACCTTCCCTATGGCAGTAGGGAAGCAAATAAAAAGGGCCAAGAAAGGATCCTTAAAGACACACTCCAACTAGACCCGGCCTCTTGAAGTTTCTACCAACTCCCAATAGTGCCACCAGCTGAACAAGCCTCGATACATGCCTTTGGGGGAACATTCTAGGAGCTCCTTGGCATTTGGAGTGTTTGGCTGACATGAGGATAAGACACCCATATATCTGAAGAGCTTTTCAACGTCTCTGATGATCCTCAACAAATATCACCTGGAGGATTTAGCAGAAATAGCCAAAAGGCAGAGGCCCATCCACACTAGCCTGCTAGCAGGGCTTTCTAAGCTGTCACATCCACACACCTCATCCAAGTTTCCAGGGCATCAATGAAGACGGAGCCAGGTAGGGTCTGGCACCCACCCGGTCTCTTGGTTAGCACTTCCCATCTTCCCTCAGGATGGCAATTGCCTGGAGTTCTTGTTGGAGGGCAGGTCCCTGGGCCCCAGCTCTAACCTACTGCTTCAGAATTTTCAGGACAAAGGACAGGTGATCTGAACAGTTAACCAGGGCCCAGGTGACCCATCATCAGGGACATATGGGAAACACTGTAGGGCTAAGGGCGGGTGGGGGGGAGGGTGAGGAAGACAAGCCACAGCTGGCTTCAGTTGCTGAATCTGAAAGATGGAAAAAACCAGGGTCACCTCTATTGCCTAAAGGCAACTCTGGAACAAACGGCTTCTTGGAGTTCTTTTGAGCTCTGGACCAGAGCATAAAAGTCAGAAAGATTTTAGCAACAGCATTCTTAGCCCAGGAAGCTCCCACAGGGAACTTAGACTGGATTTAAAGTCCAGTGCACTCTCTGGAGAAAGAGACTGCAGTGCAGACAGACAAAGCAGGCAGGCCTGTCTCTCCCTTGAGCTCTAGGATGTGTTTGAGGAGTTGGTGTCATGGGGCCCTTTGGAGCCCTCAGGGGCTGCCCACGCATTCAGCAGCTTTGGCACGGGGCAATGCATCAGCTGGCCTTGGCAGCCCCCTGCCCCCCTCCCGCAGCACCAACCCAAGATGGCTCAGAACAGAAATAAAGTCTGCCTTCTCCCTCCAGAGGGTGGGGCTCTCTGTTCCTCTGTGAGTCAGCCCCACATGTGCAAACCCGGAATATGCTGGGTGGACAGATGGAGGGGAGAGGGAGGAGAGCCAAACCAGGCTGCAGGGCAAAATGGCAAATCCAAGCACTTGGTTGGCAAAAAGACCAACAAAAGAAAGAGGCTGGAGTCCTGCCTCTACCCACGGTTGCATGGCCTCAGTTTGTTCATTTGTAAAATGGCAAATGACTGTTATGGCTATCATGAACATACATGGCTGTGCATAGTGACTTAACAGCTGGGCTCTGCAGCCAGACGTCCTGAGTTGAATCCTGACTCTGCTTCTTACGACCTGTGTGACCTTGTGCAGGTCACCGAACCTCTGAAAGTCTCAGTCTCCTCACATGTAATCATGAGGGTAATGAAAGTCCTAACCAGAAGACTCCATGGGGATTTACACAAAGCATTTAGAATACTTTCAGGCACACAGCAAATGCCCAAGTGCTCACTGTATACCCTATAGCCATCACTAGCCTCTGGAAGGCTGTGCATGTGCCAGGGTTTCCAGCAATCTGGTGCCAAATGTAGCTACGGAAAGGTGGAAAGGACACTGGCTTTCACTGAATCTTGGTGACAGACCACCATGCTAGGTGTTTCCATCCAAGTCCTCCTCTGCTTTGTCACCTTGCTCCTCCCCCTCCTGCTTGTGTCCATTCTACACCTTCACCTCCATGAGGCCATTCCCCGTCTTGCTCCACTCCTTCTGAGATTAAGTTGACAAACTTGAACTGAGGTCTTCCCTTATGGTAAAGTCCCTAGAGCTCTCAGGAAGGCACCAGGGTGCAGGGGGTTAGGAGTAGAACAAGGAAAGAAGCCAAAACCGAGAACCCAGGGAGCACAGAGCATCCCCCTTGGAGAAGCAGATGTGGTCATAGGCCAGGTAATGAACCAGTTCAGGGTGCTGCTGTCCCTCAGAATCATCAAGGGCCTTTAAAAGAGTCCATGTTTAACCCCTCCCTCAATCCGGGATCCAAGGTAATGTCTAGTGATACACATTCACAGCCAGGGCTGAAAGGCAGGGTTCTAGAAGCATGGTTCTTAAACTTCAGCATGCGCAAAAACCACCAGGGGAGCTTGTTTAAACACAGCTTACTAGGTCCCACCTAAATCTTCTAATTCATTAAGTCTGTGAACTGGCTGACAGTTGCAGTTCTAATAAGTTTCCAAATGGGATACCAATGCTGCTGCTGGTTCCGAGACCCACCGTGATAGGGTAGGGGTCAAATCCAACCTGTCTTTGTAAATAAAGTTTAACTGAAACCCAGCCATGCTTACTCATTTACATATTGTCTAAGGTCATAGGCAGGATACAAGAATTGAGAAGACAGAGATCATGTGTCTTGCATAGCCTAAAATACTTACTGCCTAGCTCTTTATAGGAAAAGTCTACTGAACCCAGTTCTAGGAACCTATGAAGGCACAGTAAGCAGGATCCTGGGTTTCTGAGTGACTGCTTGGAGTAGTCACTCCCTGGCCTGGGATGTTATGCAAGGAAGAAAGATACATCAGCATCGTTGAATCCACTGCATTTTGAGACCTCAGCTTCTGCTGTATTCTAAATCCTCACTCCAGTACATCCTGGCTATCCTTATAGCCTCAGCTTCCTCCCACTGCCCCTTTGGGTGCCTATCGTTTGAGGGGGAAGCCCTTTCTGTCTCCCAAGAACTCCCAGTCTACTTGGGGATAGCAGGTCACCATGTGACATGGCAAAGAAGTTGTTAAAACGCCTAGAGGCTTGTTTTGCTCTTAAACCAAAACACACTCCACTGCCACCCCCACCCTTACCCATGCTGCAAATGAATAGAGTTTTCTGTTGTTTGGGGGCTGTCACCAGCTGTTCACTTAAAGAAGCATCCTCCTCAGCTGCAGTGAGCCAATCTTGGAGCTGCCTTAAAATAAGTCTCTCCAGGTGGGGAACCCTCTGGATAGGCTAGAGGGTAAAGAAAGCAGCTTAAGTGGCCGCCCACAGCCGGGGGTGCTGCCCGAGAGCACTTCATACCAAGGTCAGTAATTATGTGTTTCTGCTTGGCTCCACTTAGTGGCAGCTATGGAATGGGGCTGCCTCTCCCCACTACTGATGGAGAAGGGGTGCTCCGTTCAAAAGCTTGTCTTCATCATCAATGAATGTCAAACACTGTGCAAAGGAGCTGGATAGAGAGGAAGGAAGGGAAGGGGGCACATGAGAAACAGACTCAGAAATGGCACCCGTCAACAGCACCTTGCAGGATCCAGCCTGGAAAGAAGCCAAGAAACAACCAGGTCTAGAGGTTCAGAGCTGCCAGGGACAAGTGCAGACCCCAGAATCTTGGCTGTAATAGGTACATCTCACCTGGTCCAGGTATCCACCACACCTTGAATTTGAACTTCATGAAAAGGATAAAGAATGGATATTTTAAATGACTGAGCCCTCCAGGCTCAAATGAGAGCTTAATACAAGTAGACTATGTGGAAAATATTTTGATTATCTTTATTGGCTGATTTTTACATCATAACCACAGTGTGCCAGACACTCTTCTATTGGCTATTTAACCATCACACATTTATAGGGGTAGGTACTATGATTATCTCTATTGTACAGAGGAGGAAATTAAGGTCCAGTAAGACTAAGTAACTTGCCAGAGGACACCCAGCTAGTACCTCAAAGCCCTCATCTCCAATATCCTGCACTGCCTTTCAGCTTGGGTGTAATAAACAACGACACTGCTGGAAAGAGGAGCACACCCGGACCATCCCCTGATTGAATTAGACTTTGTTGTTTATTTTGAAGACCTTGGACCTCCTCTGGGCCCCAAGCCATCTCGGCACACGGGAGATCTGAATTGAATGTCATATGCCTTTTGTTTCTCTTTAAGGATAGTCCCATCTCTGTACTCAGTTGCTTAAAATTCACCTGAGTCCTCAGCAGCCACCTCCTTGAGGGGACAAGTGTTCTTTAAGACAGAGGCTATAGGACACCAGGGTCTGCTGAATGCCAGGGAAGCCACCTCTGTCTTAAGTGTGCCAGCTCTGCTCTCAGACCTGGGCACTCTGTGATTGTACCACCCACGAGAAACCCCATGTCTGTACTCCCTGTTCTCATGGGGTAGGCTTGGGAGGAGACTTGTTTGCTTTTTGGATGTGAAGAGTGACTTCCAGATTGAAACAGATCCTCCACTGGACAAAAACACAGATGTCTTGACCCTTTTTTGAGTAGCACCATTAATCATCCAGCTTTTAATGGCCCAGGAGTGTTCCTGTTTAGCCTTATTTCTTAGCCCCAACCTGAGGGCTCCATGCTGGGGAGGAGGCCATCAGAAGGGCAGGGAGAGGCTGGTGACTCAGAAGCCCTCTGGATCCTTTGGAATTGCATGAGCATCAGCCAGCTGGGAGCCATTCAAAGGAGCTGAGCAAGCGGGGAGGACACATGGAGGGGCAGTTTGAGGCCACCGCCTCCAGGAACCTTCTCTGAGTCTGACCTCATGAAGAGAAGGGAAGGAGGGCAGCAGCAGCAGCATCAACAACCGCAGTCGCTAGTCTTTCCCACCAAGAGACCTGGATATGTTTGGTGTCACCCTTACTATTACAGAGCACGTTCTCTCTGTCTTTTTCCAAGACAGAAGAATAAACCTGGCTGGGAGGCAGGACGTACACCCACTGTAAGAGCTGAGGACTCAGGGTTACAGGGAAGCCATAAGCCACAAAAGGAAGGACACATATTCTAGACAGAGAAAAATGCTATTTGTTCATTCACACGCTCATTTATTAAAGAAGTGTTTCTTGATCTCCTGCTATGGTCAGGCACTGCTGCAGACCCTAGGAACACAAAAATGAACAGGAAGTGACTTCCTTCCTGAACAAGGCTGGGTAGATAGTGGGGCAAGCTGGGCATCTAGAATGAAAAATGAGGCGGTCACTGTCAGTGCCAACCCTGCACTCTGAAAGTACAGCTCAGAGAGCAGGCAGCTTCATAGATTTTGCACTCTGGGTTCCTTGCTCACCTCACCTCCTGCTATGGAGGGGATCAAAGGCTTGAAGGTGGGAACCTTTCAGGTGACCTCCTAAGTATGGTGTTCAAGGCCCTCGGGATTTGGCTCCAACCTACCAGTTGAGGACCACCTCTTACCCTTTCTCTCTCCAGCTCCTGCCAGACCAAACCACACATATTCTTTGGAATATGGTGCACATTTTCACATCACCATCCTCTACTCCTTCACCTGCCAGGCCAACTACTGGCCCCCCACACTAGGTCTCCTTGCTCTGTACACCCTCAGCCTCCACAATGAGAGTCGATAATCTTGAGGCCCAGGACAAGGATAATAAAGATGGCCTCAAAATGCCCTGGTAGAGCTTGATGTGGCTGGGGGACTAGTGAGAACAGAATGGAACTCAATATGGCGCCTGGGAGCTTTCTGTTTTATACTCATTCTTCCGATCAGGTGTCTTGCTACATTGAGGAGCGTGTCCTGTTGTCTGTGATAGTAACATTCATCATTATACAATCTGAAATCATTTCCTCCAAACGTCAAACCCTCTGTATGTGGCAGCTGTGGGGGAAAAACTCCCATTATCCAATTCGCTCTGCCAATCATGGCCTCCAGGAGATGGAGGTTTCCCAAAACTTCTGTGCATACTGCCATTAGCACTAGCATCTTGTGCCGTCTCTAGCCTCCCTCTCCCGCCCAGGCAGCTGATACCTGAGGGCAAATATTACTGGCCAATGCTTACATAGTATCCGTGGTACAGTTAGAGGGGCGGCTGAGCTGAGAAGATGTGCTGGGTTTCAGAGGTGGCCCTAGAGGAGGCCAGGTAGCTCAGAGAGCATGAAAAGAGGGGTGACCAAGAGGTGGGCAGGTGCCCCTCAGGGTGGAAAGGGCTAGAGATTGGGCATGAGTCAGCCAGAGAGGGAGGGGAAAGGAAGACAGGCCCCTAGATGGCTGTAATGATTCACAGCAAAGTCAAAGTGCCTCTGGGAGGCGGAAGTGGCGAGGAGGCCCTGTCACACCTGTGATGCTGGCTCCAGAGAGGGCTCTGTCTGCTTGGATGAGAAGCTCTTCACAGCATGCCAACAGATGCCTTGTGGAGGAGAGAAATTGCAGAGAAATTACAACCCCTTGTTGTGAGTTCTCCCACGGAACTAAAATCAGCCCATCAATCCCACGCACTCTGTACCCAGATGGATCTGCAGCCTCTCCACCCCAAGGGAGTCTAAGGATGGAGGGGACACTAGCCTGCGGAGGGGGGCCTTAAAATAGAAGGGTCAACCCCCAAAGCTCAGAGGCTGGGCTAGCACCCGGAGGCTGGGTTTGCAGCCCTGGAGAAACAGCGCACGATGATTTTTCACATTCCCTCCCAATGATACTCCGATTCCAGGGGAAGCCAAAGAGAGCTGGAGACAGGGGCCCTTGTGCCCCATTGATCTTGACAGAGTCAGTTAGGCCTGGCAGGTTGGGACACATGAGCACCACCTGAGAGCTAACTCTTCTGCAAGTAGCCCACCTGGGAAGCTCTTTGAACCCTGAGAAGGAAACAGGTTAAGAGCACCGCTTGAGAAGCCTGGGTGAGGAGCTGCAGTGCAGCTGTCAGAATTCTGAGCACTGTGACGACTGCCTGGGGCCTAGGTGGGTGCTCCCCAAGTCAACTGTACCCAATCCCCCTCTAAGTCCACTGGCCTATCTCTTCCTCCTCACCCCTCTTCTGGGCCATATGCAGGCTCCCCAGGATTGTCAGGGAGAGTGGCTGCGGGGAGCTTAGACACCTTGGGCCAGGCCTTGGCAATGAGCCAGGGGGATGAGGGCAGGCTATGGGGGATGCTGCTGCTTCCAGTGCACATGGAGGGATGTCCTGCCCCAGCCCAGGGCCTGGCATCTCTCCTCCCAGAGAAGACAGGCTTCAGGGCACAGCAACAGGCTCCCAGGAAGCCCTGTCTCCAAGGTGCTGGACATATGGAAGGCTATGGGTGTAGAGGCCTGCTGTCCCACTAAGGCCATTCCCCCAAGCCAGTGGGATGTGGGGAGACAATAGTACAACAGCACCTCTGGACCTGAGGGAGGACAGAGAGGTTCTGGTGGTGGTGTGGGCACAAACAGGATTGGTGACAGCTATGTGGATACTCAGAGCCATGTCTCATCACAGCTCAATCATTCCCACCTCAGGGCCTTTCCTTGACCATCCTTTGTGCCTGGAATCTCCTCTGCCTTCCATTGGCTTCCTGCCTCTCCCTTTGCTAAGCACTCCACATGGAAGGTTCTGGAAGGCACAGAAGTGGATCAAATATCAAGATGAAATAAAAATACTGTACTTATAATAGCTACTGTTTATTAGCACTGCTTCTGTGTCAGAAATGATGCTAAACATTTTACACACATAAACTCTTCTAATCCTTACAATGCTCCTGCAAGGCACGCATTATATCCTCCACAAAGTCTCTGAGGGGTTAAATAACCTTCCCCAAGTCACACAGTACATGGAGTTTCTGTTCTCTCTCATACCTACATTTACAACTGCTCTCTTTTTGCCTCCCAAACGAAGAAGGACCCAGCTCAGAGCTCTGCTCCCCAGAGAGCCCTCACCTCCAGGTGCCCCCAACACCACATGTTCAACTTAGTTCATACTCTCTAAATTTGAATCTGGGAAATCCACCTGTCATGGGGAGGGAGTGATTAGAGGCAGACAGCCCTGAGAGGCAGCTCAGGACACAGACAGGACTGGCTGGAGTCAGAACATCAGATGGGATGCAAGTTGTCTTCTTGATTGAGTCCCTACTGCAGCCTGACTGTGTGACCTCAGACAACTTCTTACTTTCCCTAGGCTTCGGTTTCCTGGAATGAAGCTGAATGAAGTGGAGGGGGACAGTGCCTGAGAAGAGGAGAACTTGGTATTTCTTCCACCTGTGCCTTTGGTCTCTGTTACCCTTTGAAGAGTTTCCTATAGCTTTGTGTGAAGCATCAGGAGGCTTACAGCCTCTGTGGTCCATGGGAGCCACCACTAGGAGGGTCCAGGGAAGAATCTGTCATTGTCAGTGGAAAACAAATGGCAGTTACTAATTGTGGTGACTTTGCACTCTGGGTTTGGATGTGCTGTACCTTTCTTTATAGTAAGACTTAAGAAATAATGCTTTAATTCATCCAATTAACAGATATGAAGCATATTTTAAGACATGCCATCTCTGAAAAATGGATCAAACACTTGAACTTGCATAGCATAATAGGAACGTCTGCAAATAAACTAATGACATAAAAAAGGATGCAGCTGGATTGTGGAAGTGGTTCTCAACCTAGACTAAATGTCATAACCACCTGGGAAACTTGAACTAATACCCATGCTCACATGGGTATTAGACTCACCGCCAAGAGTCTGATTAAGTGGGTCCGACTGGGACCTAGATATGGGTGTTATCTGAAAACTTCCCAGGTGATTTTCATAGGCAGTCAGAGTTGAAAACACCTGGTTTCTGAGCCCCCCCCCCCAAAGAATTTGTTTCCATAGTAGTCTACCCCACCTGGTCTGTTTTATAAACAAAGTTTTATTAGAACATAGCCATGCCTGTGTCGTAATACACATGTCCATGGCTGTTTTCAGGTCACCATAGTACAGTGATTACCACAGAGACTTTAAGGCCCATAGTCTAAAATATTTACTATCTGGCCTTCTACAGCTGCAACAGAAATCCTGGTTTTTGACAGCAGGGATGGGATGGAACAGGAGGGTCAGGATCTGCCTGTCATGAAAGCTAAGGTATCATCAACCCTCTTAACTGCTGTTTTCCTCAGTGCCTAGAATAGTACCTGGCACACGGTGGATTCACAAAGTATCTGATGAATGGATATATGGATGGATTGGGTTGGTAGATGGATGGATAGATAGGTGGATAAGTAGATGGATGGATAGATAGGTGGATGGGTAAATGAATGGATAGATAGGTGGATGGACATATGGACCGATGGATGGGTGGATGGATAGATGGACTGATGGATAGGTGTATGGGTAGATAGATGGATAAACAAATTATCTCAGACCAATTTTACCTGGAACATCACACCTGGAACCATGCAATCATTCCTTACTGCTAAGTAATCAGAAGACTGAGCTGAAGCAAGATTGACTACACTTTGGTTTTGCTCCTAACCCCAATTCATCTCATCTTCTCCACAGGTTCACTGGTCTCATGCTCATCCTTCTCTTGTCACACACTGCCCTGACTCCTGGGTTAGCAGCAGAGCAGCCCCTTCTGGATTTCACATCTCTCATATGGCGCTTCTGAAAAGCCTGCTCTTCCCTCCCACACAGAGACTCCAGCCCCTCTCTAGGCTGTGGGGCTGCTCTCCCACAGATAGCCACGTGGTGAATTGTTGCTGACAGAAGTTTACTGTCCCCACAATGTCCATCACAAAATTATTTCTGGGGATGGTGCAGAAAACCTGAACAAGTTGGGTTTCAAATGGCACTGCCTGGTGGGACCGTGGCAGCTTTGCAGGAAATGGGAAATACCACCAAGAAATTCACCTCTCCTAATCCAGGGTAATTTCTCTCTTTTTCTTTTTTCCTTTAATAGCGTTGAGATACAATTCACATGCCATAAAGCTCCCATTCAAACTGTATAAGTCAAAGGCTTTTAGTCTGTTCACAGTTGTGCACCTGCCGTTTTGTGACACAAGCTGACAGTACCTCCCACTAGCCTGATGCAGAACTGTTAATTGTGGTATACCACTGAGGTTTGGTGGCTCTTCCTTACCCAGCATTATTTTATGTATTTGCAGTATAGATTCTGAGTTCAGGGTCTTTGTTCTTGCTAGGCAGGTGTCCTATCAGTTAAGCCACACCCCCAGCCCTTTCTGCATCAGTTACTGTTTGAATAGGGACTCATGTTTTTTGCTTGGACCTACATCCTCCTATTTATGCACATTCCTTTGTACTCCTTTGTAGCTGGAATGACAGGTGTGTGCCACCATGCCCAGATTCTTATTGGTTGAGATGGGATCTCTTGAATGTTTTGCCTGGGATCCTCCCAATTTTTGCTTCCCAAGTAGCTAGGATTACAGTCAGGAGCCATCATGCCTGGCTACACAGCATTATTGTGCCAACCAGTAACAATGATTACATTTGTTTCTTAGCACAATAGAATAAAAAAAATTCTAAAATTAGGAGATAAAATTTGCCAGGTGCAGTGGTACATGCTTGTAATCCCAGCCCTTGGGAGGCTGAGGCAGGAGGATCAAGCATTTAATAGTGGCCTAGGCATAGCAAGACCCTGTCTCAAAAAACCAAAACAATAAAAATAAAATAAAATAAAATGGAGCTGAAACTAGAAGACAAGAAAAAATTAGCATAACACTTACTCTGAGCCAAATCCTAGGTTTGCATAATTATTATCTAATTTGCTTCTCACAGTGACTGTGTGAGATTGCTGTGTTACAAGGCAGAATTCTATGGCTGCAGATCTTAGTACATCAGATTGCTAAAGTCCATACAGTAACAATTCCTCAATCTCAGATAAGAAGGCTGGAGGGATAGGTAATCCCAGGGTGATGCAGCAGCTCAGTCAAATCTCTATCCAGTCTCTTATCTTTCTTTCTCAACATCAGTGGTTCATTATCTTTTCTTTCTTAGGCTTGTCACCTCATGGTTGCAGGATGGCTGCCACAGTCCTGAATACTACATTCTTATCTAATCTCATTCATAACAGGAAGATGGGAACAGGACTACTTGGCATATCAGGAAGAAAAATTCTTTCTAGACATCCTCCAGTGGCCTTCCTCTCATATATTATTGATTTAAATTGGTCACATGTCTACCTCTTAACCATCAACAACAAAAACAAAATGGTATGATCACGCTTATTGCAGGAGGGGCCCTCCTTCCCTAAGCATGTACTCCCTGAATAAAATCAAAGGAGAAAGGAAGGTTGGCGTGTGGATGGCAGTGACGTCTGTGTGTAGGTGTTATGAACTGAGGGCTGGCAGAGTGGCTCAAGTGGTAGAGTGCCTGCTTAGTAAGCATGAGGCCCTGTGTTCAAGTCCCAGTACCACCAAACAAAAATCAAACAAAACAGATAAGAAAACTGAGACTTGGGAGTTTTCAAATGCTTGCTCAAGACCAGCCAGCCAGGAGTTGGTAGAGCTGGGACTTAAACCCATCTGTGGCTACTAAGTCCTTTCTACTCCGTTTTCTGGGTTTTTGGCCAAGTTACAAAGCCAAACTGGGGTCTCCCAATGGGAGTTTGTCCTCACCCAGCCACCTGGGCACTGCGTTCACACACAGTGCTGTTGCTCACTTCCCATCCTTCTTTTTCTCTTTGGATATTTCCAGTGTCTGTGGAGTGGCCACAGTGCCACAATTTATGGTGCATTCGTGGACCATAACACATCCCAGCCAAGGAGCCCCAGTTAGGGCCTTGGGGTGTAAAGTGATTTAGAGTTTTGCCTGGTCCTCACCATAAATCCAGCAGAGCTTTGCATTTCCCAGAATAACCACCACATTCCCCAGCCTGATGAATGGAGCCCCTACTACCCACCAGCCCCACCCATTCCTCTGACAAGAAATGGATTCAGCTCTTCCATTTTTGCTGTTTTCCTCTTCTTATCGCCTTCCCAGCTCCTAGAGGAGAGTCCTAGGGAAGCCTCTCTTCTGTCCTGACTGATGATCTGCTAGGCCAGGCTTGCCCACCTGGATTGTGGGTTGCCCTGTGCT
This sequence comes from Castor canadensis, assembly GCF_047511655.1. Taxonomy (NCBI): domain Eukaryota; kingdom Metazoa; phylum Chordata; class Mammalia; order Rodentia; family Castoridae; genus Castor; species Castor canadensis. The sequence goes on along the minus strand of NC_133396.1, from coordinate 22,375,298 downwards.
CACTTCAGGTATGGGAGGGAAGTAACTGCTGGAAAACTCCCCCCGCCCCCAGTTGGGCAGGAGTTTTCTAGCGTTTCACACCCAGCTGTCACAGGGGTGATGAAATGGGGGCCTACTCCTCAGCAGATGGCTTCTCCTAGTGGAAAACACACAAACACCCTGAAAAGCTTGTGACAGCCCCAGAATCTCCTTCCCTCTCCCCAGTCCCTTTCCTCCTGGCTGGAGATACCCTTCTAGAAAGGGCAGTTGACTGGAACAGTAGCCAGCCTTTCCTACCTCTGTCCTGGAAGGAACACAGGTTTCTGAGCACAGAGTCTCCGAGGTTCAAGTGAAAACTTGAGGCTGAGATCACATATGCAGGCTGGGACTTGAAAAAGATGAAGAGATTGCAGCATGATGGAATATAGAAGATAAAGCAGGGGAGGAAAGAATCTTCCAGATTATCTACAGTCAGGATTCTCAAAGTACTTTTTTTCTTTTTTGCAGTGCTGGGACTTGAACCCAGGGCCTTGCACATGCTAGGCAAGCTCTCTACCACTGAGTTACATCCCCAATGCCCAGACCACTTTCAAACAGCAGACTTCTCTTCTGAATGAGCTGTCTACACAGAACCCCAAGATCAAAAATAAATATAAGTGAGGCCCTTTAATTAAGCAGGGGTGGTGGGCAAGGCATCTACCTCAGTTTGCCACAGAATCCCAGGACTCTGTGAAACACAGTGTGAAAATGGTTCCTGTCCTTGAGTCTTTAACTCTACCAATGGGAACCGAGGTCCCGGTAAGGGGAAATGATTTGTTATGCAAATAAGGCAGCATGACTGGAGCTGAGAAGCTGGAAATTTTGCCAAAACCAGAGACCAAGCATGAGCTTGGTGGTGATGGGGTGGGGTGGGGGGTTGCTAGCTCCAAAGCAGAGACTTTGCTTGTGGCCACTGCCTTGTACAGAACTCAGTAGAAGGCTCTGGAGCCCCCAGGGGTGGCCCAGCCTTCAGTTTTCTTTCCTGGTTTTTCTCCACACTGGGCCTTGGAGAAGTATTTCCAGGGCAATCCCTTACCACACTCAACTTCTGTCAGCCACTTAACACTCAGAATAAAGTGTAATCCCTCATGGAGAAGAGCTCCAAGTATAAAGTTGATTGAAGCTGACCTGAAGCTAAACTGGGCCTTAATTCTTGTGACACTGCTGGCCATAGCAAAGGACTGACTTGTTTGTAGAGGCCAAACAAGGGCTGATCGTTCACTTTCCAGCTGGAGCAGGACAAAGCACTGAGAACTGAGGGAGAGAAGAAAATCCTGCCCTTTGGCCCCCTCCCCAGTCTAACAAGACATTGATCCCCGCTGTGCTATTATTGTCCTAGGCAAATGTGAAAATTAAAAAATAAGCAGGGACCTCCCAGAGCAAAATGTCAGAAGAGATGCCTTAAAGCTGTGGTTGTGAGCAGTCCCCTGACCACTGCAGCAGCATCTATACAAACTCTAGGCATCCACTCCCGGCCTGCTGAATGAGGAACCCTGGGAGAGCCCAGAAATGCCTGGCTCAAGTTTGAGTGCAGTGGTCTTAGCAACCTGGAGGTACCCGGGCTAAGAAGACTGAGGGTGTGAAGGGGGCCACTGAAGATCAGGTCCTAAGGGAACAGAGCCCGGGAGTGAATCAGACAGGGCTACTGTTAGGAGAAAAATAAATTCTGTTCTGAAAATAACAAATGTTGGCCAGAATGTAGACAAATTGGAACTCTTCTGCATTGCTGGTGAGAAGGTAAAATGGCACTGCCATTGTGGAAAACAGTTTTAGCAGTTCTTCAAAAAGCTAAACATAGAATTACTATTCAATCCAGCAATTGCTCCTAAGTATATACTTGAAAGGATAGGAAAGAAGAAACTCAAACAGAAACTTGCACACCAAGGTTCAGTGAGGCATTATTGACAATAGTCAAAAGATGGAAACAACCCATGTTCAACCCATGAAGGGATAAACAAAGTGCACGCATACAATGGAGTATTACTCTGTCACAAAAAAGAAAGAAGCTCTGACACATGCTACAACATAATGCTAAGTCAAATAAACCCGATACAAAAAGACAGATATTGTATGATTCCCCTTCCATGAAGTACTGGAACTAGACAAAACTCCCAGACAGGAAATAGGCTGGATGTTGCCAGCGCTGAGCAGCGAGGGGAGTGGAGACATTCCTGCATGGGCACAGAATTTCTATTGGAGAAATGACAAATTTTAGAAACAGTGATGATGATTGCACATCATGAATGTAATTAATGCCATTAAACTATGCACTTAAAATAGTTTAAATGCCTATCAATTCCAGAACTTAGGAGGAACCTGAATTTGAGGCCAGTTTGGGTACATATCTCTAACAAACAAACAAAAAAATATTAAAATAGTAAACTTCATGTTGTGTATATTCACACACACACACGAATTGTTTTCTTCTAGAAGGGTCAACTTCCAAGCATCTGTGAAGTGAGATCAGGGCCCAGGGAGAAGGATCCTGCTCCCTGAAGAATCCTGATTAACTAGTTAAGAGCCAAGGCTCAAACTGCCAGGAGATGGGATGGCAACTGGGTTTGGTGGGCATGGATCCTGGCAAATGAGTCAGACATGGAGAAGGGAGAAAAGAAAGCTCAATGGTATCACAAAATTGGAACTCTTAAGGCTACCTTAGGGCAATGGGTGTGGTCAGGGGATCAGCAATGGACGCAGCTCAAATTGGTATGGACCCAGGGGACTGTGGAACCAGATAAGAGTGAGTTCCCACTGAGTGGCATCTCAAAGCACATGACAGCTTTGGTTCCCTCAGGCTGGCCACAGCAGGTGGGCGTTTCATCCCTCACGCAGTGCTGCACAGTGACCAGTTCAGTGCACCCTCCCATATCCGAACCACTGTGCCTCTCTGAATGTATCATCTGCCCCTCCTAAAATAGCACTGGAGAGGCCTCAGCCTCCCTGTCAGCCTCTTGACCTGAGGGGCCATGGGGTGGTCTGGGTTACAGAGAGAAAGTGAATTAGTTATGACTCCTGGAGCGCATGTGGACATGCCAGCTTATCGGGTCTGACCCCACCCAAGATCTTGTTGGCAGTCAATACACAACATCAAGAATGTAATTAATACCATTAAATTATACAGGATATAAATTATACATGATAAAAACTATCCTGTATACACCCCCTGGTGAAACTGAAAACACAGTCCGTGGGCTCTGCCAATTTATAAACATAGAGAGAACAGAGTTTTGAGAAAAGGGAAGATTAAGGTTTATTAATTTGCCAGGCAAGTGAGGAGAGCAGAGGCTTGTGTCAAAAGCTGCTGTCCTGCCCCTGAGAGAAAATGTCCAGTTTTTAAGGAAGTGCTCAGGAGCTCAGCTCTGGGGTGCGTGATGAAGCGCCCACCCAAGACAGTTGCTGGCCTTGGTTCTTCTTATCTGCCAGTACTGGCTCCCTATCTCTGAAGTATGTCTTATTTGACAGGGATCTATTCCCGCCTGTGGCCAGAGAGAGATTAGGGAGAGGCGGGTAGGGGATTGACTGGTTTGGCTGAAAGAGTGTTTGTGTTGATCTCCCAGCATAGGGGAGAGAGAAAGGAGATAATGAAGTAGGAGTTTAAGTTCCTGTGTAAGGGGCACAGAAAGCTAGCCACAACCCAAAGTTTTTGGTAGTCCCTGTTTCATTGGCTGGATTTACTGAGCAATCACTAGGGCGCTCAGGGCTCTTTTCTATAGTCTAGAAAAGCAACTTCCTCCCATGTATAGGCTTTCTCCTCCGTAAAGCAGAGAGCTGGACTGCAGGGACTCCAGGGTCTTTTCTGACTGTGACCTTCTAGGATGGTTAGGGGGAATCAGGGGAAAAGGGGCTTGAATGAGAAGTGGGGAGGGGAGGAATTAACTGGAACTCAAGGCAACAGAGGAAAGTGCAGGGAGTGAAGTCTCTACCATTAGCATGACCCAATGACTCCATGAGTCACTCCATAAATACCGTGTGGGCCTTGATACATAATAAGCTCTCCATTATTTTTAGCAATGATTATTATTGTGATTGGCAGCTCTGATTTATAAACACTCCATTTACCTAATCACCAGTACCCACAAATCTTTAAATTGCTGAATCATCAAATCAAGAATGGCTGACTCATGGAATCTGAATGTTGCTGCAGGAAGGTCAAGAGTAAGTTTTAGCAGGCCTGGTGGCTCAAGACTGTAATCCTAGCTACTTGAGGCCAGGCTGGGCAAAAAGTTCTCAAGACCCTATCTCGACCAATAGCTGATTGTGGTGGCATGTGCCTGTCATATGTACAAATATGTACATAGCTGTCCTGTACAGCTATGCAGGACATACAAATAAGAGGATTGTGGTCCTTGTAGTCCAGGCCTGCCTGGGAATAAGTGAGACCCTAACTCAAAAATAATGAAAGCAAAAAAAAAGAGTTGGGGGTATGGCTTAAATGTTAGAACACCTGCCTAGCAAGCATGATGCTCTAAATTTAACCCCAGCATCAAAAAAGAAAGAAGAAAGAAAGAAAAAAAAAGAAAAGAGTGAGTCTCTCCAAGTTGAAGCATGGAAGCCTTCTGCTGAGTTGGCCTCAAACACCACACCTCAGTCATGTCTCTACTTGTGCTGCCCTTACCATTTTCTAGATCTTTCTAAAAGCCAAATCCCACTTTAAGGCCTAATCCACAGATGTCTGGGTTGGTCATGACTTGGATTGACGCTCTCAACAATTCAAAAAGTTACTATTTTATCATGCTGATAGGAACTGAGGTTCTCAGAAGTCACACAACTTGCACTTGCATTCTGGGGTTTGACCCTGAGGCAAAGACCACACAACTCCCCTTCTGGGTGGCCACCCAGCTTCCAGATTGCATCTTCACTTATAGCACAGGCCACACTGTGTTGTTATTTTCTGGGCAACTGTCTGCTCCCCAAGTTGTGTAGACAAGTCACTCAGGCAGGCAAAGACTGTGTCTGTTTTTTTCTTCATGTCCCCGACACCCAGCACAGTGACAGGCTCCCTGTGGGTGCCAAACAGGGCTTTGAATGAGGCCATCCTTAGGTGGCTTTTGACTGCTTGTCAAAGAGCATGACATCCTTTGTAAGGGGCAAACCTCACAAGGGAAACTGCATTCTGAGGGTCCAGTCCCGATATTCCTTTGGGTGCCCAGCCTAGTCTGCCCTGAAATTGGGAGTGGCCTGTGCTCCCCTCTTCCATTGGCCTTGCTGAGATCACATGATGTGTGGCCTCTTTCTGCCCTAGCCAGGTATTGATCAAGGGTGTCTGCTCTGGGTTCTAAACCCATTGGAGAACTAGATAAAAGCACAGGTCTCTCCTTCCAGAAAAAAATCGTAACCCTGGCCACATCAAGTTTTTGGTTTTTTTTTTTTTTTACAATTTTGCATACAACATCAGTGGGTTCTGAAGTCCATTAATGAAGCCCCTCAAGACAATGAATGCCAAATTAGAGGAAGAGCTGGGCCATTCAGGAAACTGCTAGTATCAACGAGTGAGAGATACACACTGGGCACTGGGGCTCTGGGTGGAAACAGGATCATTGTAAACCCTGGAGGGATCCAGACACCGCTTCCCGAACCACCCCAGGCCATCCTTGGGTTTCCCTACCTCTCCCCCAGCTGAGCCAGCCTCTCCCCCAGTACCACTCTGCCAGAGGCTGTCTCTGAGGGCTGTTTTAAATGCATTTGCAGGTTGTCTGTGTTCAGTACAGTGTGTCTCCATGTGAGAATTTTCAGGCAGGTCACCTTCAAGTGGTTGGTTTTTATTGCTTTGCCCCTCCCCCTACTCCAGCCTTGTCAGGTCCTAGCTCAGTGTAAATGGAGGGAGAATGCTATAAACCATAAAGCAAACCTGAGGCTTCCAAGAGTCCTGACCTACCTGTGCAACTGGACCAGAGGACAGACTGTGAGGTGCCTGTATCACCTCCCCACCCCCAGTTCTATGCTGACCTTGGTAGCAGGAATGAAAATTGCCCTTCACAGGGTTATTTTCTCAGATTTACAGATTAGGAAAAACAGGCTCTAGAAGATGAAGTCTCCATCAAGGTCACCCTGTGAGTGAGTCTATGGCAGGGCCTGGTCATCTAAATAAATGAGGAGGACCTCAGAAACCACAACAGGTTTGTCATTTTCTGCTGGTTAAAAGTTCGAAGAGAAAAGAAAGCACTCAGAGGTTATCTTCAGGACCTAGCTTAGTCTGGAGTTTTTCCAGACATTGTAGTTCAGTCAGTTCAAAAAGGCCCAGACAGTGATGGTGACAACTGTGGGGACAGGACTGGCAGTTGGGCTCCAAACCAAGTGTCCAAATACAGAGCTGCCAACTCTGTGTGGCAACATTTGACTCTAGCCCCACAAGAGGGGTGATGTGTCTGACAAAGGAATGCAGGAAACAGCTGAGCCTTCCCTTCCAGCTCAAGCTGCTGAGGTCACTGTGCATCCTGTGGCGAACATTTCTTTTCAGAAGCAAGACAGTGCAGCATGGATCTCCCCTCTGTGCACAGGGGCCTGATATCTGCAAAGGACCTCCTGTGTCCTTACCTCACCTGTAGCCCTGCTGTCCCATTTGGTTTTCTAGGTCCAGCTCCTCCTTCTCTGCCTTGATGCTACCTGTGTGGGACTCTGAGCTCCCTGAGGTAGACAGATACCACTGGGGCCAGTGCCCAACTTACCAGTGACAGAAGCAGGTAAGAAAGGGACTCACTCCAGTGCCTTCAAATGGTGGGCATTTAGCAAATATTCATTGAGTTGAAGATTTGAGGGAAACATATGAAGATGACCCAGAAGCTGGAGGAACAAGGATATCAGGGGAAGATGCTTCGGAGTCTACTGATCCCAAGGGCTCATGGGCATTCCTGACCAGGGAGATTTATTGGGGGAGCTGCAAGTATTTATACAAGAGCCCCTTCCTAGGCCCTGTATCTAATTTATGTCTGTAATTTTGTTTTGTTCTTCTTACAGAAAGCACTCAAAATAATGTAAGCTTCAGGCTTGTCCTGATGCTCCAGCTTTGCAAACTCTGAGCCCCCTGCATTTGAGGAAGCATCCTAGCATTAAGTGGGATCTCAAAAGATGACCCGGAGAACTGGGGATAAAGTTCAGAGGTAGAACACTTGTCCAGCAAGTGGATTTTCCAAGGCAGAAGTCGCCTCTCATCAATTCCCCATTCTCATATGTGACTTCCTAAAGTGAAGAAACCTTTCCTGGTGTCTGCCTGATGCTCTCCCACTTTAATTAAACATCATTTCCTCTTGCTCAGGCTTTGTGGACTTGGAGACCACATCTCCCCTTCCACTGAGATGTTGCAATGTCCCTCCAAAAACTTGGCAGACAGATAGACAGAGACACAGTGTAACATATTTACTGCACTGTATGCACCTCCAGCGCACATAGGAAGACCACATTTCCAACCCTCCCTTGCAGGAGGGTTTAAGACCATGTGACACAGTGCCAGCCAACCAAACATGGTGGAATATAAAAAGCCACTTCCAGTGTTGGCCTTAAAAGATGCATGTATGGGGCTGGGATGTAGCTCGGTGGTATAGCGCTTGCCTAGCATGCTTTAGGCCCTGGGTTCGATCCCAGCACCAAAAAAGAAAAGACAAAAAAAAAAAAAAAAGAAGCACGTATGGTCTTTCAGTTTTCCTCCTCTTCTGCAGGACCTGAGAAAGTCATGTGTTCCGTATAGTCCAGATCTGTACCCAGATAGAGCCAGGGTCCTTGGAGGAAGCTGCCACCACCAACAGGTTGGCAAAATTAGGGAGGGATAATCTTTGCCGCTAAGTCACTGAGGTTTCAGTGTTCATTTGTTACGATAGCATAGTCTAACCCATCCTGATTAACGTCTCTCTCCATTTCCCCCCCGCCTCAGGTTTACCATATTCCACAAGAGTTTAAAATTCCATACTAACACAAAATAGGATACTGAAGGGTGAGCCAGGACAGAGACATTTTAAGAAATCTGAATTCAATGATTAGTGGAGTGGCTTAAGTGGCTGGTAGAACACATGCCTAGCAAGCGTGAAGCCCTGAGTTCAAACCCCAGTACCACCAAAAAAAAAAGAAAAAGAAACTGAATTCAAATGAATAACTAAACTATCCCCAAGCCTTGTCCTCTCCCAGTTAAAGAGCACAAACACCTTCCCTGGATCAAAGGTCTATCCCTTTATCAGGATTTCCTTCATTTCCTAACATCATTCGTAAGAATCGGTGACAAGAATCCACAATATGTCATAGTATAGAGCGTAAGTAAACCTCCTTTTGTGTCCCTTAGGTCTACATAGTTGCAAAAACACAATGTAGACTTTCTAAATGATAAGATATCACCTAGCTCCAGTATCTTACCAAAAAAGACAAAAGATAACAAGAGCTGGTGAGGATGAAGAGTAAAGAGAACCCTTGCACATTGTTGGTGGGATGTAAATTTGTATGCCTATTATGGAAAACAGTATGGAGGTTCCTCAGAAAAATAATAATAAACTGGATATGACAGATCACAGCATTTGGAAGGCTGAGGCAGGAGGATTAGGAGTTCAAAGCCAGTCTGGGCTACATAGCAAGACTCTGACTCAAAAAAGCAAGGGCTGGGATGTGTCTCAGTGGTAGAATGCTTGTCTAACATGCATGCAAGACCCTGTACTCAATTTTCAGCACTGCAAATAAAAATAAAAATGGAACTACACCATATGACCCAACAATGCCACCATGGATATATATCCAAAGACAATGAAATTTATATGCTGGAGAGACATCTGTACAACCATGTTCATTGCAGTTTTACTCACAAGAAACAGAAGCAAGCTACATGTTCATCAACTGAGGAATGTATAAAGAAACTGCACTCCATGTACACAATGGAATCTAATCCGTCACACATACAAAAAAAGTATGAAATCCTGACACTTGCAACATGGATGGGGCTGGAGATCATCACATCAAGGGAAAAAAGCCAGACACAGAAAGACAAGTACCACATGATCTCATGCTCATGTGGAATATAATAAGTTGAATCTCATGGAAGTTGAGAGTGGAATGGTGGTTGCCACAGTCTGGGGAAAAAGGGGAGTGGAGGAATGGGAAGGGATTGGTCAGTAGGTATTAAGTTATAGTAGGTAGAATTAGAAGTTGTGGTGTGTTATTTCACATATGGTAACTACAGATAATGATGTACTGCATATTTCAAAAAGCTAGAACAGGGCTGGGGGTATGGCTCAAATGATACAGACCTTGCCTAGCAAGCACAAGGCCCTGAATTCAAACTCCAGTACCAATCCCCCCCCAAAAAAGAAGAGGATTTAAAATGCTTTCACCATAAAGAAATGACAAATGTTTGAGGATACAGATACACTTATCCTGATTTAAACTCCACACAATATGTGCATTTATTGAAACATCACAGAGTACCCTGTAAGTATGTATAATTTTATGTTTGTATTTTTTATTTATTTTTTTTTTGCAGTGCTTAGGATTGAACCCAGGGCCTTGCACATGTTAGGCAAGTGCTCTACCACTAAACTATATCCTCAACCCTTGTTTAAAAACAAGTTTAATTGAAATAAAAATGTTGTAAAGTCTTTAATCCCATATTTCAACATTGGCAAATTGAGCATATGGTTTTATCGCCACTTCTGAAACCCCACTAAAATTTGAGTTAAGGAATAGAAAAGGGATATGATTATGCCCACAAGAACAAAAAGAATGCAAAGGAAAAACTCAGCAGAACATAAAAGCTGTCAACAGATTTGGGGAAGCTGGAAAGCAGGTGGAGGCACCATGAGCACACAGGGGGTGCTGGTGAGAGTAGAGCCAAGGCAAGCTGTGGAATCTTGGCAGGGCGGGGATCCCAGGCACTGGGAACTGACTGCAAGGGAGAAACAAGAGTTGTAGGATGGAAACCCTAGCAAAGTTGACATAAGAGGCTGGGGCATGGCTCAAGTGGTAGAGCACTTGCCTAGCAAGTCCAAGTATGAGAGAGAGAGAGAGACAGATCGAGAGACAGAAAGAGAGAGACAGACAGAAAGGAGACAGAGCAAGTTACCACCTCCATTCAGGTCAGTTAGGTGACCACCTTTCCCCAAGCAGGAAAAGCAGGAGAAACACGTACTGAAAACAAAAAGATGCATAAACCCATGTGCTGACAGTTGTTCTCCAGCCTCTGCTACTACACATCTCCGAGAACATCAGTAACCAGAATTGCACCACCCTCACGCACCCACACCCTCCTCTCCAGAGAGGAAGTTGGTGGATTTGTGCATTCTCTTTTGTTTTTAGTTCTAGGCATTATCTAAATACTTAAAAAAATTTTTAATTGACACATAATAATTATATGTACTTGTAAGATATGATGTGATATTTTGATGCATGTCTACGATGTATAATGGTTAAAACAGGGCAATTAGTATGTCTGTCACCTCCAATATTTATCATTCCTTTATGTTGGGAACAATCAAGATACTTTCTTCTAGCTATTTTGAAATACATAAATCATTGCTAACTATAGTTACCCTACTGTGCTAGAGACACAAGGCCATATTCCTCTTATCTAATTGTCCTTTGTACCCAATAGCCTCTGGAGACTTCTCATGAATGGCCCTAGAAAAGACTCAATGCTATTGAGTCTTTGGGGTCCCCATCGAAACGGCGAAGTCCACTGACTCCCATAGTGAAGCTCATCAATGACAAATGGGACCCATGTATACAGTGTCCAGCTGTCTTTTTAATATGTTACTCTTAAATATTGTTTTTGGCAATACTGGGGGTTTGGACTCAGGGCCTCATGCTGGCTAGGCAGGCACTCTCCCACTTGAGCCACTCCACCAATCCTTTTCTGCTTTGTAGTTATTTTTCAGGTAGGATCTCATGTTTTTGCCTAGGTCTGGCCTCAGAACTTGAGGAATGTCTCTAACATGAAAGACAGAAACTAAAACCAGCACACAAACAAGCAGGGAGAGGACCTTGGAAGGAAAAAAAAAAATGTCAAAGAATTGGTAACACCTACAGAAGTACAGAAAGGAGATATGTCACCCAAGAAATCAGCACAAAAGACTGTACAAAAAGGAATCATTAGAACTAGATTTGAACTGCCGAATTATATACTTTAAAGATAAAGACTATTATGGCACTTATGGTCTGCAAACCCCAATAAAGCTTTCTTTTCTTTTTCTTTCTTTAAAGGAATAACCAGAAAAAAAGAAACATGTCCTTGGATATTGAAAACATGACAGACAGCAGAAAATTTTTAAAAAGTCAATAGAAGGGTTTAGAAAATATGATCAAGGAAATCTTCCAAAGTGAAAAAAAAAAAATACAGGAGATAAGAGAAAAAATAGAAAATGTAGGAAATCCACCTAGGAGACCCAGCCAAAGAAGAAGAGAAAATGGAAGGGAGTCCATTATAAAATAAATATTCTGAAACGATTTGCCAGGACTGAACAACCTGGATGTGCAGAGTTTACAAGCCCACTAAGGACTGGGGATGGAGCTCAGTGGTAGAGCTTGGGCTTAGCATGTTCGAAGCCCTGGGTTCAATCCTCAGCATCAAAAAATAGATAATAAAAATGTTAAAGCCCACAAGCACTCAGCATAGTGAATGAAGGCAGGTCTTCTCTAACTCCATAGTAATTCATATGAAGATAAAAGCTGTTAGAAGTTTCCAGAAGGGTAACAAAAAGATCAGTGCTGAGAAAGGCATCAAACTCCTCACTGGCAACTTTTCATTTTAGAAGACAGAAAGCAACAGAAACGTGGACTCAAAATCAGGGCTTCGCGCTTGTAAGGCATGCATTCTACCACTTCAACCACAACCCCCAGTCCATTTTTCTCTGTTTATTTTGGAGATGAGGTCTCACAAACTATTTGCAGGGGCTGGCCTTGATCTCAGCCTCCCAAGTAGCAAGAATTACAGGTGTGAGCCCCTGGCACCCAGCCTCAAAATTACTCTTCCCATGGTAAAAACAACAAACTAACTAAAACGTTAATTTTAAAAAGCAAGTCTTTGATAAGGTCACAAAGTGTGTGAGTATGTGTCTGAGTATCTGTGTGTGCACGTGTGTGCATGCATGTACACACGTTCATCTCTTCTGGCTTTCTCAACATACCCCCTCCTTCACTGTCTCTGCACACTGCTCTCCTTCCTTCCTCTTCCATTCTCTCTCTCTCTTCCCTGCTGTTTCTCCTTAACTGGCCATCACATAGAATGGAAGGCATTTTTTCTAATCACTTCATCTGTGAAATCATTTTATGTTCTCTGTGCTCCATTTTAAAAGCAAACAAGTGGAATACTTAATGTTTCTGCCTTACAAAATTGAAATTAAACTTCTCTTGTGTTTCTCCCCTCTGTGGCCTTTGAGGTGTCTCCCTGGATTTCTGCCTGGGACGCCCTGTGTTACTTCCCCTCCAGTGGGAGCAATTCAAGGTTTGTGGGTCATCTTAGATGGGAACAAACTCACCATGTACATTTAGAGTCAGTTCCAAGGTGGTCTACTTACTGGAAAATGAGAGCTTGTGGATCTTTGGTTTCCAATAGAGAAATGCCTTCATATGCTATATCCTCCTATCCAGTTGGCCTTTTGAGCCCTAATCCTTCTGAGCATGTCTGTCACTCTAGACCAGTATGAAGACTTGTGCCAAGGTGGATGGTGACAGCAATGACCACCCATCCCTTGCCACACATTTTTTGAGTGTCAGCCAAATGCTTGGGCCCACGGAGAAATTTGATACCTGGCTATTAGTCTCAAGAATTCAGTCTATGGAACTCAGACATCTAAACAAACATTGATCCTTTGGTTGATAACGGTGGCACTGAAAGTATGTAGAAGGCACCAGAGCCACTGCAACAGGGAGGGGCTCCCTCTGCCCTGGAGCAGTGAAAGCTTCCAGAGCAGGTGGCTGGGAATGGAGTCTTGAAGCACACATGACACTGGCAAATGAGACAGGGGAGGGCCATAGAGGAGGGCAGGTTTGGAGGAGGCACAGCGTGTGTAAGGGCACTGAGGTGTGCATGAACATTTCTTTGTGACTCTGGAGGATGTGACATGATTGGGGGGTATATCCAACTCTGCACCCAGAGTGTCCCAATCCCCCATGACATCTGTCACTTACAGTGTCTGGCTCTGTGTGATCTGACATTAGCAGAGGAGCTCCCTAGATAAGAAACTTTGGGATGTGACAGCCACACTGTCAACCACCAGCTTCATTCACACCAGCCAGGCTCTCACCTCCACTGCCACTTCTGGTCTCCTCTCAGGAAGGGGAATCCCTCTCCCTTGGAGGCTGAGGACAACGGCAGCCCTGTCTTCTGTGGTGGCCTGGGACTCTCCACACTGGCTCTGCTGTAGTGGTGGTGAGAGCTGTGGCAGTGCAGACTGACTGCTGCTGCAACCAGCTGGATGGGGATCTGACCCATCCATCTCTGTGTCCTTAACATCTCTCCCTCCTCCCCACCAGTGCCTGGCACATGGCAAGGACTTCATACACATTTGCTGAATTAATAATGTACTTAGAAAGGGAGGAGGAAAACAGAGAGAGACAGAGACAGGGAGACAGAGAGACTGACTTTTAAAAGAGAGAAGAAAAAAAAAGAGAGAGAGAAGAGTAGCTGGGTGTGGTGATACACACCTGTAATCCTAGCACTGGGGAGGCAGAGGTAGGGGAATTAGGAGTTTGGGTTCAGCCTGACTATATAATGGATGCTGTGTAAATTAATTAATTTTTATAAAGGAGACGGGCTGGGGTGTAGCTCAGTCATAGACACTTACCTAAGACTAGCACTGCCAATTAATTAGTTAGTTAAAAAGAACAGAAAGAAAGGACATGTTGGGGCTGGGCACTGGTGGCTCACGCCTGTAATCCTAGCTACTCAGGAGGCAGAGATCAGGAAGATAGCTATTCAAAGCCAGCGCAGGAAAATAGTTCAAGAGACCCTATCTTGAAAATACCTAACACAAAAAGGTCTGGTAAACTAATGAACCAATAAAGAAATGGGCAAGTGAACTAAACAGAACTTTCTCAAAAGAAGAAATTCAAATGGCCAAAAAACACATGAAAAAATGCTCACCATCTCTAGCAATAAAGGAAATGCAAATTAAAACTACGCTAAGATTCCACCTCACCCCTGGTAGAATAGCCATCATCAGCAACACCACCAACAACAGGTGTTGGCGAGGATCCGGGGAAAAAGGAACCCTCTTACACTGTTGGTGGGAATGTAAACTAGTACAACCACTCTGGAAAAAAATTTGGAGGTTACTTAAAAAGCTAGACATCGATCTACCATTTGATCCAGCAATACCACTCTTGGGGATATACCCAAAACACTGTGACACAGGTTACTCCAGAGGCACCTGCACACCCATGTTTATTGCGGCACTATTCACAATAGCCAAGTTATGGAAACAGCCAAGATGCCCCACCACTGATGAATGGATTAAGAAAATGTGGTATCTATACACAATGGAATTTTATGCAGCCATGAAGAAGAACGAAATGTTATCATTCGCTGGTAAATGGATGGAATTGGAGAACATTATTCTGAGTGAGGTTAGCCTGGCCCAAAAGACCAAAAATCATATGTTCTCCCTCATATGTGGACATTAGATCAAGGGCAAACACAACAAGGGGATTGGACTATGAGCACATGATAAAGTGAGAGCACACAAGGGAGGGGTGAGGATAGGTAAAACACCTAAAAAACTAGCTAGCATTTGTTGCCCTTAACGCAGAGAAACTAAAGCAGATACCTTAAAGCAACTGAGGCCAATAGGAAAAGGGGAACAGGAACTAGAGAAAAGGTTAGATCAAAAAGAATTAACCTAGAAGGTAACACCCACGCACAGGAAATCAATGTGAGTCAACTCCCTGTATAGCTATCCTTATCTCAACCAGCAAAACCCCTTGTTCCTTCCTATTATTGCTTATACTCTCTCTACAACAAAATTAGAAATAAGAGCAGAATAGTTTCTGCTGGGTATTGAGGGGGTGGGGGGGAGGTAGGGGGGTGGAGTGGGTGGTAAGGGAGGGGGTGGGGGCAGGGGGGAGAAATGAACCAAGCCTTGTATGCACATATGAATAATAAAAGAAAAATGAAAAAAAAAAACAAAAAGGTCTCGTAGAGTGGCTCAAGGTGAAGGCCCTGAGTTCAAGCCTAAGTACTGCAAAAAAAAAAAAAAAAAAGAAAGAATGAATGGACATGTTGGGGTACCAGACACACAGATATGACCCCAAGATCCTATGCACAGTGGGCCACATAGACAACGACAGCACCAGATAACACGTATGGAGTGCTTGCTGAAAGCATTGTGGCGAGGTCCTTACGAGCATCCACTCATGACTCCGCTCTGCAGTCCAGGATCTGAGGCACAGAGACACAAAGCCCCTGACCCAAGTCACATAACTGGTGCATGTGGCATCTGAGTGGGGACCCAGTCATTCTACCCTCAGAACCTGCATTTCTTTCTTTTTTAACATTTTTGTTAGTGTATAACAGATGTACAGAGGGGTTTATTGTGTACCCCAGTTTGGCTCATCCCATTATTTTCCCTCTTCCTCTTCTTAAAATCACTTCCACAGGTTTCAATGTTCCATATTCACACGTGTAGAAAATACATCCACCATAGTCACCCTCCTACTGGTGCCCCCACCCTTTACATGAACTGTTTTACATTCCTGTCCTTCATTGTTCATGTCTGTTCATTGTTCAGCGGGGTTCTGACTTGGTATTTTACCTGTAAATATATTCAACTTTAATCAGTCAACCTCCTCTATTATTCTTCTGTACCCTTTTCCACTACCCTATATTGCTCGACAGCTTTCAGCTGTGCAATTTCGTTGTGTCGTGTTTCTACACAGATGCAATGGACTTCATATTATTCACTCTATCATTCTCTTCTTCCTTCCCCAGTCTCCTCTAACAGTGCCACTGCTAGAAACATAGACCCTGCATGTCTAACTATACTGTGTAACATTAGTTGTGTAGGGGCAATCTTCATAGGACACAGAGGAAACAGTGCCTTGGGGGTTGAGGGGGTGACAGTCCCAGCTCCCCTGTGACTTGCTCAGTGCAGGCTTGGGGCCTCTGGCCTTGGCACTGGCTTCCTGGAAACTAGAGCCTACACTTGCAGGCCCTGCCCTTTGCTGACTGGAAAGCCACTGATGGAGAGGTGGTACTCTCCACTGTGGGCCAAAGGATCCCAGCTTCCAAAACCTCTGACTGGGGGTCAGTAGAGCAAGGGGGAGGTATCAGAGTGGCTTTTGAGGGTCACCAAGAAAACTTCCTCCCAAGAATCCATTGTCTGTTCCCTCTCTCATCCCTCCCTCATAGCTATCCTTGTCTCTTTCCTGATCTGCTTCTCATTTAATAACAACCCCCACTGCTTGTACATCACTAGTATCAGGCATGACACCAAGCCATAAAGATTGGCCAACACAGGGGGCGTAGGGCTCCCCCTCTTTCAGCATTGACTAGAGCCTTTCTCAGATTGCTTAGCTTCATTCATCATGGTTGGGAAACTAAGTGAGATCAAGGGTGTTTCCAAGAGTAGACCAGCTGGCCTCATCCCAGGTAGATGGGAGCCCAGTGGAGTCTCTGAATGCTAAGATGCTCCCTGGGAATTAAAAGGGCTGCAGACACATTGCCTACTGCAGTGATTCCCAGGGGTCAAACAGGGTCAAGTGGCTTACTTTGGGGAGGCAGACCCCACCTGTCCATCAGTGGGTATGGCGAGACAGAAGAAGCCTGAGCTGTGGAGCCAGGCAGGACCCACAGCTCCATCCACTGGAGAAGGCAGAAAAGAATAGAGGGTCACTGGTTTAGCAGATAACTGGTCCTAGGAGAAACCAAATGTGACAACTGGGGTCCCTGTTTAAGGGACACACACCTTGGACATATAGGTAGAAGAAGGAACTCCAGACAGGACCTACCTATATCACCAAAACCTTGGATCTAGTTGTGACTGCCCTCATGTACTGCTAGCAGCAATCTCAGGCCCACAGCACCACCTGCAGGGAAGCCCCACAATAACTGGGAGAGGCCAGACCTGAGACCAGGTGACCATCAGCTTTCTATGAGGATTATGGGCAACAAGCAGGATGGGGACAGTCCTTCACAGCCAATGGCCATCACAGGGACCAGCCCTCTCCAACAACCTTCTGACATGCATGTAAAATGGGTATTACCCATTTTACAGACGGAGAAACTGAGCCTCAGGAAGCTAGTCACCTAGCCAGCTGGCAGCAGACCTGGGCAGGATTCCAACTCAGGCCCTTTGCCAAAAATCTCTGTTCGACAGCTGTCTCTCCTGATGCAGAAAAAAGAGAAGCATGGGAGGTAAAAGATTAGGCAAAAACCTGCAAGCTGGAGGGGTCCAAGAGCCAGAATTTGTGGCTTCATTCTGTCCCACTGCCTCTGCCTGCCAGGCCCCACCCCCTCCATCCAAGGAGAACAAATCTCCCCAGACAAAGCAGCCTCCCAAGTCTGCCAGCCGATTAAAACGCAGAAAATTGAGCTACTTAGAGAAGATTGTCAAGGTGGGGCAGGTGGATCTTTTAAATGTCTCTAAAGCTGGCAAGATAATTGAAGACATTATTATTTTTTTTATTTCCTGTAGTGCCTGTTTCAGTAGAAAACTTGTCAGCCAGAAGTTGGAGGCCAAGGCTGTCTCCCCTGATGGGAAGGAGATACTCAAATTTGCCAATTTTTCTGAAATTTGAAACCTATAATTTCCTGTGTTGTTACTCGGTCATCCAAATTCCTGAGCTCAGATTTAAGTGTCCATATAAACTGTGGCAACCAGGTTGACATTGGTGGTTAATACTCAATTAGCCACATGTGAAATAGCCACTCGGAAGTGGCTCGTGATATATATATCTCCAGGAAAACTTCTAACACCCAACTGACATATTCCAGAACCTGGTTCTGAGACTTGCAGCTAACTGCTATAATACCCAAGCTAATTACATTATCTTGATGGACGCCTAATTGGAAGACAGATCAGCCTACCAGCCCCCTTCCTCTCCTGTACATAGAGCCCTAAGAGGTAAATTCTACATCCATGGCAACACTTGTTGTTTGACTATCTATGCTGCAGCATTTTCTAATTTACCACCTTTTCATACTTATGCTCCCTAATTAACCAACAGTATTCTTTTTTTGGTGGTACAGGGGTTTGAACTCAGGGTCCCGCACTTTCTAGACAAGTGCTCTACCATTTGAGCACTCCTCCAGCCCCTTTTTATGCATTAGATTATTTTTCATGTAGGGTTTTGCTTTTTGCCTGGGCCAGCCTGGGACCACAATCCTCCTACCTAGGCCTTCTGCACAGTTCTTAGACATGAATCATGACATCAGCTTGTTAGCTGAGATGGGGGCCCACCAAATTTTTGCCTGGGCTGGCCTGGAACCACGATCCTCCCCATCTCCACCTTCCAAGTAGCTGGGATTACAAGTACAAGCCACTGTGCTAGACCTAGCCAAAAGTATTTATTGGTTACCTACTGTATACACATCCCCACAATGTTTGCTTCAGGTTGCAAAAAGAAATGCATGCTCAATTGGGCATGGTGGTACACACCTGTTATTCCAGCACTTAGGAGGCTGAGGCAGGAACAGTATGAGTTCAAGGCCAGGATCTCCACATAGAGAGATCCTGTCCCAAAGCGAGGGAGGTAGGGAGGTAGGTAGGAAGGGAGGAAGGAAAGAAGGGAGGGAGGGAGGAAAAAATGCATGCTCCTTTGGAGTGCTGGTCTCTCTTAGGGTATTTGGTCAGATAAACATGTAATTATATATTGAAGTCTGTGTACAAAACACACACCTAGAAATCCACACATCAGATAGTGTATGCTAGTGGAGAATTTCTAGGGTAGGTTAAAGAGAAAAAAATCCAGTTCTATTGTTTTGGGACTCTTTTCCATGTCTCTCAGTCAGAGGAGCATAAGGAAAGGACTTTGATTTTGAAGAAGCACAGGGAATTTCATCCTAAAATATGATAGTCGGCTGTGCTGATTATTTCAAATTAAAGGCCCCTGGAGACTATTCCAGAAAGAGGCTTTACCTTGGCGTTCCCTCAGCTGCCTGAAGGGGAAAACAATTGCCTTAGCACCCCTCCCTGAGACTCCCTAACTAAATTCACACCAGGAAGGGACACTGAGAGATGTCACACACCTGGACAGACCTTGTCACAAGCTATTGTTCATCTCCTGCTCATTCATTCTACTATGGAAAATCATTTATGAACTATTGTCCAGCCACTTGGCCAACTCATTCCCCTAAAAATCATTTACTACCTCTCAAAACAATCTGCGTTCCCTCACCTCTCTCTGCCCTAGAAGGTACATAAACATCTAAATGTCACCAAGCGATGGCATGATTGCTCACCTGAGATTCCCCTGTGCACATTTGTCTACCTTTTCTCCTGATTAATCTTTTGTCCGCAAACCTTCAGAGGAAATCTTCACCCCCACAATTTCATTAATTAATTAACTCACCAAATATTTGCTGAACACCTCCCCAGTGTTTGGCTCTGGAGAGGATTTTGCAAAAACATAGTCTCTTATCTCAAAGAGTTGACAGCACAGTGGGGAAGCTAGATCTAATTTTTTTTAAAAATGCAAATTACAGAAGGGAACAGAGGCAAGATCCAGGAGTGATGAGGAAATCTGGCTCTTGGGAAATCATTGGAAAAGCTTATCTTGCTCACAGTGGAGCATCTTGTAAAGTCTTACCTGCTTACGGTCAGCCTCAGGCCTCAGATGAGGAAGTAGAGGACAGAGCCACTCTGAAGCCACCTGGTGAAAGGTGGCTTCATCCTGTTCCATCCAGGATGACTTCCTTCTCTCCATTTCCAGATCCTGCCCAGGCTTCCCAAACCTTAGGACCCCTTCCCCTGCACCCAAGGCTCAGCCACCTTTCCATACTGCACAGCCATCCGTGGCTCTGTCTGGCTTCTCCCTTCCCTTGCATAGCCATCAGTTACCCTGAGTCAAGGCCTTGCGTCATCCAGGCAGCCCTCCAGGAAACCCCAACTCCTGCAGGGGCTGGGAGCTCAGATATCCAGTTTGACCTGACCTCTGAGGTAGGACCCACCACCTATGGGGAAGTAAAGAACTATGTGGCTGCCACATTGAGAACTCAGAGCCAAGCTCAGATTTTAAGAGGCCATGAATTAGAAAAACCAAAAACAATTTCTAAGAATGGATAGTTTCACAAGAGTTTACCAGTGAGGTGAATATATGTAAGGCATTCTGCACAGTGCCTAAAACAGGATAAAAAAATCTAATAAATATTAGGTGGTATTAATACTATTATTGAATCCCAGAGTGATGAAACCTTATAATCCAATGCAAATGTAACAAAAGCAGCTTTTAAAGTTGAATTTTTTTCTAGATCAAAAAGAACAGAGAAGAGACCCATTGTTTAACACAGATGCTGTTCATAAGAAGACTGAAAATATTTGAAGTCTCTATTCTTCTACTGTGCTTTCTTTTTCTTTATTAAAAAAAAAATGACTGGCAACCTGGAAAGGGTACTAAACATGTCTGTGGGGAAACTGGAACCCAAGAGAGCGGGCACAGCGTTCAAGGAGAACCCTTCTGCTTTGCTGGAGCTCAACTCTTGATTCCAACCAAATATAAGCAAGAGCTTTACAGCGTGGTCGCAGATTATCAAGAAATCAGGAAGCTGAGAGGTCTGAAAGTAGGGATAGGAGTTGCCCAGGTTTGAAAAATATAGAGGGGGGATTCTGAAAATTATAGATTGGTATGTCATTTTTTCTGTCCCCTTAGTATTGGGGGATTGAACCCAGGGCCTCAAGCATGACAGGAAAGTGCTGTACCACTGAGCTACGCCCCCCACCCTTAGCTATGTCTTATGTTGCTCCATAGTCAGACAGGTTTTGAGCTCTTATAAAAGGTGGCAGGAAGGGCTGGAGAAGTGGCTCAAGTGGTAGAACTGTAGCAGGGAGGAGGACCAGAAAAGAAACACACAAGTTTGTGTTCTGATAATATAGCAGGGGGAAGGGATTGCACAGCAGAGAGATAAAACCTAAAGAACTGAAACATGAACAAGGTCACATAGCATGGGGGGAATGAAATAGCCAATAGAGTCACATGTAACCATATATGGGTTAAGCTTTGTTTTTTGCTTCTGTAACCTGCTTGCCAAGGGTATATAAAGAGAGATCCCTTTGTTTTCAGGACCCAGCCTTTGGACACGAGTCCACTGAGTCTGTGCTGGCACAATAAAAATGTTGTTTCCTGCTAAACTGCCTCAGTGTCCCGTTTCTCAGCTTGAGAGTCCTGTAACAGAACATCTGCCAAGCAAGCATGAATCCCTGAATTCAAGCCCCAGTACCTCCCCCCGACCAAAAAAAAAGGAATATAGTTTAGCTGGGTGCTGGTGGCTCACACCTGTAATCTAGCTACTCAGGAGGCAGAGATCAGGAGGATTGCAGTTCAAAGCCAGCTCTGGCAAATAGTTCGTGAGACCCTATCTCAAAAAAAAAAAAAAATCACAAAAAAGGGCTGGTGGAGTGGCTCAAGGTACAGGCCCTGAGTTCAAACCCCAATCCTGCAAAAAAAAAAAAAACGAAGTGGCAGGTGTTACTAATGGCCAATGTGATTCACAAAAGGTGAAGTAGTTAAATTAACCTCATTTTCATGTTGATCGATTTTGGGTATTGCTATGCATATTATATACTTAATTTTAGCAAAGTACCTGACACAACTTTTCAGAACTCCCAGTAGGCAAGAGGAAGAAATAAGGGTGAGATTTAAAAGTATGATTAGCCAAATTGTACGTGGCTAAGCATTCATCATCAATGAAACAGCGTCCACCCTAAAGACACGGTGGGTGCTCGGTAAATATGTCACACTAATGAATCATAAATATGTCACACTAATGAATCAAGGTGGAGGGAGGTTTCCGACAGCATGCCCCAGTCTCCTTCACTATTTTTTATCTTTCATTTAGATGGTAACTTAGGAATCATGGTCAAATTCACAGGAAGCAAAACTTGGAGAAGCAAAACTTAAGTCAATGGAAAAAAAGCAAGATTCAAAATGAAGCCACAAGGTTAGGGTGACGGGTAGAAGCTGAAATGAGATGAAGAGAGACCCTTACAAGTCACCCACTAGGTTCCTAAAAGCAGCTTGCATACGTGAAGAGGGAGGGCTTGCCTTACCACATCTCATGCAAAACAGATCTACAGGCTAGAAATGGTCACAGGTTCCCTGTGTTTCCTTAGTAGGAAGTGGCTGCTGAAACACAGTTGCAACCTTAGGCTACAAGGAGGATGGAGGAAGGAAAGAAAAGCCCCAGTATGCACTGCTCCAGCCAGTAAGAATGTGGTTTGTGTTTTGTGGTACTGGGGATTGAATCAGGGCCTCATGCTAGACAACTGCTGTACCACTTGAAGAGTTTGAGTTATTGAGTTCTTACTACATGCTGATACTATGCTGTGTTCACATGAATGGCCATTATACCTCTGGTGAAGTTTTGACCAAAGAGGTTATCTAGATTGGGTGTGGTGGCACACACCTGTAATCCCAGCACTCAAGAGGCTGAAGCAGGAAGACTGAGAGTTCAAGGCCAGCCTGGGCTACATAGCAAGATCCTGTCTTAAAAATCAAACAAAAGGATATCTATTGCAATGGAAGGGGGAAAGATCTGTTTTTTTTGCATGTAACATTAATTTGGTAGAAGTATATGTAGGGCTGGTGGAGTAGCTCAAGGGGTGCCTAACTAGCCAGCATGAGGCCCTGGGTTCAAACCCCAGTACCACTAAAAAAAAAAAAAAATCAAAAATCAAATGTAATAGGTGGAATTTGATTAGATCCTGGGTTTTGGTTTTTTTGGGGGGTAGAGGTGGGTGGGGTGGGTGCATTATAAATGACAGGAGACAACTGAGGAAATTTTGAGTATGGACTAGAAATTAGACATCAGGAAATTGTTACAATCCTGTGTGGGATTCTGCTGGAAAATGTCCTCACACTTAGGAGATTCAGGCTGAAGTTCTCAGGGGTGAAGGGTCATGATGGTCCGCATGTTATTTTCAAGTGAACTAGCCAGAGAAATATACAAAAATGGAGGTCTACAGACCAAAAATGGCAAATGTGAAGCTGTGCCTCCGTGAAAGCTTTCTGAATACATTCAACTTTTGTTTGAAATTTTCCTAATAAAAATGTTGAGGGAAAAAAAAGGATGGTTGGTAAGCAAGGAGCTTCCTGGGCACCGAGGTCAGATGTAAGGCAGACGGCAGAGCCCCTGCTGATAGCTCTTGTGTGTGTCTGACTTACGAGCAGTTGTGGCAGCTTGCTGTCTGAATTGTGCTTCCTTGCCAAACCAGGCTGAGCCCACCTGAGAAGGCTGTGCCAGGAGAAAGAAGGGGTCGACACAATCCTCACAATAACTCAAATGAAGACATCAGGGCTCAGAGAGGGAGGTAGTTTTAACTACGGTCACACAGCTGGCCTGTATCAGGGCAAGGATTTAAATGCAAAGGGTCTTGACTCCAGGATCCAAAGTGTCCACCACAGCACTGGGCTGGCAGGCATCTGCAGTGGAGTATCAGCCCCACCACTGAAGAACGCTGACAGATCAGAGAGGGACAGTTTAGAAATCTTGACCTATGGGAAACACTGGGGATTTGGTTTTGTTTGGGATGAAAATGTCGGGAGAATGTGATGACTGTCCGAAAGCAAGATTTATTTTACAGAGGACAAGCACACATGATCGAGTTCAACTTTCTAAGGATTAGGGAGCCATCCTGAGTCGGAGTGGTTGCTTTGTGAGGTGCTGAGAATATCCAAGCTGAGGATGCTCATGTGTTCTACCCTGAGACGCTCTCCTTCTCTCAAAGGGCCGATAGCACCGCTGAGACCCACTCAGCCCCTCATCACCCTTGGCTTTGTTGGTTTCATGACTGTAAATTTTGCAATTTTACTGAGGTACAACTTCAGCACCATGTGACTCACCCATTGTAAGTGAATGATCTGATGATTCTTAGCACATTTACAGTTGTGCAACCATTAACACAGACTGTGGTTGGCTTCCTTCTTTCCCCTTGACACACTCTGGGGGCATCTCTGGAAGCCAGTAACTCTGGAGACCAGAGTCTTTGGCAGACTTCAGGGCAGCAGTGTGCACTGAGAAGGTTGTTGGCCCTGGTGCCCAAGTCCTGTATTTGAACCCTTGCCAGGTGGTCTCCAGCAAGTCAGTTTACCTCCCTGAACCTCAGGTTTCTCCCTTTTGTAATGCAGATGTAACACATGTGCTTTTCTGGGGGAGAGGACATATATGTAAAGTATCCACCCATGCTCAACAAATGGCAGCCGGGATTGCTGCTGTTACCTCTGTCATTATTATTGGCACTCAAAGGACCTCTGCTCTGGGTGCCTATTTCACCTTTATCTTCGAGGCATATCCTGTTTCTGGGTTACTCCTAGTGTCCAGCGCTTATCACACAAAAAAACAATTCTCTTACACATTTGGGAGTCCACGGCCACCCCAGCCAGGGCTAGGGGCCTGGGGCAGGGGAAGGCAGCTGGGGTGGTACAGCAGTGCCACCTAGTGGTAACAAGCAGCAAGCTATGCATTAGCCAAATACAATAGCTGGTCAAATAGTTGGACACCTTTGTAAGTCATCTATCGCTCACCAATGCATGAGTGTGGCCACAGTGTCCTCCTAGAAATGACTTCCCATGCCACGAACTAGAGTAAAATATGAGGACAGGAAGAATGGAAAGCAAAACAGGGGAGTTCTCAGTGGGCTCCTCCTCAGAGACTAAAGGATGTTGAAAAAGTTTAAAAAGCACTCTCACCAGGGCTGGCAGAGTGGCTCAAGTGGTAGAGCACCTGCCTAGCAAGCATGAGGGCCTGAGTTCATGGAGACGCCCCCGCCTCAAAAAAAAAAAAAGCATCCCCACCGAATATGAACGAGACTAAAAGTACATCAAAGTAGATCAGTAGCTGGTAGTTGTCTTGGGCTGGGGGTATCTTTCCTTCATAAAATTTCTCAAATTGATTGTAGTGATGGTTGTGCACATCTGTAACACACTAAAAATAATCAAATTGTATACCTTTCAATGGGTGAGCTGAGTGGTATATGAAAACACTTCAATGCAGTTTCTTTTTTGTTTTTTTTTTTTTTTGGTGGGACTGGGGTTTGAACACAGAGCTTCGAGCTTGCAAAACAGGCACTCTACTGTTTGAGCCACGCCTCCAGTCCATTTTGCTCTAGTTATTTTGGAGATAGGGTCTAGCAAACTATTTGGCCAGGCTGGCCTCAAACCTCAACCCTCCTGATCTCAGCTTCCCAAGTAGCTAAGATTACAGGTGTGAGCCACCAGTGCCCAGCTCCAAAGGTATTTTTTAAATCTCAAAAACCTCAAAAGGAAAAAAGCTCCTCCACGGCACACCTTCAGATCTGTGCGCTGTGGGGCTTCGATCTGCTCTCCAGCTCCAAGTCAGAGAGAGAGAGAGAGAGAGAGAGAGGAGGCAGGCAGACAGGAGTGAAAGTGAGTGAAGTACACGGCTGGGGCCTCGGAGTAGACCCAGCACCTCCAGCGCCTCCAGTGTCTTCTGTACACATGCCCTGGGAGTGTTCAGGAGAAAAGTCTAAGATGGAGGGGAAAGAGATTTAACACAGTTCAAGACATTCAGAGGCACATGGCTGTCCTCTCCTTTCAAAGCAAATTCTTTATTGTCCAACCAATCAGCAAGTGTTAATGAAGCCCAGCACCATGCCAGGTACACTGTTACTAAGTATAAATACAAAAGTGTAGACAGACCCTGCCAACTTGAGGCATACAATCTAGTATTTTTCAGGAATTCCTCTGTGGTTAAAATCAAGTCTGGGCTTAGTTGCCAGTACTGCAATGAGCACTCTTTATAAAGTTAACATCTTAAAGAAAAAACATCACACCCCACATTTATCATGGCATGAAATTTTTTCCTAGTATAACTTCTTTGTGATCAATAAACAAGGTTTACTTTTGTGGAAATTCACTTTACCATCTTGAATCAAGGTTTGTTTTTTTTTTAAAGCAATTTTAAAAGGTTAAGTAGTGGAAGTGCTTAGGTACAAATGCAGCCAATAGTTGTCAGGGCAAAAGAGCTCTGGCTCTTTTGCCAGCTCATCTCCAGAGCATTCTATTATTTGCACGACAACACAGAGCACATTTCTAAACAGCTCCTAAGATGTTATTGCTGTCCACAGAGGAAGTCAGCGCTGTGGGGAATGGTCTAGACAAGAGATGCATTTCATAGCAACATTTAGCACCAACTTGGGGGCAACATCAGGGGTTGCCAGGAACTTCAACCCCCAAATTAACCTCTTGACTCTCTCAAACTCTCAAAACTCACAGGTATGTGGTTCTGGGAACAGAAAGTAACCAAAAGCATAAGGTGGACTAAGATAGCTGTACACAGTGACAACTCCACCCAGGAGCCAGCCTCCTGCTTCACGCATAGAACATTTAGCACAGAGCAAGGAAATGGGGGCAGCAGCCTGGGGATGGGGTGGACTGAAACCTGAGACAGTTATGCCACAACACAAAAGCAACTTCACCTCACTTCCTCCACCCACTCTGCTTCCACTGTGAGCACTGTAAGAGGTGCTGGAAAGTTTTCTAGTGGTACAGTCTTGATACTCCAATAAAAAAGATCACCAATTTCTTTAACTAAAGCATGTTAAACCAGGAAGTCTGGGCTAAAGAGGAACTTAAGAGGAAGGTTCCAGTCTGAACCTCTGCACACCTGTAGTGAGCAAGTACCTTTGTGCCTTGAGGATCATTTGTTTTAAAGCACTGAAAAGTGAGTTGCTAGCTTTGGCAAGATGGAAAAGAATGACCACTCATTCCTTCCTTTTTACAAAAGGACACCAAAGTCTAATGGGATTCCAGGCACCTAGGACCGCAATCACAACCTGTCCCCACTCCTGCTCTCCTGTTCCACCCTGAAGGCTCTCTGACTATCATGCACCAGGGAGCCTCAGCACAGATGATCTCCAAAGCTACTGAAATGGAAGATTTAAAATGTAACACTGGTTTTCTTAAAATGTAATACTGGTTTTTCTTGTAGTGTGTATAAGGCACGGTGTGAGAAAGCTGCCCCCACTCCCAGCCACACAGCCACTTGGGCTTCTCACATACACACACACACACGCACATGGAAGAGGCCAGCTGGTTTTGCCACATCGCACAGGGAATGGGTTGTTTCTGATCACTTCTGGTTTTTGAGCTGGTTGGAGAGCCAGTCCAGGCCTTCATATAGCCCATCCCCACTGGTGGCACAGGTGGCCTGAATGTACCAGTTTCTCTGGCGAAGGGAATGTAAGCCGAGCTTGTCCGTTATCTCTGCGGCGTTCATGGCATTAGGAAGATCCTTGAAAGAGAACGTGCGAAAGTGTGTCATCTCTGTCCATACAATGCAACAGTCTCCTTCTAATGTGTTTCAACCTAGTCTGCTCTCAGTGGCTCAGGCCAAAAACCCTGAAATCATTCTTAACTTTTTCTTTCTCTCAAGTCCACAGTCATGTCAGGAAATTCCAATGGCTCTACATCAAAATATATGCAGAACTGGACCACTTCTCACCACCTCTGCTCCTACCACCCTGATCCAACCCCACCATGGTTTCTCACCTGAGTTACCAAAATAACTTTTTTTTTGTGGGACTGGGGTTTAAACTCAGGGCTTTATGCTTGCTAGCAAGTGCTCTTAACCACTTGAGCCACTCTACTACTCCTGTTTTGTGTTGGGTATTTTTGAGATAGAGGCTCACTTTTGTTACCTAGGCTGGCTTTAACCTGTGATCCTCCTGATCTGTCTCCTGAGGAGCTAGAATTACAGGCATGAGCCAAGCACCCAGTTCCAAAATAACTTCTTTACTGGTCTCCTGGCTTCTGCTCTTGCCTACTAAAGCCTATTCTCAACCCCAGGAATCAGTGAAAGTCAGATTAAATCATTCTCCTACCAAAACTAAGCCACAACTCACTAGTCAGAGCCCTTTTGATGGCCTGCAAAGCCTCAGGGCACTGAGGCCCAGTTGCATCTCCTAATTAGCCTGCTCCATCTTTTCAATATAGTGCTCACCATATGTGACCACATTATAAAAGTTATTTAGTATGTTTAACATATATTATGTCTCCCTAACCAGAACATAAGCTTTACAAGTGCAGAAATAATTACCTTTTCTCTGATGCATCCCAAATGCCTAGCACACAGTAAGCTCAAACTAGATTTGGATTCATTAGCACTAAAGAATAAGGAAAATATAGATGTACTATGGAAAGAGGTTGAAGATACGCTAAGTGAAAAAGCAGGTTGCAAAGCAGAATATATAATGTGATCTCTGGAATTTAAATATAAATATGTCATATAATTGCTTGTATAAGTATAGAAAATTGTACCTCTGGAAAGATATAAGAAACTTAAGTGTTTTATTCTGAAGAGTAGAACTGGACTACTTCACTTGATATTCTGAACTGCTTTTCAAATTTATATCCTGAAAAATATGTTTTTATTATTAAAAACAAACTTATTGTTTTCTTTTTAAAAGTCCATTATGTTCACTTGCAAAACGCCTGACATCCAGCCTGAACAGTGGGGTAACAGCTGAGTGACTCATGATCCATCCACAGTGGAAAATAGGGTTTACAAGAGTGGGAGGACAAGAGAAAAGGTGTCTGATAAATTAGAAGTGAAAAATCAGGCTGCAGCACTGTCATAACAGTACAAGCTCAGTTATATAGCCATGTGTCCGTGGAAAGAAAGGGAGTAGGCCATTATGTAACAGCAGTCACCTCCCGCTGCCACAATTCCACCTTCTCTTTCGCGCTCTGTCCTGCTTAGATCCTGAGGCTGGACAGTTGCGCATCAGCCCTCTTCTCAGAAGTCTTTTAGTGCTGTATTTTTATGGGCAAACCCTTTTCCTCCCCAACAACAGGCCCCATAAGATCAATTTCATCTGTGCCCTTCCACCCCTACTCAGACTATCCCTAAAACTGCATGGCTCCCTTTCTCCCATCTCAGAGTCAACTTATAAGAGTCATGGGATTCTCAGTCCTTCTCCACAGTCACTCTGCTCTCTATTCTTCCACACTTACAACCTAACACATTGTACAATATTGGCTGACTGCCTCTCCTCCCACTAGAACGTAAACTCCATGAACACAGGGACTTTTGTCTGCTATGTACCCAAACCTAAAACAAAGCTGGAACTTAATGGATGCTCAATTGAGTGAGTGAATGAATATAAGTCATTCTAAAAAGGAAATGGGGGAGGGGTTAGATTCGGACTGGAGAGAAAGAAGTAGACATCTAATTTAAATAGCTATAGATTTAAGAGAGAAGGATCTGGCAGCAAATTTCAGTCCCAGTATTCAAAATGCCAACAACATACCTGCTTATTTACAAACACCAACAGAACTGCATCTCTGAGCTCATCTTCTGCTAACATTCTGGTTAGTTCTTCCCGGGCCTCATTGACTCGCTCTCGGTCATTACTGTCAACCACAAAAATCAGACCTGGAAAGAAATCCCAAGCACATTAGTAATGTGAGCCTGAAAAGAGCAGCTGTTTACACATCTGCACAGCTTCTCCCTACTCATGTGTGCGGTTTCATTGAAAGCAATCAATAGGAAAGGATATATAATCTCCAGAATAGGAAGTTTGCTGTAAACTCAATTCTCAGATCTCTTTCAGAAGGAACACAGCCCTTCACCAGATTAACAATAACAAGAGGACACAGAGAGGAGGTTAAGTGTAGTTCTTAGTACTTAATTTCCACATCAGAGGAAAAAAGGATTTTCAAAAACATGCAGTTTACTACAATAAACAGCATTCTAGGGCTGGTTCCCTAAAGTAAAGCTTAAAACAAAGGCCTAGGTGCAGGAGCTGTATTGGGAAGTGATCCCAGGGAGCAGCAAGGACTAAAACAGGGAAGGGGGGACAGCCAATATAAAAATGAGTGATCAGGTTGGCCACTCCTATGTGACCGGTGACTGACATTGTTGGACACTATTGAGGAAGACTTGCTTAACAGTAGTCCACATGACAATAACAATAACAACCACTTGGTATCTGGCTGATAGCAAGCCTTCTGAGACAAAAATGTGAAGTGATTGCTGAAAGGATCACTGGATCCTCGGCTGAATCACCAGTTGTAACGGTAGCTCAGTTTCTGAAACAGATGAGGGTGGTAACGAGCAGGCTCTCCTGGACATCAGTCAGAACATCTTGAGAACATTACACGGTCAGTGTTGGATCCCATACTCTAGAGTCCCTCCTTCTGGAAGGACTCAAAGAACCACCAGGATTGCAAAGGCATCAGACACCAGATGCTATTTACCTAAGAACCTAGCATCAGACTGACTACTTCTGAGAAGGAGATACATTTACACATGAATAGTAGACTATACTGTGTTTTTTAAGAGAATATATATATATATATATATATATACACACACATACATACACAAAATATATCTAGACAAATACACAAGAAATAAAACTGTTTATGGGAGGAAAACTAAGGAATGAGATCTGTGTACCCTTTTCTTACTTTTTAATTTTGAACCACATAGATATAATTGCCATACAACAAATTAAGCGAACTTCCATTCAAGGAGAAAAATCTTTCCGCATGGTCCAACTAATGGACCATTTTATGGATTCTGTACAATATATCAATTAAGAAAACACATAAACTTCAATCCATACAGGTGAAACCTATGCAGTTAAATGTCTTAATAGAGAGCTAAAGCATTCATTAAGCTCTATCACACTCAACACATTGATGAAGAAAACTTCAATTAAAAGGCAGCCTGACCTTAGGGAAGATGGCAGAAAAAACTGGGGCAGCATCCAAGACTACTCAAGGATGAGACATCTGGTTCAGCCAGAGACAAGTCCATTCTTCATCCATTCTTCAAACAGCACCCATTTGCTATTTCATGAACAGCCCAAATTACCCACACCACAGTCCTAGAATATAGCCAGTTCCCTGCCATCACTGCAGTAGTTACTGAAGTTCAGTAAAATTAGGCTTGTTTGAACAGAAGATTGAAGACAAAAAGGCACTTCAACTTGGTATCTGAATGTGCAAACTGAATAGAGGAGGAATCCTACCAGAAAACAACCAAGTGAAACTTCAATTCAGGCTTCTATCTGAGAGCCTACTGCCTCCCAAGCAGAACTAAGCACTCCGCAGATTTCACCTCATTTCAGCCCAGTGTGCAGGCAGTAGGCATCATCTCCATTTTAAGATAAGGAAATGGAAGTGGATGAGATGACCTAACTTTCCTGTTTCACAGCACAGCTCTGGTTCAAACCCACATGTTCTAGTTTTATTACAGATGAAGAATAGCAAGAGTTTGGTCAAGTCAGCAAATGCCAGTCTAAGATAAATGGGATCTCTGAGTATCAAAATATAGATGGAAATACAAAATATAAAAATCTAACCATCACCACAGAAGTTGCTAGGCTATTAAGTGGATTATCTGAAAATTAATAAAAAATGAAGCATTTTTCCTGCCTTCTTTATACAAACATATTTCAGGGAAACCAAATAACAGAGCTAAGCAACAGTCTTTAATGGACACTAAAGGCATCAAGCCAAGGATTGTGGGGGAACTTCACTGGGGAAAATTAGGCTAATCCCATCTGGATCCATTTGGCACCACTAAAAATGTGACAATCTGGTGATTGCCAGAGATCAGGGGAGAGGAGGATAAGGAGTGATTGTTTAAAGGATACTGAACTTCAGTTTTACAAGATGAAAAGATGGTGGTCATGACTGTACTACATTATGAATGAATTTAACACCACTAAACTATACACTTAAACTATACACTTAAAAATAGTTATGATGGTAAATTTCATGTTGTGTATTTTACCACAAAAAACAAAACAAAACAAAAAGCAATACAGTTACCCAGCAATTCCTAGGTTAAACCCAAAAGAACTGAAAACAAATACTAGGCGCAAAAACTCACACCTGCAATCCTATTATTCTGGAGGAAGAGACTGGGACTTTTCCAGTTGGAGGCAGCCCAGGCAAAAAGTTTGCAAGACCCCATCTCAACCAATAGAAAGCTGGGTGTGGTGGCATGCACATGTTGTCCCAGCTACACAGGGAGTATAAACAGGACCATATGAGAGACCCTACTTGAAAAATAGCTAAAGCAAAAAGGACTTGGAGCATGGCTCAAGTTGTAGAGCCCCCACCTAGCAAGTGTAAGGCCCTGAATTCAGACCCTAGTATCCCCCCCCACAAAAAAAAGAACTGAAAACACAGACTCATATACACTTGCATATGAAGAGTCAAAGATCATTATTCAAAAAAGCTAAATGAAAAAGGTAACCGAAGTGTCTACCAATAAATAAAATGTATCTCCAAACAAAAAAATCTTCAGTCATGAAGGAAATGAAGTTCATGCTACAACATGAATGAACCCTGAAAACACACCATGCTAAGTGAAAGAAGCCAGATACCCAGGCACAAGAGGTACTATTAAGTGACTATACTCATGAAATATCAAGAATAGGCAAATTTATAGAAAACAGAATAAAGGTTATTGGGGGCAGGGGTAGGAGGATGGCAGCTACTGCTTGATGGGTATGGAGTTTCTGCTGGGGCCATGGACAGACTCTGGGAATGGCTAGTGGTGACAGCTGCAAAACTCTGTGAATGTATCCAATGCCACCAAACTGCACATTTAGCTATGGGTAAAACGATGAAATTTTTTGTTATGTGTATTTTACCATGATAAAAGGTTTGGTTTTTTTTTAAAGAAAAAATATTTCTGAAGTGTGATAGCCAAACTATTAGCATGTAGTATAACAGGATGCACACTTATGAAGTGTTCTTGTCCTCAAATGGACCAGAATCTAATCACACCTCTACAACATGCTAACAGATTATAGGAAATACACACAAGTAAAATGGTACCATGACAAAGTCATCAGCCACATTCAAAATGGGAGGTACACATTTAACCAAAAAACATGGGACTGAAAAGAGTGGGAAAGTGTTGTAGAATAAGAGACTGAAGTGACGGATTGATGATGCAGTATGTGAACTCTGATCCTGATGCAAACAAGCAAATGCAGAAACTCTACATTTAACACAAATGGGGAAAGCTGAGTAAAGACTGGAAGTATTATAATGCATGGAGACTATGTTTTGAAAAACAATGAAGGCCAGGCACCAGTAGCTCATACCTGTTTAATCCAAGCTACTTGGAAGGCTGGGATCAGGATGATCACAGTTTGAAGCCAGCCTGGGCAAGGAGTTTGAGATCCCATTTCTACCAATAGTTGGAAATGGGGGTGCACACATGTCATCCCAGTGACACTGGGAAACCTAAAATAGGAGGATCATGGTCCAGGGCAGCTTGGGCAAAAAGCAAGATCCTATCACCAAAATAACCAGAGCAAAAAAGGCTGGAGGTGTAGCTAAAGTGGTAGAGCACCTGCCTCCCAAGTGTAAAGCCCTGAGTCCACACCCAGTACTGCCAAAAAAAAAAAAAAAGAAGAAGAAGAAAAAGAAAAGGAGAACAAAAAACGATGGGGAAGGGGGAGTTGGGGACGTAGCTCAGTGGTGGAGTGGTACGGTACTTGCCTAGTCACAGTCATGTGAGGCCTTGGGATCAACTCCCATCACTAAAAAACAAAACCAAACCAAATGAGAGAACTGCCTATGTGTTAGAAATGAGCACGGAAAGATACAGGACTGAAAGGCCTCACACCTGGGGCAGAGTTGGTAACTATGGGTGCACAGGGTACATTATGTTATCTTCTCCATCTTTGCATTAAACTTCCCACCAAGAAAAGCTTTTAAACTGCACTGTTCTGAGGAAAGACATTCTAGAAGTTTCAGGCTGAGAAGATAACTGTGAAGAGTTAAATGCCAAAGGTAAGAGCTAAACAATGCCACTAGACGTGAAGGGGCGGTTAACTCAGGCATTTCATCTGTGTTAGTCTTTACCACCAAACATATGTGACAAAAACCCTTCAGCAGCAAAACTCATACACTCCAAGTAAGTTCTAAAATGGGTAACTTTACAAGCCATATGGTAACAATTCTACATGAGAATCAGGGTACAATAAACATGTGAACAGTTATGACTATCTTAGTAGCTAATACTCAGGAAGGTATCATTTATCCAAAACAAAGCCAATGAAAAGACTCAAATAGAGTAATGGATGAGTTCATTAAAACCCATCCTTTTAAAAAGCCAATTGGCTGAGTGCAGTAGCCCACACTCTCTGCTACTTGGGAGGTAGAAATAGGATTGTGGTTTGAGGCCAGCCTGTACAAAAAAAATAGTTAGTGAGACCCTCAACCCAAAGAACAAACCAGGTTATGTCTGGGATTACTGTGCCTGTTTATGCACATATAGAACAGGAGGGGAGCGGGGTAGGACTGTAGCCACACAGATGCCAGATTTGGGATTCTGGGTTCCAGTCATCCTTGTTCTTCTCATTCCAGATGTGTGATTTTTAGACATTTTCAACAGGTTCAAAATTGTTGACTGAATTCAAATGCTTCAAAAACTGGCACTTAATCTAAGGCATCTGTATTTCTCAATTAGCTGGAAGATGAAATTTATCAAGATAACCATTTTCTAACCATTCTGGATTAAGAGGAGTTAAAGCCCAAGTCTTTTTGCTAGGACCATGTTTCAAAGACACCTCCCCTAAAAGAGTAAGGAGGCCAACAGAAGAGAGGGAATGACTCACAGTCCAAATACAGCAGAGCACCACCAGGCACACACCTTTAGACACACTTAATGTGCCCAGTTCCAATCTTTACCTTGGGTGTTCTGGAAATAATGTCGCCACAAAGGTCTGATTTTGTCCTGGCCACCAACATCCCAAACTGTGAAGCTGATGTTTTTATATTCTACTGTCTCCACATTGAAGCCTAAGTTGGAAAGATGGAGAAAACTTTTAGTTATTTTTGCTGGTTGAACAATTCAAAACAATTTCAACTGATATTTGAAAAGCACTTTTAACTTAGTATGTTAGTCAAAGATCTATACCTTTCAAAGAGAAAGTGCTGGCTTATTCTACCATTCATTGTGCCTGGGGGCCTTAAACCTTCTCTATTCCAATCTCCAACCACCCAGCTCCCCTTTCTCTTAGCAGAAGACCTGACAGTACACTTCACAGCAAAGAGAAGGCATCTATGGAATATAAAAAGTCCCATGTTCACCCACAGTTTTCTTCCTCCACCTTGGAACAATGGAAGGGAGCAACCACTTCATGCCAATTCCTTCCGTCTATGTGCTGGATC